>NW_016107392.1:5082576-5114418 GCF_001604975.1 Cebus imitator | reverse complement strand
TCAGAAAAATTATTTTTTTCTTTGAAAAAAGATTTTATTATTAATAAGCATATAATGTATGTTTAGTTGCTATCTGTTTTATACCTATACTTTAAAATATGCATAATTGTCTTTGTATCTTTTAAAAATATACTTTAAGTTCTGGGGTACATGTGCAGAATGTGCAGTTTTGTTACATAGGTATATATGTGCCATGGTGGTTTGCTGCATCCAATCATCCACATTAGATATTTATCCTAATGCTATTTCTCCTCTAAGCCCCCACCTCCCAACAGGCCCTGATGTGTGATATTCCTCTCCCTGTCTCCATGTGTTCTCATTGTTCAGCTCCTACTTATGAGTGAGAACATGTGTGTTTGATTTTCTGTTCTTGTATTAGTTTGCTGAGAATGATGGTTTCCAGCTTCATCTGTGTGTGTACCTGCAAAGGACATGAACTCATCCTTTTTTATGGCTGCATAGTATTCCATGGTGTATATGTGCCTCATTTTCTTTATCCAGTCTATCATTGATGGGCATTTGGTTTGTTTCCAAATCTTTGCTATTGCGAATAGTGCTGCAGTAAACATAGGTGTGCATGTGTCTTTACAGTAGAATGATTTACAATCCTTTGAGTATATACCCAGTAATGGCATTGCTAGGTCAAATGGCATCTCTAGTTCTGTATCCTTGCGGAATCACCACACTGTCTTCCACAATGGTTGAACTAATTTATACTCCCACCAACAGTGTAAAAGCATTCCTGTTTCTCCACATCCTCTCCAGCATGGAAGCAGCAATTAATAGCCTACAAACTACAAAAAGTCCAGGACCAGACAGATTCACAGCCAAATTGTACCAGAGGTACAAAGAGGAGCTGGTACCATTCCTTCTGAAACTATTCCAAGCAATACAAAATGAGGGGATCCTCCCTAATTCATTTTATGAGGCCAGCATCATCCTGATACCAAAATCTGGCAGAGACACAACAAAAAAAGAAAATTTCAGGCCAGTATCCCTGATGAACATCAATGTGAAAATCCTCAATAAAATACTGGCAAATTGAATCCAGCAGCACATCAAAAAGGTTATCCATCATGATCAAGTTTGCTTCATCCCCAGGATGCAAGCCTGGTTCAACATATGCAAATCAGTAAATGTAATCCATCCCATAAACAGAACCAATGACAAAAACCACATGATTATCTCAATAGATGCAGAAAAGCCTTTGACAAAATTCAGTAGCCCTTCATGCTAAAAACTCTCAATAAACTAGGTAATGATGGAATCTATCTCAAAATAATTAGAGCTATTTATGACAGATCCACAGCCAATATACTGAATGGGAAAATCGGAAGCATTCCCTTTGAAAACTGGCACAAGAGAAGGATGCCCTCTCTCACCACTCCTGTTCAACATAGTATTGGAAGTTCTGCCAGGGCAATCAGACAAGAGAAAGAAATAAAGGGTATTCAAATAGGAAGAGAGGAAGTCAAATAGTCTCTGTTTGCAGATGACATGGTTGTATATTTAGAAAACCCCATCTCAGCCCAAAATCTTAAGCTGATAAGCAACTTCAGCAAAGTTGCAGGATACAAAATCATGTGCAAAAATCACAAGCATTTTATACACACCAGTAACAGATAAACAGAGCCAAATAGTGAGTGAACTCCCATTCACAATTGCTACTAAGAGAATAAAATACCTAGGAATACAACTTATAAGGGATGTGAAGGACCTCTTCAAGGAGAATGGAAAAACATTCTATGCTCTTGGATAGGAAGAATCAATATTGTGAAAATGGCCATACTGCCCAAAGTAATTTATAGATTCAATGCCATCCCCATCAAACTGCCGTTGATTTTCTTCACAGAATTGGAAAAAAGCTACTTTAAATTTTATATGGAACCAAAAAAGAATCCACATAACCAAGACCATCCTAAGCAAAAAGAACAAACCTGGAGGCATCACACTACCTGATTTCAAATTATACAACAAGGATGCAGTAACAAAAGCAGCATGGTACCAAAACAGATACATAGACCAGTGAGGCCTCAGTAATACCACCACACCTCTACAACCATCTAATCTTTGACAAACCCAACAAAAGCAATGGGGAAAGGATTCCCTATTTAATAAATGGTGTTGGGAAAACTGGCTAGCCATATGCAGAAAGCTGAAACTGGATCCCTTCCTTACACCTGACATAAAAATTAACTCAAGATGGATTAAAGACTTAAACATAAGACCTGGAGCCATAAAAACCCTAGAAGAAAACTTAGGCAATCCCATTTAGGACATAGGCGTGGGCAAAGACTTCATGACTAAAACACCAAAAGCAATGACAACAAAAGCCAAAATTGACAAATGAGATCTAATTAAACTAAAAAGCTTCTACATAGCAAAAGGAACTATCATCAGAGTGAGCAGGCAACGTACAAAATGGGAGAAAATTTTTGCAATCTATCCATCTGACAAAGGGCTAATTAATATCCAGAATCTACAAAAACTTAAGCAAGTTTACAAGAAAAAAACCATCAGCCCCATCAAAAAGTGGGTGAAGGATATGAACAGACACTTCTCAAAAGAAGACGTTTATGTAGCCAACAAACATATGAAAAAAAGCTCGTCATCACTGTTCATTAGACAAATGCAAATCAAAACCACATTGAGATACCATCTCATGCCAGTTAGACTGGTGATCATTAAAAAGTCAGAAAAATTTGATACATTGAAAAATTTTTAAAAAAGCAAACAAAAATCTTGGAGTTGAAAGATACAATGAATGAAATGAAAAATGCAATGAGAGCATCAATAGCAGAATTAAACAGAAGATTGAATCAGTGACAGATTATTTGAATATACACAGAGGAGAAAAAAGAATAGAAAAGAATGAACAAAACTTACAGTATCTGTGAGACAGCATCAACAAGGAAAATATTCATTATTGGAGTTAAAGAGGGAACTGAGAAAGTTAAGGGGTAGAAAGCTTATTCAAAGAAATAATAACAGAAAGCTTTCCAACCCTGGAGAAAGATACAAATACCCAAGTCAGGAAGGTCAAAGATCATCATTCAGATTCAACCCAAATAAGAATATCCCAGGATGTATTACATCGAACTTGCAAAAATCAAAGACAGAGAGGATTCTAAAAACAGCAAGAGAAAAGAGGCAAATAACATATAAGGGAGATCCAATACTCCTGGCATCAGCAGAAACTTTTCAGGCCAGGAGGGAGTAAGACAGTAATATTCAGAGTGCCATAGGGAAAAAATGGCCAAGAATACTGTATCAATAAAAGTTCTTCAGAAATGGAGAGATAAAGACTGTCACAGACAGACTTTATATTTATAGCTACCAGAACTGTCCCACAAAAAATGCTAAAGGAAATTCTTTAAACTGAAAGAAAAGGACTCTAATGTAATTATTATATTAATATTGTAATTGTGGTAATTAAACCACTTATATCTTTGGTAAGAATACTCAAAGACAAAACCATTAAAGCAATAATGAAAATAATGTGTTAGGAGACAGGCAATAACAAACAGTAATGGGTAACATCAGAAATTTTAAATGTGGAGGAAGAAGGGAGTTAATCTGTTCAGGTTTTTTGTTTCTTTGCTTTTTGTGATCAAAATTAAGTTGCTATCAGTTTTAAATATATGTTACAACTGTAGGATGTGCTTTGTAAGCTTAATGGTTGCTACAAAGCTAAAACCCATAACAGATAGACTAAAAATAAAAAGTAGCAAACTAAAACATACCACTAGAGAAAAATCACTTAACCACAAAGAAAGGAAGAGAGGAGTTACATACAACTAGTAAACAAGTAACAAAATGGCAGCAGTGAGGCCTTATCTATCAATAGTAACATTGGATGTAAGTGGACTAAATTCTATAATTAAAAAACAAAAAGTGGCTGCATGTATTAAAAAGAAGACCCAACAATATGCTGTCTACAAGAAACTCACTTCACCTATAAAGATACACTTAGACTGAAAGTGAAGGGATAGAAAGATGATATTCCATGCAAAGGAAACAAACAAAAAAAGGAGTAACTATATGAGCTAAAATAGACTTTAAAAACTGTAAAGAGATAAATAAGGTTATTATATAATGATGAAGAGGTCAATGCAGTTAGAGGATATTCAGTAGTAAATATGTATTCATCCAACACCAGAGCACCCAAATATACAAAGCAAATATTAATAGATCTAAAGGGAGAGATAGACTGCAATGCAGCAATAATAGGGGTTTTCAACACCCAACTTTTGACAATGGAAAGATCCTCCAGGCAGAAAATCAACAAAGAAACATCAGAGTGAAAGTGTACACCCAATGGACCTAATAGACATTTACAGAATATTTCATCCCACTGCTACAGAATACACATTCTTTATCAGCACATGGAACATTCTCCAGGACAGATAATCCATATGTTAGAACATGAAACAAGTCTCAACAAATACAAAAAAGTGGAAATCATATCAAGTCTTTTTTCTGACCACAATAGAGTAAAACTATTAAGTCAATAAAATGAAGAATGTTAGAAACTGTACAAATACATGGAAATTAAACAACATGCTTCCAGGCAACCAGTTGGTCAGTGAAGAAATTAAGAAGGAAATTTAGAAATTTCTTGAAAAAAATAAAAGTAGAAACAAAACATACCAGAATCTATCGGATACAGAAAAAGTAGTACTAACATGGAATTTTATAGCAGTAAACATCCACCTTTAAAACAATAGAGACTCCAAATAAACAAGCTGACTATGCACATCAAGCAACTAGAAAAGCAAGAACAAACCAAACCCAAAATTAGTACAAGGACAGAAATAATAAAGGTCAGAGCAGAAATAAATGAAATTGAGACTCAAAAATTACAAAAGATCAACAAAACAAAAAGTTGGTTTCTTGAAAAGATATACAAAATTTATAAACCAGTAGCTAGACTAAGATAAAAATGAAGACCCAAATAAAATCAGAGACAAAAAAGGAAACATTACAACTAATACCACAGAAATACAAAGAATCATTAGAAACTATCATTAACAACTATACACAACCAAACTGAAATATCTAGAAGAAATGGATAAATTCCTGAACACATACTCTACCATGATTGAACCATGAAGAAACAGAAAACCTAAACAGACCAATAACAAGTAATGAGATCAAAGCTGTAATAAAAAGTCTTTCCTTAAAAGTCTGGGAACTGACAGATTCGCTGCTGAATTGTAGCAAATACTTAAGGAAGACCTAATGCCAATTCTACTCAAACTATTTCAAGTAAGTGAAAAGAAGAGACACTCATTCTACCAGGCCAGGATTATGCTGATATCAAAACCAGACAAACACACCACCAAAACCAAAAAATAAAACAAAAAACCAACTGTGGGCCAGTATCCCTGATGAACACAGATGTAGAAATCCTCCACAAATTACTAGCAAAAAGAATTCAAAAACATTAAAGAGAGCATTCACTATGATCAAGTGGATTCATCCCAGGGATGCAAGGATGGGTCAACATATGCAAATCAATAAGCATAATACATCACATCAACAGATTGAAGGGCAAAAACCATGTGATTATTTCAATGGATGTTGAAAAAGCATTCAGTTAAATTCAGTATCCCTTCATGGAAAAAAAAATCCTCAACAAACTGGGTATGGAAAGAACATACCTCACCCAGGCACGGTGGCTCATGCCCGTAATCCCAGCACTTTAGGAGGGTGAGGCAAGTGGATCACTTGAAGTCAGGAGTTCGAGACCACTCTGGCCAATGTGGTGAAACCCTGTGATATGGTTTGGCTGTGTTCCCACCCAGATCTTGAAATGTATCTCCCAGAATTCCCACGTTTTATGAGAGGGACCTGGGGGAAGTAATTGTATCATCAGGGTGGTCTTTCCTGTGCTATTCTCATGATAGTGAATAAGTCTCATGAGATCTGATGGGTTTATCAGGGGTTTCTGCTTTTGCTTTTCATTTTCTCTTGCCACCACCACGTAAGAAGTACCTTATGCCTCTCACGATTCTGAGGCCTCCCCAGCCATGTGGAACTGTAAGTCCAATGAAACCTCTTTTTGTTCTCGGTTTTGTGTATGCCTTTATCAGTAGTGTGAAAACGAACTAATACTGTAAATCGGTACCAGTAGAGTGGGGCATTGCTGAAAAGATACCCAAAAATGTAGAAGTGACTTTGGAACTGGGTCACAGGCAGAGGTTAGAACAATTTAGAGGGCTCAGAAAAAGACAGGAAAATGTCGGAAAGTTTGGAACCTCCTAGAGGCCTTGATGCTGATAGTGATATGAACAATAAGGTCCAGGCTGAGGTGGTCTGAGAAGGAAATGAGGAACTTGTTGGGAATTGGAACAAAGGCAAGTCTTGTTATGTTTTAGCAAAGAAACTGGTGGCATTTTACCCATGCCCTAGAGATTTTGGAACCTCTGAACTTGAGAGAGATGATTTAGGGTATCTGGTGGAAGAAACTTCTAAGCAGCAAAGCATTCAAAAGGTGACTTGGGTGCTTTTAAAAGCATTCCATTTTAAAAGGGAAACAGAGCATAAAAATACAGAAAATTTCCAGCCTGACAATGCAGTAGAAAAGAAAAACCCAGTTTTTGAGGAGAAATTCAAGCTGGCTGCAGAAATTTGCATAAATAGCAAGGAGTCTAATGTTAATTTTCCCAAGACCATGGGGAAAATGTCTGCAGGCCATGTCAGAGACCTTCAGGGCAGCGCCTTCCATCACAGGCCCAGAGGCCCAAGAGGAAAAAGTGGTTTTGTGGCCAGACCCAGGGTACCCGTGCTGCTGCCCTGTGTCCAAGCCACTCCAGCTGTGGCTGAAAGGGGCCAACATAGAGCACAGGCTGTGACTTAAGACGGTGGAAGCCCCAAGCCTTGGCAGCTTCTACATGGTGGTGTTGAGCCAGCAGGTACACAGAAGTCAAGAATTGAGTTTTGGGAATCTTGGCCTAGATTTCAGAAGATTAATGGAAATGCCTGGATGCCCAGGCAAAAGTCTGCTACAGGGCAGGGCCTTCATGGAGAGCCTCTGCTAGGACAGTGTGGGAGGGAAATGTGGAGTTGGAGCCCCCACATACAGTCCTCTACTAGGGCACTGCCTAGTGGAGCTGTGAGAAGAGGGCCACTCTCCTCCACACCTCAGAATGGTGGATCCACTGACAGCTTGCACCATGCACCTGTAAAAGCCACAGACACAGACCTGTAAAAGCCAGCCCATGAAAGCAGCCAGGAGAGAGGTTGTACCCAGCAAAGCTACTGGGGCAGAGCTTCCCAAGACCATGGGAACCCACCTTTTGCATCAGGGTGACCTAGATGTAAGATCTGGAGTTAAAGGAGATCATTTTGGAGCTTTAAAATTTGCCCCGCTGCATTTTGGACCTGCATGGGCCCTGTAACCCCTTTGTTTTGGCCAATTTCTTCTATTTGGAACAGCTGTATTTACCCGATACCTGTACCCATATTGTATCTAGGAAGTAACTGGATGTTTTTTATTTTATAGGCTCCTCACAGGTGGGAGGGACCTGCCTTGTTTTAGATGAGACTTTGGACTGTGGACTTTTGGGATAATGCTGAAAAGAGTTAAGACTTTGGGGGACTATTGGGAAGGCATGATTGGTTTTGAAATGAGAGGTCATGAGACTTGGAGGAGCCATGGGCGGCATGATAAGGTTTGGCTGTGTCCCCACCCAAATCTCAACTTGAATTGTGTCTCCCAGAATTCTCACATGTTGTGGGAGGGACACCTAGTGGGAGGTGATTGAATCATGGGGGCTGGTCTTGCCTATGCTATTCTTGGAATAGTGAATAAATCTCATGAGATCTGTTGGGTTTATCAGGGGTTTCTGCTTTTGCTTCTTCCTCAGTTTTCTTTGCTACTGCCATGTAAGAAGTGCCTTTTGCCTCCTGCCATGATTCTGAGGCCTCCTCAGCCATGTGGAACTGTAAGTCCAATTAAATCTCTTTCTGTTCCCAGTTTTGGGTATGTCCTTATCAGCAGCATGAAAAAGAATTAATACAGTAAAAGAGAACCCTGACTAATACATCTCATCTCTACTAAAACAATACAAAAAAGAGTGAGGCATGGTGGTGCATATCTGTAGTCCCAGATACTCGGGAGGCTGAGGCAGGAGAATTGCATGAACCTGGGAGGCGGAGGCTGCAGTGAGCCAAGATCGCACCACTGCCCTCCAGCCTGGGCAGCAGAGCAAGACTCCATCTCAAAAAAAAAAAAAAAGGATGCCCACTTTCACCACTTTTATTCAATATAGCACTAGCCAAAGCAATTAGTCAAGAGAAAGAAAGAAAGGGCATGCAAATTGGAAAGGAAGAAGTTGAATTATCCTTGTTTGCAAACAATGTGATCTTATATTTAGAAAAACCTAAAGATTCCACCAAAAAACCTATTAGAAGTGACAAATTCAGCAAAGTTGAAGGATATAAAATCAACATACAAAAATCAGTAAAATTTATATATGCTAGCAGCCAGCAATGTGAAAAAGAAACCAAAAAGTAATCTTACAGCATCTACAAGTAAAATAAAATATCTAGGAATAAATTTAGGAGGTGGAAGACTTCTACAAGGAAAACTACAAAACATTGATTAAAGAAGTTGAAGAGGATAAAAAGAAAGGGAAAAACATCCCATGCTCACTTTTCAGAAGAATTAATATCGTTAAAATAACAGTACTACCCAAAACAATCTGCATATTTGATGCCATTTCTATAAAAATACCAATGACATTCTTCACAGAAATAGGAAAAAAAAATCGTAAAATTTACATGGAACCACAAAAGACTCCAAATAGCTAAAGCAATCCAGAGCAAAAAGAACAAAGCTAGAAGCATCACAATACCTGACTTCAAATTATACTACAGGCTGGACGCAGTGGCTCACACCTGTAGTCCCAGCAGTTTGGAACGCCGAGGTGGGTGAATTGCTTGAAGCCAGGAGTTTGAGACCAGTCTGGCCAACATGGCGAATCCCCGTCTCTACTAAAAATACAAAAATTAGCTGGGCATTGGTGGCGGGCACCTGTAATCCCAACTATTTGGGAGGCTGAGGCAGGAGAATCACTTGAACCTGGGAGGCAGAGGTTTGTTCCACTGTACTCCAGCCTGGGCATCAGAGAGAGACCCTGTCTCAAAAAACAAACAAATCATATTACAGAGCTATAGTAGCCCAAAAGGCATGGTACTGGTATAAAAACAGACACATAGACAAATAGAACAGAATGGAGAACTCAGAAATAAGTCTGGGTACTAGAGCCAACTCATTCTGGACAAAGGCACCAAGAACACATATTGGGGGGAAACAGTCTCCTTAATAAGTGGTGCTGGGAAAACTGTGTGTCTGTATGCAGAAAAAAAAACTAGATCCCCGTCTTTCATCATATACAAATATCAACTTAAAATGAATTAAAGACTTAAATGTAAGACCTAAAACTGTGAACCTGCTGGAGGAAAACACTGAAGGAAATGCTACAGGACATTGGTTTGGGCAAATATTTTTTGGCTTAGGACCTCAAAAGCATAGGAAGTCAAAGGAAAAATAGAAAAATGGAATTATGTCAAGCTAAGAAGCTTCTGGACAGCAAAGGAAACAACAATGTATAGAGACAACCTTCAGAAAATATCTGCAAACTATCCATCTAACAATGGATTAATAAATAAAATATATAAGAAATGTAAACAACTCCATAGCAAAATAGCAAAGAATCTAATTTTTTTTAATGGGCAAAAGACCTGGGTAAACATTTCTCAAAAGAAGACATACAAATGCCCAACAGATAGATTTAAAAATGCTCAATACCACTAATCATCAGGAAAATGCAAGTCAAAACCACAGTGAGATACCAACTCACTTCAGTTAGAATGTCTATTATCAAAAAGAGAAAAAAAAATAACAAATGGTGGCAAGGATGTAGAGAAGGAGAAACCCTGTTATTGTGTTGGTGGGAATGTAAAGTACAATAGCCACATGAAAACAGTATGGAAGTTTCTCAAAAAACTAAAAATAAAACTACCATATGATCCAACAATCTCACTGCTGGGTATACATCCAAAAGAAGTCAATATATTGAAGAAGTATCTGCACTCCAATGTTGACTGTAGAACTATTCACAATAGCCAGTATTATGGAATCAACCTGTGTCCATCAATGGATGAATGGATAAAGAAAACGTGGTATAAATTCACAATGAAATATTTGGCCACAAAAATAACAAAATGCTGTCATATGTAGCAACATGAATGGAACACCGCCATTAACATGATTTGATCATTACACATTGTATACATGTATCAGAATATCACACATACCCTCAAAATATGTACAACTATGATACATCAATTACAAATACAAAATAAAGGAGGTTGCAAGCATGGTGGCTCATGCTTGTAATCTCAGCACTTTGGAAGACCAAGGCAGGAGAATTGCTTGAGCCCAGGAGTTTGAGACCAGCCTGGGCAACATAGTGAGACCCCATCTCTACAAAAATTAAAAAAAATAATTCTCCAGGTGTGGTGGTGCACACCTGTAGTCCCAACTAGGGAGACTGAGGTGGGAGGATCATTTGAGCCTGGGAGGTCAAGGATGCAGTGAGCTGTGATTACGCCACTACACTCCAACCTGGGTGCCAGAGCAAAACTCTTTCTCTAAAAAAAAAATCACGAAAAAAGAAGACAAATTTACCGCCAAAGTGAGAAAGACAATGGGACAAATTTGGATTGAGACCTACGGTTTCCAGTTCAGGCAACACTTGAAGACAGAAGGGGCCGATCATAACATGGAGTTGGGAGTTGTATGTTTTTTTTTTCCCTCTGGCTAACTTAAGCATTGGCTTAGAGGTTATCAGAGTGGGGGAACACAGAGGGTACTTCTCTGAAAAACTCCCTTTGTTTTCCTCCTACAGAGAGTATTTACTTCAGGTTCACATTTGTTATCTCACTGGCTCTGACCATGGTGCTGAATCCTCTGAACTTGAAAACTGAACTCCTACAAAGGCAGTAGATTCAAACTCTTGGTTTTGAGATGTGCTAGAAGTGATATGGGGAAGTACAGCACCCCTCCTCCCTTCTGTACTTCTACCAACCTTATCTGCTCCCTTGAGCTCCCTTTGAGCTGTAAAACGCAGGGGAAATTTCTCTAAAATGTATAGATTCGGATGCTCCCAGTTCCTGAATTCCATCTACATGAGTAGTTCTTTGAATTGTCAGAAAACAGTCTGGCCCCATAGTAAACTCAAGGCAGAGCAAACACAATATTTTTCCCATTTATGGGAATAACAGGTATGTCACAGTTCCTAAGACAACCACACAGGCTTCTGCTCAGCGTGGGTGTTCCTGACTTCACTGGAGTCAGCAGCAGTGTGCTGCTTCCTTGCTGACATTCAGCAAACGTGTGTTTATATAAAGCTCTATCGTAAGCTAATCCTCCAGAATCCCACATAATCTGCTTCTAAACGCAAAGCAGAATGTGCTATGTGTGTTACCAGAGATCTGATGTGTCAGATCGACGTGACAGGACAGTGGTCTGTTCTGATCTGGAACCTAACCAGACACAGTCCTCAGAGTACTGAGCTGAGCTTGACCTTCCCCTCACCTTCCATTTCAGGCTAAGGGTGGGCATACCTGAGTTGGTGGAGTCTGTTCAGCCATAAACCTGTTTGTAGAGATGAATTTTACTGTGCTATGAGACTCTGGTTACGAATCATGGAACTTCTGCTTTCTGGTAGCTTAGATGGATTGTTTGTTCTTCCAAGGACTGCTAACCAGTGAGAAGACAGTTAAGACAGGCTGGGGCAGACAGTGTTTAATCTGCTCCACAGACACAAACTGCAGCTCCATCCCACCAGCATCTGCAAACACAGGGCAGAGAGATTAGTGTGTAGAATTGGCACAAACAAAGGGATGCCCAGGGATTGGTTTAGGAGGACGAGCCACAGGACGAGCCTTTCCTTTAGGGGACCTGAGAGAACACTGGCGAGCAACAGGAGCAGAGGGTCTTGCCTCTCATTCAGCATCAAGAGTCCTGCATCCCTCCTGGGATCCCTTTCTCAGACCTTAAGGACTTCAGAGAGAAGGTATGGCATGTTGAGCCAGACATTAACTTTGTCTAGGAGAACAGCATGGGTTTTTAAGAAGGGAAAACCCTTGGGAAGGGTGGCACTTGGAATCAGTTGAGGTGTTTAAGCCAATATCCTGAGCTGAGAAAGGCCTGAGGAGCAGTGTTCTGGGCACAGTACAGGGAAACTCCCTCTCAGTGCCTAGAGAGTGCCTGCAGCAGGATAGGTGCTCAATAAATTTTTACTGAACTAAATTCTTGCTGAGCTACTAAAGGAGAGGCGAACAGCTGCTTCTAAGGGCTGATCCTATGCTTCAGAAAGCAGAGGAGTGAATCACATGTCTGGTATTTTGGACTCACAGCAGATCTCACATTCTAGAGCCCTAAGTGGCTCCTGCTGCTGGGACAGAGGCATGAACTCAGGAGCAGCTCTCCCAGGGACCCAGAATGCAGCCCATCTTCACTGGCTGTTGCACCTTCAGATAAAAAAGGCCAATGCATATGCCCTCAAGTCTTCTTTTTCTGTGTCACTTTCACTTCCCAGACATTTCAACAAGGTACTCTTATTGACCTTCACATCTATATAGAGAAAATAGAGCTAGTGGTTTTTTTTTTTTTTCCATGCCCATCAGGACCCTTCCCAAGGCCAATTTCAAAGTCATTCACAGGTAGAGTACCGAGGAGAATCTCTTATCTGTTGTCTCTTTTCTTTTGGAACTCAGCTCATATTTGCATTTGTGCCAGCCTCTTTCCTGTCCAAGTTTCTAATGTTTTTGTTTTTTGACATAGAAAGTCGGTAAGTGAGCTGGATTAGAACAGGAGTCTGTGTACAATCCATACTTTATGCCTTTGTCCCTGTTCTCCTGCCTGCCCTTGACCCTCCCCTCTGGCCTGTTCAGTCATAGGAAGGAAGGAAAGGCAGCTGTCTGCAAGAGTAAAAATGCCTCCTACAAAAGCATACCCAATGGCTGTCCTTCTTTTCCAAGACCAGTTCTGACAGCTAAGAAGGCTGGCGCCCAGCTGGCATCCTCTGGTACCTTTGTCCTGTCACCTCCTGCCACACCAAGCCTCCGGCACAGTGTTCCTTACCAACTTCTGCCAGGCCTTCACCATCTTCTGCCCAACCCAGTGGGTGGCGCCCAACATGTTCAGGGTTGATACAGATTGGTTCAGGGCCATAATTTTGCGGACTTTTTTTTTTCATGGATGCAGAATTTATAGGTGTTAGAAGCAGCACCCTTTTCCTCCTCCTTTTTGACTTCTGTCCTTCTCCTCTGACTTCGTCCTGTGACTTGGTGAACAAGGGCCTCGTCCATCTACAGACCCCTTTCATCTCTAGGAGGAAGGGCTGGATGCCAACCGCCCCTCGTCTCCGCTCTGGCTGTAGAAAGCGCTAATCCTGAGACAGCAAGTCTGCACAGTTTGGCCCAAAGCTTCCTGGCCGCACCCACATACCAGGACAGTGCCAGCTTGCTCCCTTCTAAGGCAGCATCTATTGTTTCCATACAGTGGGCAGGGCTGGCCATTCGGCGCAAGGCCACCTGAGTGGAAAAAGCCTTTTCAAAACAGGGTGGCTTCAAAACAGTTGGCCACACTTTGTTCCTTGGCCCCTAAAGAGAAGAGAGAGAGTAAATGAGGGGTGTGGAGCTTCGCTAGAAGTAGACTATGGGAATTTAAAATCAACGCCAAAAAATCCTTCCATCAACTTACTAACAAAACACAATTTCTGTGGGGCTCCAAGCTTCATTCTTGGAAAAAAATCAAAGCCCACTACAATGGGTGGCCATTATACCCAGACGGACTGGAGGAGAGAAAATGCTAGAGCTTCCAGCCCCCACTAACCAAGGAAAGCTGTTTTTCCTTCTGAGGCCTGTTTTAACAGCTATAGAATGGAGGTAAATACTAAAAATACAAAAAACTAGCTGGGCATGGTGGTGCACATCTGTAGTCTCACCTACCTGGGAGGCTGTGATATGAGGATCACCTGAGCCCGGGAAGTCGGGCTGCATGATCTGTGATCGCACCACTGTACTCCAGCCTGGGCAACGGGAGTGAGGTGAGACCCTGTCAAAGAAAATAAAAAAAAGGTATATTAAAGGAAAAAGACCTGTTATGGCACAAATTCTGGAAATTTAAAGGACACAAAGGATAAACAGAATCTTCTCAAAATTTTCAGAGAAAAGGGGCCAGAAATCAGCATTATATCAGATTTGTACCTCTTCACAGCACTGGGGGCTAGGAAACAAAAATCTGAGGGGATTTTTCTAGTCAGGAATTCCATAACCAGTGAAATAAGCAATAAAATACAGGCAAAATGAAAACCCTAAAAAAAATTACCAGGAAACTACTGAAGGATGTGTACACACACACACACACACACACACACACACACACACACACACACAATGACTGGGTGCGGGGTCTGAAAATGCTGAGGGGAATGTTACAGGTCTATAAGGATTAGGAATTGTGAATTATATCGTAAATTAAATTTAAAATGATGAAATTATTCATTTCAGAGTTTGTAAAAAGTTTTAAAAGGAAATATCAAACTATTTCGTTATGTTATCAATAGTATCTATATAATTATCAGTACCAACTCTTGAGTTAACCAAAAACTGTGCTATAGCTAAATTGTGAAGGCAGATGGAGTAATACATGTGTACAGGTGGTAGTGGAGTTAAAGCTAAATTTCCATTTCCCATAGTAGAAAAATTCAAAAAATAAAGTCAAAATGAAGACATAGATGTATGAGCATTTTAAAATGGAAGTAACAGACTCATTTATCAGAAGAAACAGAGAAATGACCTGAAAGCAGCTGCCTGCAGTAGAACAGAGTAGGTTGGAGAACAGCTGTTTGCCTGCTCTGGGCTCAGTGCCTCTCACTTGCCTCTCTGTGGCTATACATTGACAGAAGTAAGTTTAAATTTAAAGAACAAGACAACTCAAATGCCAGTCAAACCTAGGATAAACAAAATGTGGTCTGTGCAAATAATGGAATATTAGTTGGTCATAAAAAGGAATGAAGTACCGATACACACTAAACATGGATGAACTTTGAAAACATCATGGTAAGTGAAAGAAGCCAGCCAAAAAAGGCTGTGCACCTTTTATCACAGATCATCCCTATTGTATGTATGTATCATGTATCGTAACGGAATTGTATGATTCCATTTACATGAAATGTCCAGACTAGGTAAGTCTATAGAAAGCAGATTTTGCCAGGAGCTGGGAGGAGGAATGAATGAGAAATGTCTACTTAATGGGTACAGGTTTCTTCTTGGGGTGATAAAAATGTTGTGGAGTGAGATAGTGGTGATAGTCACAGAACACTGTGAACGTACTAAGGCCACTGAATTGTATACTTTAAAATGGTAAAAATGGTAAATTTTATATGACTTTTTACTTCAATAATAAAGGAAAGAACATTGTATAATGGATTTTTGTATGGATAGTACACAGATTCTATTGTATTTTCAGTTAAAAGTTGTTTACAAAGTCTCTGCAATATACTTTATACATTTTGCTTTAGTTAACATGAAAAAGTGAATACATGTTTGCCTTTGATGATTTGTTAGTTCCGTAGTATCTGAGGGGCTGTCATCATTCTGAATAGCCAAGATTATATTTTAGGTATAACAGACAGAGATGAATTAAAACCTCAAAATAGAATATCTTATTTATAATACAGAAATTATTTATGCTGCAGTTCTGTAGTAAACTTCACAGCTGGCTTTCTTGTCACCTGACACTTTCTTTTAAAAATAGAGAAGAAGAGAAAACTTGAATTCAGAGTTCTGGGTAGTAATGTCTTGTGAATGAACGTACACTATGTTTTGCTTCACTTTTTTCCAATTAGATTTCATTTCTCTCCCCTTTGGCATCCCCTCATTCTGCAACATATTTTATTGTCTATTTTTTTTCATTAGTCAATTACTGAAACAGGTGAGTTGGCCACAAAGAAGAGCTTAGTCACTCAGAGTCAACCAAGCAGCACACCCTGGCCACCGCGACTTGAACTCTTGTGAATCAGCCTCAGAGCTCAAATTTGCTCTTGTTGTTTTGTTTTTTTAATATTTGGGTTTTTTGTTAGTTCACCAAGAAGAGTTTTAAAATCCTGTCTTGCTAAATGGCTTTTTTAGATGTATACAAAGCTCAGTTTTTTCTCATGTGTTATTTTCTCAGAATGATTTTTCTCATTTTTTTTCTTGCACTGTCACCCAGGCTGGAGTGCAGTGGCACAGTCTTGGCTCACTGCATCCTCCACCTCCCAGGTTCAAACGATTGTCCTGCCTCAGCCTCCCAAGTAGCTAGGATTACAGGTGCCTGCTACTGTGCCCAGCTTATTTTTGTATTTTTAGTAGAGATGGGGTTTCACCATTTTGGCCAGGCTGTCCTCAAACTCCTGACCTTGTGATCCACCTGCCTCAGCCTTCCAAAGTGCTGGGATTACAGGCTTGAGCCACCATGCTGGGCCTCCTCATTTCTATATCATATTAAAAAAAATTCAGGCCAGGCATGGTGGCTCATACCTGTAATCCCAGCACTTTAGGAGGCCAAGGTGGCCGGATCACGAGGTCAAGAGATCAAGACCATTTGGCCAACATGGTGAAACGCCATCTCTACTAAAAATACAAAAATTAGTGGTGGCACACGCCTGTAGTCCCAGTGTGGGAGGCTGAGGCAGGAGAATCGCTTGAACCAGCAAGGCGGAGGCTGCAGTGAGCTGGGATCACACCACTGCACTCCAGCCTGGGTGACAGAGTGAGACTCCATCTCAAATTCTATATTCTTTCTATGTTGCCTTGGCAACATAGAAAGACCCTGTCTCTATAATATATGTTTAATAATATATATATTTTCTCTCTCTGTGTGTATACACACACACACACACACACACACACACACACACACACACACACACACACATATATATTTTTTTTAGTTAGCCACATGTGGTGGCACATGCTGTGAACCCAGCTACTTGGGAAGCTGAGGTAGTAGGATCCCTTGAGCCAGGAGTTCAAGGCTGCAGTGAGCTCTGATCTCCACTACACTCCAGCCTGGGTGACAGAGTGAGACCCTGTCTCAAAAAACCAAAAACCATGGTTTTACAAGATATGAACATTAGAGAAAAGTAGGATAGAAATATAAAGGAACTCTCTATACTATCAATTTTTCGGTAAATTAAAAATTATCCCCCCAAAAAGTTTATCTAAAAAGTTAGATACTAAAGGCAGAATGTTTGAGGCTAGATAAGGATACTATGAACTGTATTAGCTAGCAATTGCTGCATAACAAAATAACTCCGTAAAGTTAGTGGCATAAAACGACAAACATCTATTATGTCATAGTTTCTGTGGGTCAGAAACCTGGGCAAGGCCTGAGTCCTCTGGCTCAGGGTCACTCACTAACATGCTGCCATCAAGGTTTTGGCTGGTACTGCAGTCACCTGCAAGCTCATTGAGGAAGGACCCACGAGGGCCACTCATGTGACTCTCAGCAGGCCTCAGGTCCTGGCGAGGTATTGGCTGAAGACATCAGTTCTTTGTGGAATGTGGGCCTCTCCACTGGGCAGTTCCCAGCATGGTGGCTGGCTTTCCAGAGTGTGTTGCCAAGAGAGGGAGAAGGGGGGAGAGAGAGAGCACGTCGTGAGGGTGCAAGCCTGAGGAAGAAGACAACAGAATCACAGTGTATTTGTAACCTAGTCTGAGAAGCGACATCCTATCACTTTTGACATATTCCCTCCATCAGAAGCCAGGTTACTAGGTCCAGTCCACACTCCAGGGGAGGGAGTGGCGCAGGGCATGAATACCAGCAGTGGGGGACCCAGGAGACCACAGAAGAGGCTGCCTGGCAAGTGAACACACCCATTTATACCATCTCCCGCACTGAAATGAGCGGTGCTGATTAAGAGCACAGGCTCCGGAATCACGGAGATTGGGTTTGTGCTCCTGCTTGGAAATGTCAGTTAGATGATCTTGGATTATTTAATTCTTCTCTTTGTTTCTTCATCAGCAAAATGAGAATGATGACGATAAATTACTGACCTCAAAGGGCTGTTTGGGAGCTAATTCATACAAAATGCTTAGCAAGTGTCTAGCACAAAATAAGAGCTCAATGATGAGGATAAGCTGTTATCATCATTACTACCACCACCACCTGATCCGTAATTCAGACTCATGCTGAATAGCCGTGGCATTGCAGGCAAGTTACTTGACTTTTCCATGCATCTGTTTCCTCATGTATAAATTGGGGAAATACTACCTACCCTTCAGAGCTATTGGGAGGGATGGGGGGTGATCACGTGTTTGGCCCTCAGTCACTGTGACTTGTTACTTTTAATGGGAGTTCAGTCTGCTTAGCATAAACTTACTGCCCTTTTTGGCTAAGGCACATCTGTTTTTGTTTGCTCTTCTATGAAATGAGGACAGCAATCCTTAATTATTCTGCTTTTCATGGCTTTCTAACCTATTAATTCCTATTTATGCATATAGAAGGAAAAAAACCACGTGGGAAATCCATAATGGAAGATACATCAAAATCATATTTACGGTCTTAGATATGTTCTTTGAAGCAGGGTTATGTTCTTCGATTTTATTTTGGTCATCATTGGAAGTTTTTATTCTTCATGCACATAGCAAATGAAAATGCAGAGAAACTATGAAAAGTGGAGGCTACAGCCTAGAAGGAAGATTTGCCACAGACCCCTACACAAGGATAGCTCACATGGAACCTAAGAATGGAGTGTACACAGCACGTCTTGTTCTCGTCTACCGTTCCTCCCAGGGGCAAGGAGGAACGGTAGACCAGCCTTGCAGAGAAGCCTAGTAGGTAATCAGTCATCAGAGTGTAATGCAGGAAGTGCTGTCAAGCTCTGAAGGGGCACAGAGAAGAAAGCCCTTGCCAGGGCTCTAAGCCTTGATGTGGAAGGCAGAGGAGGGCTTTACTAGACAAGTTTACACCTGAGCCAGGAGCTGCAGGCTGGAGGTCCCTAGCTGATGATGGTCCCTGGGGACTGAAGTCCCTAGATGATGAGGAGGATGAGGAGAGGGGAGAGTGGGCAGAGGAAACAGCACAGACACAGGCTGAGAAATGCCAAGGTACCTGAGTGTCGGCAGCAAGCAGCTGGGTGAGCACAGAAAACAGGCCCCGGGAAGCACAGCCAGGAGGTGGTGATATAGGCAGGCGTGACGTCATGAAGGGTCTGGTACCTGGTTGCGACACTTAAAAGAGTTCAGCTAAAAGTGAGGGACAAAGAGCAAGGTCATGTAGTTAAACAATTTTTTTTTAAGACGTCCAGGCTGGAGTGCAATGATGCGATCATGGCTCACTGCAGCCTCAGCCAACCTCTTAGGCTCAAGCAGCCTCCTGCCCCAGCCTCCCGAGTAGCTGGGATTAAAGGCACCAGCCATAGCACCCAGCTCACATGTGTATTTTACAAAGATTAACTGGTGGCTGCAGCAAAGCTAGACTCATGGTGAGGAGCAGAGAAAGGGGTGGATTCTAAAGAGCTAACTGGGAGAGAACAGCAACAAGTTGTGCTGAGTGTGGATGTGGGTGAGGGAGAAGGAAGAGGCCACAGACCTAAGGTATTCACAGCTTTCTCCTGGGGCAGAGCAGGGAGAGCTGGCTTTGGGGAGGGGACAAGGTGGATGGCTTTGGCTGTATGCCTATGTTCCATTATTGGAACACTAAGCATGTGAGATTTATGTCCTACTGTTCAAGGTCATTGCCAAGGCCTGATGGCAAAAATTCAAAAAATTGCAACCTCAGGTGTAAATGGGTTAAACTGAGGTAAGTTTAGAAGAGCAGGCTAAAATATTATATTTAGGAGCCACTAAAAATGTAAAAAGCAAGAGGTCTCAAAAAATATCCCAGGCTAGAGCTCTGGTTTGAGGGAAGTGAACACACAGGGATGTATTTGGAACCAGGGAAGTAAATAAGATCACTCAGAAAACAGCAAATATGTAAGAAGGCAAAAGACAGTTTTGGGAAAGTAATAAGCATAGGACAGAAAAGATGTGGTGGGATGATCCTGATTCTCGTTGGATTTGCTGGTAGAATGTTTTGGCTACAAACTGCATGCCTTAGCCCCGAGGAGAAAACGCCTTTTCCAGACAAGTGACAGGCAGGAGGGAAAAGGAGGGAGGCGGTGTGAGAGGTGGGGAAAGCTTAAGAAGGGTAGATGGATATTATCTCTTGATCGTGAGGCCAGCGGCTTTTCCAGGCCAGCAAGAAAACAAGGACAAGGCCTGAATTCCACCAGGTGCCCCTGCTGTTCTCCAGGAGACCAAAAGGAGACAGCAGGTGGCAGCAGGCGGCAAAGTCTGCACAGGACCTGTGCTGGGAGCTGCACTCGGGCCCCGGAGAAGGAGCGGCCGAGATGGCTCATTCCTAAGCCCTTTTTTTTAATGCCTCCTAGTAGACCTAGAAAACTCCGTATTGTTTTCAGGCTAAGGACTTCACTTGTAGTGAGGTTGTGTCAGTCCGTTTTGTGCTGCTAGATACCCGAGACTGGGTAATTTATATAGGAAAGAGGTTTATTTGGCTCCCGGTTCTGCAGGCCGTACAAGCATGGCACCGGCATCAGCTCAGCTCCTGGTGCGGTCTCGGGACATTTTATTCATGGTGGAAGGCGGGGAGGTAAACAGGGTGTCACATGGTGAGAGAGGGAGCAAGAAACAGCGAGAGAAAGGAAGGAGGTGCCAGCTCTTACTGAGTCTCACTCTTGTCCCCCAGGCTGGAATGCAGTGGTGCCATCTCGGCTCACTGCAACCTCCACCTCCTGGGTTCAAGCAATTCTCTGGCCTCAGCCTCCCACGTAGCTGGGATTACAGGCACCTGCCACAATGCCTGGCTAATTTTTTTGTATTTTTAGTAGAGACAGGGTTTTACCATGTTGGCCAGGCTGGTCTCGAACTCCTGTGGTCAGGCAATCCTCCCACCTCAGCCTCCTAAAGTGCTGGGATACAGGCAGGAGGCACCACATCCGGCCTTCAGCTCTTTTAAACAATCAGCTCCCTCTAACTGAGCAGGAACTCAGTAGTAAGGATAGCACAAGCCATTCATGAGGGATCCACTCCACGGTTCAAACACCCCCCCTGCCGGGCCCCACCTCCAGCACTGGGGATCACACTTCAACGTGAGATTGGAGAGGACAAACATCCAAACCATAGCAAAGGTATATTCTAGGATCCTAGTTCAAGTAGAACCTGCTTTCTTCGCTTTGCCCTCTAAACTGAGCTGACAGATTAGCACAGTTCTCTCTCAGCCATAGAAACCCAGTTTCTCTGGACCATTTTTCCTTATGTAAGAAAATGACCTGTTTAACCACGGAGGGAGCTCCTCAGCCCGGCAGAGAGTTCAGGGACAGTGGGTGCAGCTTCTCGGTGACAACAGAATCGACTCCCTTGCTGCTCCTTTCCCATCATCTAACGCTGTCATCGATTTTCCCAAGGAGTGTTTCTAGGTATCCGTCACCAAAACAAAACCCCCACCAATTCTGTGGAATTTCTATAAAGCGTAACCATTTGTTAGTATCATACCACATGCAATTCAGGTCAATGAAACTCAGCTTAGAAACTGGAAGAAGAAAAACCACCTTTGCATCATTGCTTTAAGTTTGTTTTCTTAGTACTTATCTGTGGCCCCAAGGGTCACCAATACATTTCCTCTCATCAGTCTGCGTCGTGGTGCTCTTCCCCAATCATTATAACCGATTTCAGATGGTGCTAGAAAATTATATTGACTCTGAACACCAAAAGAAATCAGTCATCCTCTAAGGGGTCACAGGAGGACATGAGGGTTGAGAGGGCCCAAACCTTACTAAATCCGGCATACATTTGGCCCTTTAACCCAGGCGCGATGGATTGAGTCTGTTACTATCCATTAAGTGCTGTCAGTTTATTCCACAAACAAATATAAAATGCCAATAATGAGACAACCTGTACAATTACCCTCATCCCTTGGTATCCTTAAGGGATTGGTTCCAGAAAGCCCCTTGGATACCAAAATCCACAGATGCTCAAGTCTTCGATAGAAAATGGTGTAGTATTTGCATACAACCTACACACATCCTCCTGCATATTTTAAATCCTCTCTAAATTACTTGTAATACCCAATGCATTGCAAATGCTATGCAAATAATTGTTATACTGTATTGTTAGAGAATGACAAGAAGGAAGTCTGTACATGTTCAGTACAGACGCAACTTATTTTTGGAAAACTTTTGATCACAGTTGGTTGGATCCGCTCGTGGAGACCTGACTGCCATTCGTGATATATGCCACCACTGTTGGCAGGGGTGAGGAACGGGTCAGCTACATGGGAGGCACGTTCTCACAGCCGTCCTGCTTTTGCTCTCAAATGCTTCAGAGCTGTCCCATTCATTCCTTTTGCTGCTGGCAGTGCAGTGCAGCTGGTCTCCCCCAAGAACACTGATTTCAAATGGTGCTAGACAATCACTATTTAAATCTAAACCACCATATGAAACCAGCTTCCTGAAGAAGCTTTATGGTCTATTTTTTCTTCAGAATCCTCTCTTACAATAAACCCAAGACAATCTAGAAAGGAAAAGTTGAAACCTAGTTGTGAGTTAGTGGTCTAAACAGAGCTTTGGCAAATTTCAAATAGACTGATGTCACCGAATTTGCTACTGATGGGGGAGCATGCCCGGGACTCCCCTTATTTTATTTATTTATTTTTGAGATGGAGTTTTTGCTTCTGTTGCCTAGGCTGGAGTGCAATGGTGAGATCTGGGCTCACCACAACCTCCACCTCCTGGGTTCAAGTGATTCTCCGGCCTCAGCCTTCCAAGTAGCTGAGATTACAGGCATGTGCCACCACACCTGGCTAATTTTGTATTTTCAGTAGAGACAGGGTTCCTCCACATCGGTCAGGCTGGTCTCAAACTCCCGACCTTAGGTGATTCCGGCCGCCTCGGCCTCCCAAAGTGCTGGGATTACAGGCGTGAGACACTGCGTCCGGCTCCCCTTATTCTTAAGTTGCCCAGACAAAGGTTCAGCTTCATCATTTAGAGGCAAGGGCACATGTCACCCTGTCACTTCTGGCCGCGATGACAAGGAAAATCCTTTGCTTTGGTAAAGGCAGGAGAAGCCAGAGGCATCCCATGATCAAGTACCCAGGCAGGTGGAAGACGACCAGCAGTGGTGCCGGAGAACCATCCATCAGACAAAGTAAGCAAGTGCTCAGCAGAAGCTGAAGAAAAACGTTTTCCTAAACTTATTACTTTCACCTGGAGAAAACTCTGTTTGATCCAAAAGATTACTGAGATTTTGGGGTCTAGGGAAGAAACAGACTAGCTTAGGGGCCAAGTCACATAATGGCACTAACGAGATGCTAATGCCACTTCCAGAATGCATTCCTTAGACTGCATGTGAGTTAGGGGTTTTTGTGAGCTTATCTCCTTCCTTCTACTCCAAAGGTAAGGTTTTATACTCTTAGTTCTCCTTGACAAATTATTTTTTGCAACTGTTCTAGGCATCCAAGAAGATCCTTCATGTACCCAGGACACCTACTAAAGGGTGTCCACTGTTTTTATAAATTGCTATAAAATTTTTTTGGCTGGGTGCAGTGGCTTACACCTGTAATCCTAGTGGAGGCCGAGGCGGGTGGATCACGAGGTCAGGAGTCCAAGACCAGCCTGGCCAGCATGGTGAAACTCTTTCTCTATTAAAGATACAAAAAATTAGATGGGCACAGTGGCAAGCGCCTGTTACAAATCCCAGCTACTTGGCAGGCTGAGGCAGGAGAATTGCTTGAATCCGGAAGGCGGAGGTTGCAGTGAGCCGAGATTGCACCACTGCCTGTACTCTAGCCTGGGTGATGGGGCAGGACTCTGTTTCAGGGGAAAAAAAAATGTATACATTAAATTTGAATAACAATAAAATGAATTCCCAAATTCATATTATCTAAATTCAATAACTATTCCTTTTTGCCATGTTTTGCTTTAATTATATTATCTACACAGCTAGTGCTTGACTTACGACCACGATTGGTTCCGACAGACCAGTCGTAACACGATTTGGTCTTAAGTTGAGTAGGCTATATGTACAGTACTGTGAAATGATGTTATAAAAATCTTTAAGTCATATTTCATCATAATTTTCTTTCATTATTGTTATAATTTTCTTTGTTCATTTTATGCCATTTGTATCATCTCTACACCATTTTGTTTCTTATTTTTTTACATTCGTCAGGTTTAAGTAAAACACTGCATTACCAGTACAACTGGTTTAATATCTGCAAAACATTGTGGTCATAAAGTCGAATGGTTGTAAGTTGCATAGGTCGTAAGTCGATCAATACCTGTATGTAATATACACATACATTTTTTGCTTTATTGTTTCAAAGTAAATTGACAACCACCCATACAGTGCTAACTCCTTCAAAATGTCCTTAAATAATGAGGCCATTCTATAAATGAAGACAGTCTTCTATATAACCACAGAATCTTACCATACCTGAGAAAATGAACAATTCCTTAGTACACTCAAATATCCGGTCCATATCCAACTTCTTCCACTTTCTCCAAGCAAAATGTCTTTTATAGTTTTTTCAAATCCAGATCTCATCAAGGTTGATTCACTAAGACTCTTTGGTCTCTTTTAGCATTAAAACACTACCTAACCTTTTCTTTGGTTTGTTTCATCATGACATAATGCCTTGTAAAAAAATAGGGTCTAATCCTGGCTATACCATTTACTTAGTCTGTTCCCTTGGCTCAGTTCAATAAATGAACTGAACTTGAGTTTGTTTATCCTTCTAACTTTCCTCATATATCATCCTCATCTTACAGTCTGGCTATGGGCATTAGAAGAACATCCAGGTGGGGCATGGTGGCTCATGCCCGTAATCTCAGCACTTTGGGAGGCCGAGGTGGCGTCAAACTCATGATTGACCTCGAATCATGAAGTCAGGAGTTCGAGACCAGCCTGGCCAACATGGTGAAACCCCATCTCTACTAAAAATACAAAAAATTAGCTGGGCATGGTGGCAGGCGCCTGTAATCTCAGCTACTTGGAAGGCTGAGACAGGAGAATCACTCGAACTCGGGAGGCAGAGGTTGCAGTGAGCCAAAATCACAGCACTGCACTCCATCCAACCTGGACAGCACTGCGAGACTCTGTCTCAAAACAAACAAACAAACAAAAAAGAGAACATCTAATTACCATGTGCCTGGGGTTAATGATTTCAGGTGGGTTCAGTGCTTATCTGTCAGGAGGTGCACTGCAGGCTGTTTACCTTGGGTCTGATTAACATAACATTCTTGTTCCTCATGGGCTTGGCCAGTTATTTCTTCATAAGGAGATCCCAGCACAAACTCATCCTTTAACATGGAGAAGCATCCAGGCACATACCTATTGCTGCTAGGCTAATTAAAAAAAAACACAAAAAATCTCTGTGAATAAGGGAATAGAACACCAGGGCTATGGAGATGTGTGGCAGTCATTTCATCAAAGATGTAAATAAATACCTTGTTGACTGCAATGAAAGGCACATACTTGGTGAAGTGACAGGCAGTGATACATTTCAAGTGGATAGTAAATTTAAGCACCGAAACTGGGAAAAGTGCCAGTTCAGAAGAATCACTGCAACTCTCAAATAATGGTTTCACTGTTATTCCTTTAGGGACCCCCTGCATCCTTCTGTATATGCTAATGTAATTGACAGTGTCAGTGACTGACGTACACAAGAACCAGCCAGATTATTTTCACCAGTTACAATACTCCAAAGTTGGCTTATTTTTGATAAATACCTAGTCACAGTATTTACCTACTGCCTAGAAGTTTTTTCAAATAATTGACACTTCAGTTATGGGGAAAATCTTTCCTGAAGAATGAATTTCTTTGTTATGTCTGATAAGATCATATATATCTCATACACCAAATACTCACACACACTATATATTCAACCATGCCCTTAGCAGGGACAAATATGCTAAGTGTTTTTTATATTGTCTTTATGTATGCTTCTCAAAAATTCAACAGAAGGCTGAGCGTGGTGGCTTACACCTAATCCCAGCATTTTGGGAGGCTGAGGTGGGTGGATCACTTGAAGTCAGGAGTTCAGGACCAGCCTTGCCAACATGGTGAAACCCCATCTCTACTAAAAAAAATCCAAAAAACAAACAAAAGCTGGGCATAGTGGCATATGCCTGTAATCCCAGCTATTCAGGAGGCGGAGGCAGAAGAATTACTTGAACCTGCGAGGCAGAGGTTGCAGTGAGGCAAGATTGTTCCACTGAATTCCTGTTGCAAAAAAAAAAAAAAAAAAAAAGTCCTGGTACACTAGCTCATGCCTGTAATCCCAGCACTTTGGGAAGCCAAGGTGGGTGGATCATGAGGTCAGGAGTTCAAGACCAGCCTGACCAAGAAGGTGAAACCCCATCTTGACTAAAAATATAAAAATTGGCTGGGTGTGGTGGTGCGCACCTGTAATCGCAGCCACTTGGGAGGCTGAGGCAGGAGAATTGCTTGAACTGGATGGCAGAGATTGCAGTGAGCCAAGATCACACTACTGGACTCCAGCCTGGGTGACAGAGTGAGACTCTTGTCTTGAAAAAAAAAAAAAATCAGCAGAAGAATAAAGTGTAAGATATAATATTTTGCATCTATGGGTCTTTATTTTAGAGGTTTGACAAGGTCATTTGGAATACCTTTCCAGATTGCTTTTATGTCCCTGGGGAGACAGTGGGGTACTCAGTTGGCAGGCAGTGACCACACCAGGTAGTCCTGTGTGGCAAAAGCTGAGTAGTGGCAGTCCATTGTTTTCTGTGACATGAAATGCCAGTCTGTTCTTGCAAGAGCAAACTGGCTTAAGATCACTTCCCCTGGGGCTTGAGGATTTCACAAGGAGAACTCTCTCTGAGCATGACACTTCTTTAAGAATGTAGCTTCGAAATGTTAGAGACCTCAGGACACAACAATCCCAACGTGAGTATTTAGGCTGGACTACAGATGCAGCTGTTATATAACAGACCACACTGTGATACACATCTTGAGTTGGGTCCCTGTTTTCACATAATGCAAGAGGCTAGTTTCCTGAAAATAAGTCTGCATGAAGAGACTGGCTACCGAGTTAATAGCAAAACACCCCCATGGCTCACTAGTAAGGAGATGGAAGAAAACCAGCTGATTAATGACAAGGGCTCATTCATTCTCTTTCCAGGGCATGCAAGGAAGAGAGTGAGGGCAAGTGGGAGCCGCTTATTTTGTTGACTCTTTCAGTGACATTCAGCTGCAAAGGCAACTCCACTGAGAAGGGAAGATTTCACTCAGTAAACATAAGCATGTTTCCAGTCCTCCCTCGCCTCTCATTTCCAACAATCAACTTGATTGTTCTGTATTTTTAGGCCAGGATACAGTAGGGCTGAATTTCTGTAACTCAGGATGTTCTATTTTAATCATCAGCAATTTTAAGGCATGGCAAGATCTGAAAGAAAAAAAAAAACCCATAATGACTTTCTTATACACAGAACACACACTTAAAAGTGTCAAAACTCTCCATCTTCAGGATTAAAACAATCATCTTTCAAGAACAAAATCCTTTCTCAGTGTCTCTTAGCCCACAAGCCATGAGAATGTGTCTCCATTTCAAAACCTGATCTGTGCAGTCATGCTTAGCCTGTTTCTCAGCAAGCTTTTGTCATTTTTTTCCTTCCAAATCTGATAGTGAAGCTGGAGCCTGAGATGTGAATTAATAAACCACACCAGGAACCCCTTGCATGGCAAAAGCTGCAGTACAAGTCCATTGTTTTCACTGGATGTGAAATGCCAGTCTGTTCTTGCATGAGCAAACTGGATTAAAGTAACTTCCCTTGGGGCTTGCGGATTTCACAAGGAGAGCTGCATCTGAGCAGGACACTTCTTGAAGATGTAGCTTCAAAATGTTTGGGACATTGGACACAAAAATTCCTGAATATTCAGGCTGGACTACAGGGGCAACTGGTACTGCCCTGACGAGGGGCCACACTGCTTTAAGTCCTTCGCTGTTGTCCCGTGTGCCTTGAGCGGATGTTTTCTTAGAGGAAGTGGATGAACAGGTTAATGCAGGATCTGACTGGGCTGCTTACTAACTATGTGATCCTGGGCAAATCATTTAATTTTTCTGAGCTTCGGTATCCTTATCTGGAGAGTGGAGATGCGAATTTCTATACTGCAGTGGTTGTTAGGGTCATATGGAATGCAGTCTATAAAAACAGTGGGTCACTTTTTTTTTTTGAGACAGAGTTTGGCTCTTGTTGCCCAGGCTGGAATGCAGTGGCGTGATCCTGGCTCACTGCAATCCCTGCCTCCTGGTTTCAAGCGATTCTCCTGCCTCAGGCCTCAGTCTCCTGAGTAGCTGAGATTACAGGCGCCCACCACCATGCCCAGCTAATTTTTTGTATTTTTAGTAGAGACGGGGTTTCACCATGTTGGCTAGGCTGGGTGATCTGCCCACCTCAGCCTCCCAAAGTGTTGGGATTACAGGCATGAGCCTCTGCACCCGGCCAACAGTGGGTCACTTTTAAAGCACTATGTGAATGTTTGGTGTTTTATCTGCTGGATCAGAACACTGGAGTGCTTTCGAGGGAGAAGGCTAAAATGAACTGAAAAGTGATGGGAAGGGAACTCTGAGATCACCACAGCCTCCATTTTTGGAACACTTACTCCATGGCAGACACTGTGACATGTGCTTCACATGTACTTTCTTGGCATTCACAACCACTAACACGGCTGGTGGTAGCATCTTTGTCTTTCAGAAGAGGAGGGTTAGACATTTTGAAAGAGTACATGACTTACCCTTGGTCACAGAGCTGGAATGGCAGGCCGGGACTCAAACTCCAACATGCCTGATTCCCAACCCGGGCATTCAGCTGGCGCTCTTACTGCTCGGTCCTTATCTATACCATTCAGGGCATCTTCACATGGACCTCTAAACACTCACTGGCCCCAAGTTTCAGGATTTCATCACTAAGCACATGAGGAAACCAGTAAAGCCAGCTTTGGTCCTGAGTAGTAGAAACAGCACCAAACAAGTCACCGAGAGAAAGAAGAAAAGTTGGAAATTAGTACAGTTTGGCTTGCACTGAATGGTCAGAAGACCTGGACCCTCTGCCACACTTCTGACATACAGTGTGACCTTAAGCCAGTCCCGTCTTCTGTAAAGCCTCGTTTTCCCACTAACCTTAAAGAAGTTCAAGTCAAAAAGCACAGATCACGCTTAAGATTATGACGGTGCTGAAATACTGTCACCAAATTGTAGCCCTGCAGTTTATCTTCTCAAGTTTCCTGTTTGTATGACACTGTATGGGAGGTGGGCAAATGCAGATTCCAGAGCCGGAATGCCCAGCTCTGCCACCAGCTCCTCACATGACCCTGGGCAAATCACTAACTCTCTGTGCTCAGTCTCCTCATTTGTAAAATGAGGGTAATAACTGGCCCTCGCACATACGGTTGTTGTGAGGATTACATCAGGGAAATATGATGAAGCCATTTGAACCAGCGTTAGCACAATGTAAATATTCAGTAAATGGAAGCTATGGTAATAAAAGTAATACATTAGTTTTCCATGAGCACATTATAACAGGGATGTGACTAAGAGATCGGCCACAGCTGGTAAATGGAGAGGGTGCAGAGATCTTGCTGTCACACGCTTTGCCATACAGTGACACATTCTAGAGTGACTGCAAAGCCATCTCACTAATACTAAAATCAGAAGAGAAACCACTGGACCTACAAATGGCATCCCCAACTGAATTTACTGAAATACACAATATTGAGTATTTTCAGCTGCCTTCTCCTCTTCCCATTCTAAGACCTATGGGATCTGTACCCTTGATTTTAAGCAGGAGTTCATGTTATAGACTCTTCCTGACAGTAACCTGGGAGTTGGGTGGTTAAGAGTTGAGATCAAATACTAACAACCATTTAAAAAAATGTATCGGGCTTGTCAGGCATGGTGGCTTACACCTGTAATCCCAGCATTTTGAGAGGCTGAGGCAGAGAATCACTTGGCCCAAGAGTTTGAAACCAGGGCAAAACAGGGAGACTCTGTCTCTACAAAATTTTTTTTAAAAATTAGCCAGGTGTAGTGGTGTACGCCTGTGGTTCCAGCTACTCAGGAGGCCGAGGTGGGAGGATTGCATGAGCCTGGGAGGTTGAGGCTGCATTGAGTTGTGATCACACCACTGTACTCCAGCCTGGGCAGCAGAGCAAATCCCTATTTCAAAAAAGAAAATAGAAATGTACTGAGGAATCATCCAGGGACAAAATAAAACAAAACTCCCTTGACGTTGCCTTATAAGCAGAAGCCTCTACTTACGTAGGGTGTAAAAGCAATCTGTTAACAGTTATTTTCCAGGCACAGAAATCCTCAGGAGGCATTTGTTCAGAAGATCAGCACCTGGAATGTAAATGACAGTATGAGCTCCTAGGAAATCTCCTAGATTGACAGAAGAAAAAGTGGTTTTCTCATAAGCATGTTTCTCCACCAGTTTCACCAACAGATGCATTTTTAAAAACGAGAAACAGAAAGCATCTTGTCTTTCCTGCTTAAGACACACAGGTTGGGAAAGCTCCTGTAGAGTGAGCTGCACATGCCCTCTCATGCTGGTGCTCTCGGTGCTGGAGAAGACGCAAGGTGTGGCCATCGCTAAGGAAACCATCTGCTGACATAACGCAGAGCTGCAAGGTTTGCTCAGCAAGATGTCTTAGGAAAGGAAACAGTCAGCCTATAGATCCCATCACAGAAGAAAGGCAGGCAAGGATCCTGCACAGGAGATGGGAGAAGGTTTCTGTTTTCACAACTGATTCTGCAGCCTAGTGCTGGAGCAGTCCAGGCTGCACCTGTCTTCAAGGACAGTCTGTGACTGCTTCAGAATCAAGCGGAGGGCAATTGAGAAGAATGGAAAGTGCCTTGCATTCTCTCCTACCTGGTCTAACTTTACAGACAAAATGCATCTTGAGCTGCATTGCAAGAGAGGAAGGTGTAAAAGCAATGTGTTAACAGCTACTTAGGTCGTAGAGGTCTTCATTTCTGATGACTGATTGTTCACATAAATCCTTCAGTCGTCCCCCTGATGTGACCTGCCAGGGAAGCTGGGAATGCCTTCACAGTGGCTCCCAGGGGGTGTCCTTAACAGGAGATTACATCTCAAAACACTCACATTTTACCTCGCAATAGGCTACATCACTCAGCAGTCTGATGAAGAAAGCTCTGTCCTTCAAGTTACCACCAGTTGCAGTTTCTAAGTTAATGGTTACAGCTCCACCGAGGAACCTGAACACAGCTGAGGCCATAGAGCATTCCCTGTGCTTACTGGCCAGAGGGGAGGATGTGGCCCAGATGCATGGGTCGGATTGGCAGGTGGTCTCTTTAAGCCATGCTCTTCAGCGACCAGGAAGCTCTCAAGATGATAACAAAACAGGAACAGAGTATGTTGGGAGGATTCCTGAGAGTTGAGATTAAAATCCAAGAGGATCTTGGCCAGTAAAAGAAACGATCAGAAAAAGCCATTTGATACTCTCCTACAACAGAAAAATGCATTTGAAAAATCAGGCTGAGAAGTACAGATGGGAAGGAAGAGGTACTGGGGTAAACACAACAATCAAACCAACATGAAGCTACTGAATCACACAGAATTCGGGAATATTTCAACACCATCAGAATAGCATGTTTCCAAAATTGTCTGATTATACAAATGAGGATAGAAACCAGTGTCAGACAGGAGCTCTTTCATTTTTCTTCTTCTTTTTTTTTTTTTTTTT
>NW_016107392.1:5032548-5078606 GCF_001604975.1 Cebus imitator | reverse complement strand
GCTCTTGTTGCCCAGGCTGGAGTCCAGTGGCACGATCTTGGCTCACTACAACCTCCGCCTCCCAGGCTCAAGCGATTCTCCTGCCTCAGCCTCCCGAGTAGCTGGGACTATAGGCATGCACCAACATGCCCACCTAATTTTGTATTTTAAGTAAAGATGGGGTTTCGCCATGTTGCTGGTTTTGAACTCCTGACCTCAAGTGATCCACCTGCCTTGGCCTCCCAAAGTGCTGGGATCACAGGCATGAGCCACTGCGCCTGGCCCCTGCCCTCTTTTTAAAATAAACTGGGATAGGCATGGCGGCTCACACCTGTAATCCCAGCACTTTGGGAGGCCGAGGCAAGAGGATCGCTTGAGGCTATAATTTTGAGACTAGGCTGGACAACACAGCAAGACCTCATGTCTCTACAAAAAATTTAAAAAGTAGCTAGATCTGGTGGCAAGTGTTTGCAGTCCCAGCTACTTAGGAGGCTGGGGCAGGAGGACTGCTTGAACCCAGGAGGAGGTTGAGGCTGCAGTGGGCCTTGATGGTGCCACTGCACTCCAGCTTGGGCAAGAGAGAGAGAGCGTCTCTCTCTCTCTCTCTCTCTCTCTCTCTCTCTCTCTCTCTCTCTCACACACACACACACACACACACAATTAAATTGCCTACTTTAAAAATAAAGACAAGGCTGGGCGCAGTGGCTCACGCCTGTAATCTTAGCACTTTGGGAAGACGAGACGGGTGGATCACTTGAGGTCAGGAGTTCGAGACCAGCCTGGCCAACATGGTGAAACCCCGTCTCTACTAAGAATATAAAAATAGCCAGGCCAAGATAATGTCACTGCACTCTAGCCTGGGTGATAGAGCAAGACTCTGTCTCACTGAAAAACAGACAAAAGACAATACAGGTGTTGGTGGGGGTCAGGGAGGTGGCTGTCATTTATCTCCAAAATCATGCTAGAAGCTAAATAATCATTTTTCCTCCACATTGTTTCTACGGGCTTGAAGAGGGAGAAAATGGCACTTACTGCTAACTGGGACCAAAAGACAGCTGCTCCTCCTAAAAGGTCATGCTGGAGTTATCTATTTATGACATGTTAACATTCTTTCGGGGGAAAACTCGTTTCATAATAATCGATTTAAAAAACAAAGTGATCAATGACAGCTGTTTAACCACCACCTGGAAAAAACAGGATTTGCTCCATAGGAGGGCTCCCTGGGTGCAGAGATCTCAGTGCAAATCCCATTTCACTGATTTGCTTTTGCTCCTTAGACAAATTATTTGCGCTCTTGGCTCAGACTGTTCTCATCTAAATAAAGGGAGGGAAGCTGCGGTCACGGCGTGGGTGTGTGGCGGGGCTGAGTACCTGCCCATGTCTTTTTCTGGGGATGCCACACACGGTCAGTTTCTGGCTCTCGGGTACAGTGGCTCAGGTCCAGAGGAAAATCCCTACTGGCAGGAGTGTGGTGGGCACAGCAGGGGTGGGCTGGTTCACCTCCTGGCTTTGAGGAAATGGGTCCTCTCCTATGGCGTCTGTGATCCCTGAAGCCCTCAGTCAAGGGGAAAGGGGGTGAGTCGATGGCTTTTCCCAAGGTCTTCTCCTTGCTCCTCTGTCCTAGTTCTCTCCGCCGTTTCTCCCCCTTTCCTCTATCCCAAGAGGCACTTGTGAGCTTCAAGAGCATCTTCTAAATATTACATTTATTCAGTGCCCCAAAGAGTACAGCATGTTCTTAGAACATCGCTCAATTCTTTCTTCTGCAGTAAGGATTCAGTTTGTTCTATTAAGAACTAGTGTGGCATAAGTTAATTCTCATCCAAAAAAAAAAAAAGAAGTATATCAAGTCTTGTCTCTTGGCATATAGACAGAATTGCTATTATTCTTATTTCTGTCCCAGAGCTAGCACATTCACAACACGCTGGCAAAGGATGTTTTAAAAAAGCCGTCCATGGCAAATAACTGATTTGTTTCATTTTGTAAAAGCGAAGTTCTCCTTTCTGACCCAAGTCGTTTTCTAAACGATCTCAAAGAGGCAGCTTGCCTCTTCCAGCGGGAGGCCGAGGCCACGCTGGAACTTCCTTCTGAGGTCTGGACAGGAGCTAGGTGGTGCACAGGAGGGAGGGCTGGGCCCAGAACCCAGAGAGAGAGGCTCAGGCTGGCCTCTCTCTCCAGTCCTGTGACCTCTGGCCGACCAAAGCCTCCCTGGTTCCGTCCCTTCATGTCTGAAATAAGCAAGCTATATTTAATAATTTTCCTTTTTATCTAAAATAAGACGATTCTAAAATATGACATTAAGTGTGAGGCTGGTTTCTGCTCTGGACCTCACCTAAGGGGTTTTAGTCATAAGCCCATGTGTGGAAATTGGCCCTGCTAGAAAAGAAACATTCTGAATCATTCAGAACCATTAAGAATGTTGGCTCTGGCTTCAGAAAGGCAGGATAAACAGACCCGTGCCCAGCGGGAACTCACTTACTGGATGTCTCTCTCTGTCTTTTTAACTCGTCAGTGCCTGAGTACTTCCCAAGTTCCTTCTAATGGCTTCAGTGTTTAATGCTGTCACTTTTATACTATGAATGCCACTTTCATAAAGGCGGGGGGTATTTAATTTGGCGCTAAATGCTCATTAATCTTTTTAATGTCGTCACCAGAACTGGCTTTTTTCAGCCTCTATCCAAAAGCAGGTTAATTCTCCTGCCCCACATAGGTTATAAAGAATAAAATTCCCTTGACCAACCTTTAATGTCCTTTTCCCTTAAATAATACTCCAAAATTCAATGAATCTAGAGAGTCTTTGGACTGGAATAGGTTCCAAATCAATTGACCTCTAAGCTCCAAATACATTTTGATTCGGCTTCTATTGATCTGAAATCATATAGGATACAGGAATTAGGATATGGCTCTGGTTTCTAGTAGAATTTACCTGAAAAACTAGGATGCCCTTTGACCATTCATAGTTCTAGGAAACCCTTTGACCATCCGTATTTTAATGTGGCTACTTTTTTATACATACAGTACTCATGCAAAATAAACAGAAAAATCAAACAGTAAACCCCAACTTCAGGTCACAGTTTACAGCATATCCGGCAGCTATGTGGTACAGTTCAGTGGACCTGCCGGAGTCCTGTGTGCGCCCCAGACATAGGCATACACACACAGAGCTCAACAAAAGCTGCCCAAGAAAATGACAGTCTTTTTTTTTTTTTTTTCCCCCTAAGGGCCCTTTTATTGGTATAGAGTTAGCTGGGCACATAATGGGTAAAGTCAAACACTGAAACTTTTTTTTTTTTTTAAGTTAAAAAATTCCAGCTGAATGTGGTGGCTCATGCCTGTAATACCAACACTTTGAGAAGCCAAGGTGGGTGGACTGCCTGAGGTCAGGAGTTCGAGACCAGCCTGGCCAACATGGCGAAACCCTATCTCTACTAAAAATACAAAAATTAGCTGGGTGTGGTGGTGGGAGAATCATTTGAACCTGGGAGACTCAGGTGAGAGAATCGTTTGAACCCAGGAGGCAGAGGTTGCAGTGAGCTGAGATTACGCCACTGCACTCCAACCTGGGTGACAGTGTGAGACTGTTTCCAGGAAAAAAAAAAAGTTAAAAATTCCATATTCAGAAAGCAAGAGACATGATGCTATTTTCTCCGATTATGAAAGCTCCCAGTGGTGACAGCATCGTTAGCCACGTGTAACATTTGCATCCAGGCAACGGACTGATCAACTGTCACCAGACTTCTCCATGGCCTTATTAGAACTGAATAAGCTGGTAGTATTTCCCAAGAGTTATTATTCAGCTGTGAAAATGTAGAGAGCTTTTTGTTTTTTTGGAAAATCCTCATCAGCCAAAATGACTGGGTGGTCAGCCTTAGCCATCTTTTGCTACTTAGATAAAGGCTTCTTTTCCTGGCCAAGGAGAGAGATGATGGTTAACTTGCTTTCTAGACTGAGATCATCGCTATTCACTAGTGTAATCAATAAGCTAGACTTTTTTTTTTTAAAAAAAAACAAAAACAAAAAACAAAATGTCCTTTGAAAAGCAACATATTTTTCTCTTCTCTGGAAATGAACAGAATGCGTCCTAATTTTTTAGACATCCATCAGTGCCCATAAAAAAATTTAAAAAAAAATCTGAACTTCACTTGTTCATTGCCTATAATATCGATCAATGGCTTAGATCTCTCTCTCTCTCTCTCTCTCTGTCATATTACTCCTCAGTCTTCTTAATTCATAAGGTCAAACAGCATCTTAAAACATCATTGAAAAGTTTCCTTCCTTTCCATGTCTCAAGGTATCTGTAAATGGATAATTTTGGTGTGCTGAAATCAAATGATTGACCAGGGCCGATGGCTATAATCATAGGTAAAACATTTTTGTGTCTTGCCAAGAATCCAAGTTTCCTTTGCTCTCTGTCACACTGAAAGAGCCCTCCCAGACCCAGGAACCAGGTGGAGAGGCTACTCACACCCGCCCCGTGCTGGTCTGCCTGGGATGGCCTCACCTGGGCACGGTTCCCAGGGCGGTGACTCAGCTCTAGAGGATCACCTGCTGTGTGGGGGTTGCGGCCTAGCAGGTCACTGCCAGTCACGAGGGCAGAGAGACCCAAAGGATCAGAGAACAGCTCTGAGCAGGTCAAGGGCAGTGCCAGAAGGAGAGCCTTTGTTTACAGAAGGAAAGATCCAGCGCCTTGAGGTGAGGCATTCAAGAATGGAGGGGCTTTGCACCTGCATCCTAAGCCTCTCGGTTCGCCATTAAGTGACAAAGCCACGGGAGGAAATCACTGGGAATACCATCACAGCAAATGAGGGTAGGGCCACAGGGCGCCTCCCACACTCAAAGGGAAAAGACGGCCTTGGATCATCTTTCTAAAACACGACTTTGATGAAGTCGCCATGGTTTTTTAAAGTAATAAATGCAGCCACTTCCTACAAGATAACAGAGTGCATTTGAAACCTTTCCACCACCTAAGTCCAACCCACCTTCAGAGCGTTTGCTCCGCTTCCTTAGATGAAGCCTGTGCTCAGGCTAAGATGATCTGCCTCCACTGCCCGACTCTGCGGGCCTTCTCCTCCCACTGGCTGGTGCAGAGAATGGCGGGGCTGTCAGGAGCCACAGACACTGAGCTGTTCCACTTCGAATTCTTTTTATTGTTTGATCTATTTCACATGTACAAAGCTCTGACCTTCCAGTTCTAAGAATTCCTACTTGTTCTGTGGAACCTCCTGGACTGATTCTGACACGTCTCTTCTGAACTCACAGAGCCTGTGCCTTAACAACCTGAGTCAACTGACTGCTGTCCTTCTAATAGGTTAAGTTTCAGTCTGTGACCGACACTGACAAGATGTGTACCTCATCAGGCGTGGAAAGGAAAAGGACACGGCCCCTGTGGCAGAAGTCCACAGTCACACAGGGCAGAGAAACATGTGCCCAGTGCCTTCCAGTATGTGTCACATACTGGAATACGCCCCTGGCGTATTCGACAAGGGACAGCGGAGACTCAGCAAGCAGCGCGTTCCGCCTGCAGCGCCAGAGGAGTCTTCACTGGGGAGCTCCAGGCTGAATTTTAAAGGAAAAGCTGAATTTTCAAGGAAGAACAGGTTAAACGCCAAAGGGAAATGGGCAGGAGTGAACGCTTGGAGGAAGATATATACTGAACAACATACTGCATTCCCTCCAGTAGCTCTGCAGCTTGGGGTTCCAGGGTTGGGTCGGGGGTGGTCCCGCTAGGCGGAGAGGAGAAGCAGGCCTCAACACGAAGGGTTTTGCAGGACAGGCAGAGTACTTACGATGCAGGAGGTGGCAGTCAGGCCCCGTGGAAGGGGCTGACGGCAGGACTGCTCTGGAACTAGGAGTCTGACGGGGCAGAGGTGCTTTCACAGACATTACGGCATCTGGTTTAATCGCCACCCCTTCTTGAGCCATGTATTTGGCGATTAATGGCTCACGGTGACATGTTCCTTTCTGCTGCCTTGTTCCTTAGCATCTCGGGCATTTTTGTCTTCTCCCCAGCTGGGCCATCAGTTCCTTGTGGGCACAGAACAATTCCTTCTTTCACGGCTCCCACAGTGACCAGCACGTGCCTTCAACTCAGAGCAGTTCAATCAAACTCCTTTTAACTGAAACTTTAGGATGTGCTTTTGCCACACTCTTAAGTAAGTAATTAAATTCATCAGCAAATACTAAGTCCTAAAATAATGAATGGCACTTAGGAAACACACAGAGTGGCAGGAAAGGTGGGTGGGGCCATCCTGTGGAGGCCCCGAACTGCCTGGCTAAAGCATTTGGAACACTTCTGAGAAGTGTTTTGATAAGGAAATGATGGGATTGAAGCTAGGCTTCATGAAAGATTAACCTGGTGGTAGGATGGGCTGGAGGGAGACAGCTGCTGTGGAGGTAGAGAGAAGAGGTGCAGAAGCGTGGCCAATCCAGGTGAGAGCATTTGCCACCATCTGCACCGGCACGCAGCGCTGCTCCTCTGCGGCCCCTTGAGCTGAGCGTAGTTCTTTTCTGACATCCGTGGCACTTAGGAAGATTGCTTGGTGATGCTGGCTTTTATTCTTTGGAGTGGCGTCAGGGAGTCCCCTCCTCCTGGGGTGCCCACTTCCTTTACCTGGATGTTTAGACAGCAGCCCTTGCTCGCCAGATGCAGCGACCCCTCCCAGATATGAGCTACACGTGGAATCTGTGGCCCCAGCATCCCTCAGATTACCCGCGTTGCCGGACAGAGACCAAGGGCCCGGTGGGGAGAGGGGGCAGCTGTCACTGCCCTTCTCCCTCCCTTTCTTCCCTCTAATAATTAGCAAGCAACAGTTATCTGCCAGACACTGTGCCGTTAACACGGGATAGAGATGAAAGGCAGTCTCTACTCTGATGCCTTGTGGGAGAGGAAGAAGTGTCTGGTTAAATTGCAGTGTGGTTAATTCTCTGATATGCCCTCCCTCCTCCTCTCTCTCCCTTCTGGCCAGTCTGTCTTCCATTTCTTTCTTTTTCTTCCAAAAAACGGATCTGAGGCATACTGAAGGAAGTCAGTTAGGAATGGGGAAGAGGGAAGCTAATCTAATCGAGGGATCCCTGGAGGAGGTGGTACCTGAGGGGACTCTCTGATGAGCAGGTGCCAGCCAGACGAAACTGGGAGGAAGGGAGCAGAGCCGTGTGCAGACAGGCTGGGGCAGAGGAGCGGGCTCAGCAGCCTCCTGAGGCATGAGCCGGAACCGGGAAAATGAGGAGCCATTAAAGAGCTTTAATGAGAGAAAGACAACGGCATCTACATTTTCAAAGGATCGGTCTGGAGACAGCAGAAGAACTTATTGGAAGGTAGTGACTCTGGAGTCAAAGAGATGGCAAAGTACAGACTTGAGAGATGCCACAACAGACGCAGTAAGCCCTGGAGCTGGAATGATTCACACAGTGAGAGAGTGAGGGAGCAAGGTCCTTACTAAAGACCTTTAAATGACTTTATTTCACCCAGCAGCTCCAGCAAGGGACGTACACGCTGCCTGGTGCTGGCCACGAGGTGGCAGCCTCGCACAGCCATTCCAGCGGAAAATGCGCCCCATCCTCACTGGCGCTCACCACCACGTGGGCAGAGCCACTAAAGAATTTCCACCACAGCGAGAGGAGCTCTCTAAGCTTGCCGCATAAACATGCCTTTCTGCCACAGAAAGCCTCCACAGAAGCAATGAAAAAGTCAGTCGATTTGGGAAAGAAGCTTAAAAGCTCATGCTCTTCAGAGAGCTTTAATGAGGGAAAGACAACGGCGTCTAAGTTTTCGAAGGATCGGTGTAAAGACAGCAGAAGAGCTTATCAGGAGGTAGTGACTCTGGGTAGCAACTGAGCCCTCCGACAACTTCGAAGAGATTGAGACCATGCAGGCTGGAGACAAAGGGGTTAATGAAGGGTGTTATGCCCAAGGAGAACCAGCTTGGGGAGAGCTCGGGCCCCATGACTCAGTCTGACCCGACGCTGGCAAATGCCACCGGAAACCCTGTCCCTAGGCCAGTGACAGCCGCACCCCTCTCCTGCCGGCCCTTGGTCTGTGTCAGGCAGCACGGGTAATCTGAGGGATGCTGGGGCCACAGATTCCACATGTAGCTCCTAGTGGGGAGGAGTCACTGCATCTGGCGAGGAAGGGCTGCTGTCTAAACATCCAGGGGAAGAAAGTGGGCACCCGAGGAGGAGGGGATGCCCTGACCCCACTCCAAAGGCGAGGGCATGGATAGCCCACCCAACTGTGGTTTTGTGGCCCATCCCCACTCTCTGACTGACTCGGTGATTTTCAGTCACTTGCTATTTGACACTCAAAGGCAAAGTGGCTATAAGAGGTAGGAGAAAGCCAGAGACTCCCTCACCTGGAACAGGGCATCCGCCTTGACCCCAGCAAAGACAGATCCCCTGGCAGGCACTTCAATCCACACAGCAGTCCTGGGGCGAGAGTCCTGTTCCCATCCCCATTTCACAGATGAGGAAATCGAGGCACAAAGCATGAAGTAACTTGAGTGTGCCCAGAGTCACACTGCTAGCAAGGAACAGAGCCAGAGTTTAGGCCCAGGTAGCCTGCCCTCAAAGCTTGTGTGTTACCTGCTGCCTGGTACAATCCAGAGAGAGGGAGGAACCAGTACCTGGCATAGAACTACACACCCTGGGGCTGGGGGACAGGCGGGGGTAGACAGAGGGTGGAGGCACCCTCTCCAATGCTTCTTCCCCGCCCCCCTGCAGCTTTCTCCTGCTCTCCGACGGCCACTACTTGCTGGGGCAGCCGAGCATGACAGACTGGCCAATCACCAATCAGGAGTTTTCCAAGGAGGTAAAAACGCTTTTATGAATGTATACTCTTCTTGTCATGCACAAACGCCCTTCCTTCCATCTTCAAAGGTGGTTCTGAGAATACCTGTTTTTATCTTTTGCATCAGTTGTGCTCGATTTACAGCCCCCTCAAGTTTTTTTTTTTTTCTTTTAAGACAGAGTCTGTTCTGTCACCCAGGCTAGAGTGCAGTGGCGTGATCCTAGCTCACTACAACCTCTGCCTCAGCCTCCCAAGCATCTGGGATTACAGGTACCTGCCACGATGCCTAGCTATTTTTTGTATTTTTAGTAGAGACAGAGTTTCACCATGTTGGCCAGGCTGGTCTCCAACTCTGGACCTCAAGTGATCTACCCACCTCCGCCTCTCAAAGTGCTGGACTACAGGCATGAGGCACCCTGCCTGGTCCCCAGGAGGTTTTTAACTAACATTGCTAGTGGTGTAAGTTGGGCACCAACAAGTATTAGAACCTAACTGCAGAAGTCAACATTGTTTCAACACCGGAACTTCAAGGTGTGCTTGAACCACCTGATCAAAGAAGGGGCTGGGGACCCACAGGAGTGGGGCTAAACGTGTCCTCCTGCTCCAGTTTCCTGTGAATCTGCTCCTCTGGGGACAGGAGTGGTCCCTGCCGCAGAAGACACAGGCTCTTCCTGGGGGTCCTTCTTGGTCACGTCATACTTTGAGACTGCGTGGCAGGACACTGATCACCAAGCCCCCAGATGTGGGTTTCAAAGCTGCCCCTTCAAATCAGCAATTCCCTTGCCTCATGAATATTTTAGTGTGCAATAAAGAAGCACGATGTTTACACACTGAATTAAAGCACCTGCCACTGAATCCTCCTGCTGGAATTATGGGGGGTGGGAGGAGATGGAAAAAAAATCAGTGTTTCAAAGCAGTCCTGATGTGCTAAAAATATCTCTCACTTCTCCTTTCATCTGTCTGGTCATTGTCCCAGACGCAAGCTCAGCACAGCCTGACCCGTGCAACGTATCAAATCGCTGTCTACCTCCGCTTCTTAATTGGACAAAGAGAGAATATTCTTTTTTTTTTTCTTCCTCAGACATTAGTCCAAGATTACAGACTAGGATATAGCAACCTATTATTCAAGAACAGCTTTTAAAGGTAACTGCTTCAGACTGGCACTTCAGGAAAACTTTGAAAGTAGACTCCATTTAAAAAAAAAAAATGCTTACTTTATAGATGGGAGATAACGATTCAGCCCAAGGGATCCGGCTAACTGTTGGCACAGAAGTCCCTAGCGCTACTCTCAAGCAAAGAAGATCTTGTAAGGGGAAACTCCTGCAAAATATACCTTGTGAACAAGCTACTCACACCTCCTCTTGCAGTTGCAAAGACTAATTCTACTCTATTGCTTAACCTGTGACCTTGGAAAAACTCCACCCTTCCTTCGACTGCATCCACCTGTCCCTACAGGTAGTAAAGATTAGATGGATCAGACCCACGTTTACACAACACTCCCCAGCCTCCCTTCGTTGTAGCCCCCGCCCCACCCCCAATCCAAGGTTGAAGTTCATTTCTTCTTGCAGGCTTCACTTTTCAGGATTAACCAACATTGGCCTGGCACGGTGGCTCACCCCTGTAATCCCAGCACTTTGGGAGGCCAGGGCGGGCGGATCGCCTGAGCTCAGGAGTTTGCGACTAGCCTGGGCAACACAGTGAAACCCCATTTCTACTAAAATGCAAAAAAAAATTAGCTGAGTGTGGTGGCAGGCACCTGTAATCCCAGCTACTTGGGAGGCTGAGGCAGAATTGCTTGAAGCTGGGAGGCGGAGGTTGCAGTGAGCCGAGGATCGCACCACTGCACTCCAGCCTGGGTGCCAGAGTGAGACTCCGTCTCAAAACTGAACAAAACAAAACAAAACTGAATTAACCAACACTGTGTTCTCATCCTGCTCAACACGGGTCCTTGGCCTTGCGATGCTCACCTGTGTGGACCACTCTACAGCCAACAGGTCACCTGTTTTAGACCCAGCTCCATGTCAAGTCCTGTTATGGTCCCTCGGGCATACTGACATGCACCATGTCAACCTGGGCACCTGAAAACTGACAACTGGTTTCACATTGCTTGCAATTTGCTTTTCTGGTCTATCCTTATTTATTCCCTTCACAGTGACATTCACAGGAAGAAGAAGCGACAAGCAGTCTCTTGGGGACATCCTGAGGACCCGGGAGAATGCCCTGGGCTAGGGAACCTCACAAGGGGCTCATCAAGAGATTCCAGGAGACAGAGTTCGAGACTAGCCTGGCCAACATGCTAAAACCCTGTCCCTACTAAAAATGCAAAAATCAGCTGGGCATGGTGGCACATACCTGTAATCTCAGCTACTCTGGATACTGAGGCAGGAGAATCGCTTGAACCTGGGAGGCGGAGTTTGCAGTGAGCCGGGATTGTGCTACTGCACTCCAGCCTGGGCAACAGAGCAAGACTCTATCACCAAAAAAAAAAAAAAAAGACATTCTATTCCAGAAGACTTCTGAAATGCAAGTGGCCACCATGCAGCCCTACCTGCCACCTCATTCCCGACTCTAGGGCCTTTGTGCTGCTCTCTCCGTGCTGAGAGTTCTCACCCCTACCCCTCATACCCACACATTCCTGCTCATCCCTTAGCTGGGACCTTGGAAATCACCTCCTCAGGGACCCACTGGGAAGGAGGTCCCTTTTCATGGGAGTGACTTCCCCTCTGGGCATGATTTTTCTCGGGGGGGGGGTGTGTGTGTTTCCATGATAACAGAGACCATGCCTGTGTTTTCATCACTATCATCTTCACCTCAGTGCCAACCAGTGCCTGGCACACAGTAGGTACTCAAGAAAGGCTTGCTGAAGAAACGGATGAACAATGACATCAGCCTACTTTGACCTCCTGAGTCCCTCTGATCTCTGAACATTCTGGATAAAGGACCTTTAGCAAAACCATCATACTTGCTGGTATAGCCTCTTCCTGGAAATAAAAGTATAAAAGGAGTTCAGAACGGATGTTCCAAACAAAGGGATTTATGACCTTGGTCTCATGTTCTGTTGTGGTGGTAAAATTCACTTTTCTATAAAATTAAAAATTCCTCTCTTCAACAGCATTGCCAGAGGCCCCCGGAACAAAGCAAAACTGGGTGTTTCAGAATTTTTTAAGTTTAGGAAAGGTGGCCTGCAATCTCTATTTCTCCCTCCTCTGGTGGCATTCAGGTTACATGCTTATGAAATTCATATCTAGCTCTGTGCCCAAAGATGCTTCCAGCTTGCTTGCTTCCCCCGCTCCCCGCAGGCCTGGGGAGAACACCGCCGCAGTCTGCTATTAAGATCTGCTCAGCTGTTTAATTGCACAGCCCAGCCCAGCAGTGACCTCTGCATAGCCTCTCACTTGCCAATCACATTCTCCTGCCGGCTGCCCACTCACATTCTCCTGCCGGCTTGCTCACTGCCCAAATACACATCCCTCCCCCAGTTCATCTCTTACCCCCTAACACGACAACGATCTGACTTATCCGATTTGCTGAGTTACTTTACCTGAAGCCCCACCCACCCCCCTCCACTTTTCCAGAAGTTCTCCCCACAAGAAAAGAAGGAAAGCAGCTGGCCTGGTCTAAATACAAAGGATTTACTGTCAACACCTTGAAACTTGGAAAGGGTCCATTACATGCCAGCATCAGGCTTTTGGTGGAAAAGCGCGGCGGTGGGGAGGGCAGGAAAATGCTAAGAAGAAAAGACGAAGGGGAGGAGGGAGATGAAAATCCATCAATCCTCCCTCTGAGTCTAGCTGGCCAGGACAAGGATGACACGGGACTTCTGTGAAAGAATCTGGAAATATGTCAGAGAGTTGCCTCGGGAATATCAGCATGGCGGTATATAGGGCCTAAGATCTGGGTTCGAAGACATGAGCCTGAGTGCTGGCTTTCCACCTGCTAACCACATCCCTGCCTCAGGGGAGGCTGATGTTTCCTGGTCAGTACAACAGGGATGCAGAAATCTACTTCCCAGAGTTGCCGGGAGGATTAAATGAGGTTGTGTGTGTGAAAACATCTTGTAAACTATAACCACTTTACACAGTACTCATTAGTTTCTAGTGTTACCGGTAGGTCATTTCTCTCTAACGTTTATTGTCTATCATGTGTCTAAGTGTTTATCCAAAATAAACACTATCCAACCATGGCTTTTAAGGGGTCAATGCAAGCCAGAGAGGATGGACAAAAAATAGGAAGTAATGATACAGTATAGTATGACACGTGTCCAACTGGGTGAGCAGAGGGCTATGTGGAAGCCCCCAGGGGCACGTGGCCCAGCCCTTAGGAGTCCTCGGAGACTGCCTGGAGGAGGTTTCCTCTGAACAGTGCTCTGAAGGGACAGTGGCTGTGGGCCAGGCAGAAGGAAGGAAGAGCTTCCAGACAGAGGGCAGGCACGATGGGCTGCATTTGGCTGCATCAGAGATCAACGAACAAGGGTAAGGATTGGGCGAGTCCTGAGGGATAAGAGCAGAGCACGGAGGCTGTCTGGAGCCCTGTCAATGGGAAACCTGACGGAAGCATTATGAGGTCAACCAGGCAACAGTCATATCACAAGACAACAGGTGTCTTTCTGGGTCCTGACAGTGCACTTCAGTTATGGGGCTTGAACTTACTGGAAGGCATTCATGAGCTGCTGTTCACGTCTAATAATGAAAAAAGGGGGTTCTATCATGGACTATGCCACATTTGTTTTTCTTGGTGGTTGGGATACTGGCTGTGTTATTTGCCTTTTTTGAACATACTCTTCTATACCCACAGCACATTTGCTGGATGATGGGCGCGGGGTGTGGTAATCTACACTATTCATGAGCTGTAGCCAGGTGACCCAGAACAAGGAATAGCACAAGGGTGCCCGGCTGTGGGGAATACATTCATTCTTCCCAAGTGCATGAAAACCACCACCAGAGAAAACTGGCTGAATAAAACCAAGTGGCCCCAAGGATAAAAACACCTCCAACATGAGTCATTTACTCCTGAAAAGTGAATAGGATACAAACAGAAAGCTTGGGCACAGGAGCCAGACTGCTATGACTTGAATCCTGGCCCCTCCATTTCCTAGCTGTTTCATCTTCAGGAAAGTGAGTTAACTTCCCCCAGCCTCAGCTGTCTGTCTGTAAAATGGGTCTTACCACAGGGTCTGCCACACAGGCTTGTTTATTAAAAGAGATAATCAGTATAAAGTACTTGCTGCGGAGTCTGGCACATGGTGCTCTCAACACATGGTGTTGGTGGTGTTACTATGTTTTTTTTGTTTGAGATGGAGTTCTGCTCTTGTCACCCAGGCTGGAGTGCAATGGTGCGATCTCGGCTCACTGCAACCTCTGCCTCCCGGGTTCAAGCGATTCTCCTGCCTCAGCCTCCTGAGTACGTGGGATCACAGGTGTGCGCCACCATACACAGCTAATTTTGTAGTTTTAGTAGAGATGGGTTTCACCACGTTGGCCAGGCTGGTTTCGAACTCCCGACCTCGGGTGATCCACCCGCCTCAGCTTCCCAAAGTGCCAAGATTACAGGCATGAGCCACCATGCCTGGCCACTATTTATTGTTCTTCTCTTGCAGCAATGCTGAATCCAGTCTGCTCCCACCTATAGTTTCCATGATGGAAGAATTAGAGACTTAAACACAGAAATGAATTACCTCTGTTAACCCTAACCCCAGAACACTGAGGCCACAGGAAATACAACCGCAGTGACCTGGACTTCTGCGTGAGTCATGATCAGTACATATTAGGTCACAGCTAGTCAACGCTTTATCACATGGTGGTGACATTTCAGTTTCATATGAGAGGGCTCTCAGTGAAGTGCGTGCACTAAAAATGTCATGCTGGAAAACACCCGTGATCTATCTAAAACATTGTTTCAGTGCCCTCTTATTTTTTGTTTTACTTTTTTTAAATCCCAGAGAGCAATACCATGGAATATTTCATTAGACCTTTTTACTCAAGATCCATGTTAAAAAGTTGAGGCTGTACCTCCAATATCTTTTATTTTCCTTAGTAACTTGTTATGCGACCCCACTGCCTGTGAATATATCCAAAGATTATTCTGTGTTTTAATCTGAACTCACTTTGAAGCTATTTATATGTTTGGCATGGTAACGCAATGGAGATAATAAATTCCATGCAGGTCTGACTCAGCTTTGAAAGCAGTTTTCTTAGTGACACCTTCCTCAGGATTCCCTGAGCTAACATTATGGGATCTGGTAAGTAACTTCATATTCACTCCATAGCATTTATGATCTCACAATCATTTCCTGTAGACCTAGCCTGGAAGCTAAATTTTAAAACTAGCTGTGGATTTAGAAGATGATTCATAAGCTCTGTGCATACCATGGTTATGAGTGGTGGAAGACAGAGAGACTTACATCAGTCTTCTTTACATCTTAACAGCAAGGAAAATAACAGGTTAGGAGTACTTTGTATCTACCCTCCCTGGCTTCTGGCACATTAATGAAAACCCAATAAATTCCAACACTTTGATATCTGTGTATCTGTAACGTTAAAGGCAGCCCTGGGCTGGGAGAGATGAATGTGGCAGGGCACCTCTGAGACAGCTTCTCAGTGGAGTAATGTTATTGGAGAGGTGGACAACGGGGGGAGGCTGAGGGAGTGACATCTTCAAAGGCAGAGAAAAACCCAGTGCATCAGGCAAGCAACAAGCTCTTTTTGCAACATAAAACCAAGAGGGGAGCATGGCAGGAGAAAAACTCAGGTTGTTTTTTTTTTTTTTTTCTGAAAACCACTTGCTGAAATAGAATGCCTCCTTCTGAATACTGATGTCACCAGACTATCAATTTAGGTTATATTAAACTTTTTCAGGATAGCTATCCTCAAATTTCAAAGCATGTATTGGCCAGATTTCTAAGATGTGATAGCATCTTTCACTAAGAAGTAAGGAATTTAGAATCGAGGTGACACTGGACCACGGAGTCTCTGGGGTGGAGGCAGGAATGTGCTCAGTAAGGCAGCTGGTCAGCCCCAAGGCTGCCCGGGCATGAGGCTTCTTCTGTAGGGTCTCATGGGTGCCTTCTCATGCCTTTTATTTGAGCCATATCTAACGACTTTAAAATGTTACCCCTACATCTGTTTGGTGAACTTCATCAATGTTTGTAACATCCCAGAAAGCATTATTCAGAGAAGCTGGAAAAAGGAAAAAAAAAAGGTCTCAGATTTCTGAAAATGGGGTGGATACTGACCTATACTCAGTGTTCTAGATTAAAATTCAGATTTTGGATAAAGAAAAAAGTGTTCTCTGTAATCTTAAAAAAACAAAAAACAAAAAACAACTCTTTTTGACTTTTGGGGGTTGGCGGACAGAGTCTTGCTCCATTGTCTAGACTAGAGCAGTGGCACGATCTTGGCTCACTGTAACCTCTGCCTCGTGGGTTCAAGTGATTCTCCTGCCTCAGCCTTACAAGTAGCAGGGATTTACAGGCATGAGCTACCACCCCCACCTAATTTTTGTATTTTTAGTAGAGATGGGGTTTTGCCATGTTGCCTAGGCTGGTCTCGAATTCCTGACCTCAGGTGATCTGTCCATCTTGGCCCCCCAAAGTGCTGGGATTATAGGCGTTGGCCACTATGCTTGGCCAAAACCAACATATTTTATGGATAGGAAAATCGACGCTTAGATGGGGAAAGGGCATGGGGCGATCAAAGGCGAGTCTTTTATTGCAGGCTCTGGGTTTTTCCAAGTAGCTGGTTGTATGCTGCACCACGAGGCAGACCCAGTAGGTCAGTTTCCTGTGCGGACCCCGTTGCAAACCCATCTCTAAGCCAGGAGGCTAGCAGGCCTCAGCAACCCATGGGAACTTAGGGTGCTCATGACTTAACCTGGAAAGAGGTGACTAAGCTCCTTGGTCTAAGGTCTATGCAACTAACCACTCACTGTGGACCAGAGACACTCCATGGCAGACAGCAGTAGGGCTGGTCTGGGGTGACAAGTCATGTCCTGGACGAAGGAGCCTTTCTGCTAAGGGTTCCCTGGCAGAGCATGACAATGGCCACTTGGGAATGTGACCTGGCAGTGGCAGAAGTCTTCGTTTAAAGCCCACTCCTAAGGCCTCCCCAGCACTGTGTTCCAGGAAGCCCCCTTGCTAGCCATCCCCATAAAGTTCAATGACTAAAACATGTTTTGGCAAGTAGTTTCTCTGGGTATTTAGTGTGCTGTTTACCCTCTTTCTGTACTAATACTATAAATTGCTGAAGGCTTGCTGGAAATCAAAACTACAAATTAGAGAAAAATAGGGTAAGGGAAATGTCTTTGATAGTCCACTTTGAAATTCAAATAATGATTTGAGACGTTTAAGAATTATTACATGAATAGATAGAGGGTAAAGAAAAGCGGCAGAATATTAATTATGGAATCTAGCCAGTATATTTATCATAATAAAATGTTGGGAAAAAGCATTATTGCATCCTCTGTGCATACCAATATCCAAAAAGTTCATGGACTCCTACTGCTGGATATAACAGCAAAAAGTCTTGAAATATAAAATAAAGGAAGCACCACGAATTAACTAGGGAAAGATACATGACTCAATACGCAAGGTTGGGGTATTTACTATATAAAGCAAAGTCAATTTGGATCTTTGTTTCACACTTTTCTTTTTTAAAAGACACAGGGTCTTGCTCTGTTGACTCGGCTAAAATGCAATAGCATGATCATAGCTAACCACAGCCTCAAACTCCTGGGCTGAAGGGATCCTCCCACCACAGCCGCCCAAGCAGCTGGGACTACAGGCACATGCTACCATGCCTGGCTAATTTTTAAACTTTTTGGTAGAGATGGGGGTCTCACTACATTACCCAGGCTGGTCTTGAACTCCTGGCCTCAAGTGATTCTTCCATCTTAGCCCCCCCAAAGCATTGAGGTTACAGGTATGAGCCACTGTGCCTGGCCACACCTTACTCCTCATTTGGTGAGTTTAATGTTAAAAATGAATTTTTTAAAAAATTAGATGAATATTTTCTAACTTCTGGGTAGGGAGGAATTCCTAAGCCTAAGGTAACAAATTATACAGGAAAAAAAAAAACAGGTAAAATCACTTACTCCACTACATAAAATACAAAGGTTCTAATGAGAACACATGGACATAGGGAGGGGAACATCACGCACCGGGGTCTGTCGGGGAAGGATAGCTTTAGGAGAAATACCTAATGTAGATGATGGGTTGATGGGTTGATGGGTGCAGCAAACCACAATGGCACGTGTATACCTACGTAACAAGCCTGCACACTCTGCACATGTATCCCAGGACTTAAACCACCATGATAACAATAATAAAATATAAAGGTTCTGTATTTCCAAAAAAGTGTAAGCAAAACTAAAAGTCAAAGAAGCTGGGAAAAGTATTTGCCCCAAATATCTTAGACAGACACAGACAGACACAAACACACACACACACACACACACACACACACACACACACACACACACACACACATATATATATCATAGGAACAGTCACACCCCAATAGAAAAGTTTATAACGGACATGAACAGAATATTTATAAAAGAAAACAACAGGCTGATATACACATGAACAAAGTTCAACGTTATTGGTAGAGATAAAAACATCCACATGTCTGACAAGGAGTGAACGTTCATTAAATAGCTTCTGAGCAGATGAACCAAAAATAATGTCACCTTTTTGTCTAAAGATTAAAAAAAAAAAGAGACCACTCAGTGCTGACGAAGATATGGAGAGGAGGACATTTTCATACTTGTGGAGAACTTGATTTAAGCTTTCTAGAAAACAATTTAGCAAGGTATATCAAGAATCTTACACTTAACCTTCTTTTACTCAAGAAAATTCACTGTAAGGAATCTCACCCAAGGAAATCATTAAAAATATGCCCGATTCATGTATTTGAAAGGTTAATTGCTGTAATATAAAAGTAATTTTTTTTAAAAAACTGGAAGCAAATTAGACACTCCCAAATTACAGAATTAGCACCATTAGAAATATTTTAAAAGCATTTTAAAGCATAGGGAGAACATGCCTGTTTTAAAAGTGGGTTAAAAGCACCTATACAGGCCAGGCGAGGTGGCTCACATCTGTAATCCCAGCACTTTGGGAGGTCGAGGCGGGTGGATCACCAGAGGTCAGGAGTTCAAGACCAGCCTGACCAACATGATGAAACCCCACCTCTATTAAAAACACAGAATAAACTAGGCATGGTGCATGCCTGTAATCCCAGCTAATTGGGAGGCTGAGGCAGGAGAATCACTTGAACCTGGGAGGTAGAGGTTGCAGTGAGCCAAGATTGTACCATTGCACTCCAGCTTGGGCAACAAGAGTGAAACTCCAACTTAAAAAGAAAAGTACCTATACAGAATTATGCTGATTCTGCAAATTGTGTGTAGGACAATACTGAAGGAAATATACAGAACTAATAGAGCTTTGAGGATCAGAGGTAATATGTGGAATCGAAAACAGTAAAATACAGTACGTAGCAACAGACAGTGGTGGTTGGGGGGTAGGGGGATGGGGAGATGTGAGTCAAAGGGTACAAAGCTGGAGTGATGTGGGATGAATAAATCTAGAGATTCGAAGTACAGCATGAGGACCACAGTCAAGATTATACTGCATACTGAATATTTCTTTTCTTTCCTTGGAGATGGAGTCTCGCTCTGTTGCCAGGCTGGAGTACAGTGGTGCCATCTTGGCTCACTGCAACCTCCACCTCCCGGGTTCAGGCAATTCTCCTGTCTCAGCCTCCTGAGTAGCTGGGACTACAGGCGTGTGCCACCACGCCCAGCTACTCAGGAGGCTGAGATGGGAGAATTTTTGTATTTTTAGTAGAGACAGGGTTTCACCATGCTGGGCAGGACGGTTTCAATCTCTTGACCTCGTGATCCGCCCACCTCAGCTTCCCAAAGTGCTGCGATTACAGGCATGAGCCATCACGCCCAATCCTAAATATTTCTGAATACATTTTAGGTGGGCTTAACACACATACACAAAAAAGTAACTGTGAGATGGTACATTCATAGCTGGAATGTAAGTTATTATTTTGCTATGTACATGTACCTCAAACCAGCATGTTGACACCTTAAATATACATAATAGAAAAATAAACAAATAAAAGGGGTTTTATTACAAATGGGTCAGAGTAAAAGGAAAACCACCCTATGAAAAATTGGAATAGCATCTCCTGCTTTGGAGACAGGTCGTCACTCAAGTCCTTATCCTCATCAGCCAACTTCCCGTTGGCTCTGTGTCTTCCACTGACCCTGTCTCTGTGTACTGACGTGTTTGAATGTCACCTCTCCCCCTCACAGCTGGTCCCCACCTGTCTCCCTCAAACCTGGGCTTCCTCTTGGACTGCATTTTGTGGTGAATGATACGTGATAACCCCAGCCACACTGCCTGCATCATCCTCCCCATTTCTACCCCCAATCCATCACCACGTGCGTCCTGACCGAAGCTTTCCAGTTGGCCTCCTTGCCTCGATGGCCTGTCCCCCACTCCTCCCCTTCCAAACCACTCTCGTCACTACAGTCCATCTGGCCTTTCTGAAGCACACATCTGACTGTCAAGGCTCCTGGGTAGAAACCTTCAGGCAAGCAAGGTGTGGCACTCAGACCCGTGTTCACAGTGACTGCCAAGTCTCCCATCACCCCTTCCTCACACACACACAGGTCTGCGCCTCTGGACAGGCTGTCCCACCTGCCTCCCATCCAGCTAACTCTGCCAGGCCTAACCCTCGGGGTCCATTGTGACCTCCCCTCCATCAGAAGCAGGATGGGGTGGCGGCTAAGTGTCCCAAGCCCTGAGCATGCTGTTGTCATGCTCCCATGGCACTCATCACATGCTGTGATTCTGTTTCTGTATCTTTGTCTCCTCTACCAGACTGTGAGTACCCAGGCAGGTAGGCCCTCAGGGTTTGTAGAATGAACAAATGTTTCTACCGCCCCAGCAGACTTATCCTGCTCTCATCTTGAAAGGGGTATCAAACCAAGATTTGGTAGCTTCCAAAGTATTATATCATCCTCACAAGTGAGACAGTCTTCCTTACCTTTAATCACCCAGCAAATTTATGTATTATATACTGTCTGTCATGACACTACCTCTGGTTTTATTTGAACCTACTTACTCCTGCGAAGTCTATCACAGGAGTGTATTCGCATCACTAAACACAACAATCATTTCAAGTACTGAACACCAGGCAGTGTTCGAGGCCCCGGAATATACGTACAAACCAGACTGTTACTACCTAAAGGTCATTAGCAAGAAATCCTCCGGCCTCTGATCACTGTGGAATAAAACCCTCAGTTAACTTTATGTTTTCCTGGAAGGGCATGTGATTTCTGTTGCTTGTGTATCAGCTTTTCACAATTGCCCCAAATCATTTTTCAAGTGTGACTCAAACAGAACGCCGTGATGAGTCTGACGAACACTAAGTCCTGTTTTCTTACCCCTCTATGTCATACTGCTTTTCATATACCCAAGGATCATGACTGTTTTTCCCACAACAGCCTTACAGCATTGACTTAAATTTAGCTAGTGATAAAGGCTGCATTTTTTAAAAATGATGTTTCTTTTGTACGTAACCATGCTATCTTACATCTATCCCCACCAAATTTCTCCTCCTACTGTAGAATCATTTTTCTGCTTTGTTATAATGGTTATGAATTATATTTCTGGAGCTGAGACGATTCTGAGTCCCACCTAATGTGGTAGCATACACAATGGAAAAATGAAAAGAGATCTCACAGTTTTATATTGTACGAAAGCCATAGACAAATATATGTATGAAAACTCTTCCCAACTCCTTCATGTTGAGTCTTCAGCTCTCTACCTGAATTCACAACGTACTTTACAGATACACACGGTTCATGTTGAGGGACCCTGGGCCATCTGTCTGCAGGCTCTGGTATTAACCATGCTCTTTATTTATTTAGTATTAGTCATGTATTTTCTCCACCCTTTGTCTTTGGCTCTGCACCCCCACCTAGCAACCACAATGACTTCTTTTTGACCTGGATGCCTCCTCCTTCTTAATAACAGTGTTTCCTGGGAAGCTTAAGAACAGTAGAGTCGTCATGAGGGGTCAGTCCAGGGCAGCGTTCTTAATGGTGGGTACATGGATATGTGCCTCTGGGTCTGTAAAAGGGCAGGCGAATGTTTGCATACAGGCGTGGGAAAAGGGTTCATGGCTTCCATCAGAATCTGAAAGGGGTCTAGCACCCTGGAGAGGTTAACAACACTAACTCTCGGGCATTCGGACACAGGACAGCACACTGAATAAACAGCACCAGCATGCCTGACTCAGCCTTTTACTAAGCTACCTCCCAAGGGAATGAGAAATTCAATAGTAATTATACACCCAGCATCTTCTGGAAGGCAGCTATGCTCACCACTATACCACCAACACGCCAAACATCTCTTGAATAATTAAGATCATAATTTGAGGGTGTGATGGGGGAAGTCCGGCATAGATGACATTATACAGAGGCCATAATCTAACACTTTAAACATCAAAGCTATCTTTTCTCAGTTTCTGCTTTCATCCACTTGCAACGTACTTTCTTTGTCCTCTTCTGATACTTTTAGCTTATTTGATAACATTGGTTGAAAACCAAAACATCATGAATCACAAGTTTCTCTACATTTTGTTAGTAGCTCAAAGCACATGCCTTTCATTAACTGTTGGTAATTATATGATTTTTTTCCAGAATATACTGGTACCTTGTACACTTGTGTTTAAATAGCATTACAAAGACCATTTTAGTGTACGTACGTCAAAACCAAAACTGCCTTTATGTCAGTATGCTGCAGACATCTATGAGTATACATCTTAATTCTTAACTTTCGTTGTTGTCTGTGTTGTCTTTTAGAATCATTAGCACATCCACAGTATTTTCTATAGGTAAATATGCAATGCATTAGAAACGTACTGGGGGAAATGCTCTTCAAAGCATTGCCCTAGACGAAGCACCATGTAGGCATTTAGAAGCAAGAAATAGTGAAATCAGAAAATGCTGTCATACCTACTCACCACTGAACGGTCGTACGAAGGATCCCCAAGCGCAGGCTGGACTCGTCCTGGAAGCAGAGGATTGGATTCCATCAGGAGAAGAGGCAAGTAGAAATGCCAAATGCCAGCGTTCCCTCCGCCAGCTCATCTTATTTAGCAGACACACAGATTTTGGAATCCTCCAGGACTAACAATAAAAACCACACTAGGTTGTTTTCCTAATTCCTATGAAATGAGTCAGTAGGTCAAACATCTTATCCACTCCGGACAGAGAACAGTTCCTTGAGCTCCACTCCCTGTTTCCAGTAACCCTATTCCCTGTCTGGGCCCCTGGATAACAGTGCTGCCAATAATGCATGGAGACCTCACCGGGCTCTGAGAGAGCCACGTGGAGATCGACAGAAAGTTAGCTGCCTTCACGGGATAGTTTCCCTTATGAATATTTAGGAAGAAAAAAGTCCACTTAAGAGTAACATGAGGATCAAGTTTCTTCATTTAAAGAGTCAGCATAACTTTTTCTCTGTTGAGACTATTTCTTTCTTTCATACAGGAGGACCTGAATGATGCTGAAAATAAATATAGAAAATATAGTAACTGTACCTTTAAAAGCCCCACAAACCACTTCCTTCTGTAAAACACCCTTTCCTCCTCCAAAGGTCTAGTATATTCAAAAGATTCACTGATTATTCGAAGAATTCATATTCTTAAAAACCCTTCACAGCTGTCTGAGTCCTGCAGTTCCATGCTCTGTATCATATAAAGCAGAAGTGTTTAAGAGCTTGCTAGCCATCCTTTAAATCCATGACTCAAGACGACCAACACTGGGTTACCAATAACCTTCAGAAACTACCACCTACTCACCGAGTGTAACCGTTCTTGTAGTTAGCGACCTTTGCATAGGAAATCACCAGCTCCTGGCAATGAATCCATACTTCCAAGAACTCACGAATTCAGGCAAATATATGGACATACATCTCTAAATAGAGATACAGAGGTCTGCTGTGACAGTTCAGTAGGAGACTGGAAATACTTTTGCTTTCTGTATCGACAGTACTTTCTTTCCTTTTTAAAGAGAAGGTTTCGTTTTGATCTTGAGAAATTCTGATAAAACCACCAACTGAAAACCTGCCATTGTAAAGGAGGGATTTCACAACGTTCATTCCAAAAAACTGTGGCTATTCATTTGTGGAAGTGATTCACTGCAAAAGAATCGCTGTTTGGGGGTGGAGGGAGCGTTGATTTTTAGAAGCCAGCCTGCCCTCTGGAAAGTGAGCAGGAACCTCCGAGATGGCAGCCACGTGCCTTCTGACCCCCAGCCCTGCTCCCTGAATCACCACCACTTGAGATGACATGCAGTGACCAATTTCCTCTTAAAACTCCCCTCTGTATACAAAAACCCTATGATCCATGCACCCTGCGTCTAATCCTCTGCGATGGGGCCAGTCTGCAGATCCGTCTGGGCGGGCTGCAGTAGCATTCTCCACCTGCCAACACTCAGTTGCTGGTGAGTAACCAGCATACGGACACTCACTTCCTGTGAGTATTTCTGAAAGAGCTTATGATATTTCCTTTTAAAAAAAAAAAGTGGGGAAGAAAGCCACTCAGGGAGGAGAAGCAACTTCAACAAGCACAGCTAAAAGCATGCAACGTGATCGCTGTTGACCAGACACGCCTAATTTTAATTTGGTTTCTCAACCCCTGTGTAATTAAGACAGCCCAAAGAGAACAGCATCAAGAGGGGGAAAAAAAAACACAACAAAAAAAGACATTTCACAAATGCTTAGACCTTCAGTGCGCGTGACCAGAAAAGTAATTTTAAGATTCAAGTGAACCAATCTGAGGCTGGTTGGAGCATTAACCCTTCAAGGAAAGAGAAAGAGTTATTTTTGTTTGTCCCCAAATTTCAAATACGGAATTCATCTTCCCAACAAGGCACTAAGATGCCGAAAATCAGCCTCTGAATGCCATCCCCTGAGCTTATGAGATGAAAAAAACTTCTTCAGATTTGTCCATGATGGGGACAGAAAAATACCTATTTATGAGACCCAGCCACATTAACAGAGCAGCCGACACCGTGTTCACACTCGGCCTTCTTTGAAAACCGACCACTAAGGCTAAAATGTGACAGTTTGTATTTCTCTCAGCTATAGCCAAACCTGTTAATTTATGTCAGAAAGAGCAGCATTTCTTGACAACTGGGCAAAGTGAGTAAGAAAAATTGCTTTTATCCCACCTTACAGAGTATCAATGGTGACAAAGCCCACTTTCTGAAATCAGTAGACGTTCTGCAGAAAGAACAGATTTTTCAGAGCCTGTCCTTCAGCTTCAGGCTGTGACTGTGCTTCCAATTTGAGGCCTCCATGTGCCTGCATGGTGGGGAGGGGGCTTTTGAAGGGGGAAGGAGGAAAATACAAGCTTCTACTTAATGGGCACTGAAGGATAAAACAAATCACCCAAATCCACACCTGTATTTATCACACAATACACAGAAGCCCTTAACCTGTAACATGGCAACACTTTGCCACTTAGACCCCAACTCTTTTATTTCACATTTTTGGACACTCGAGATAAATATTAAAAAAATATATATAAAAACATAATCTGCAATTTATACTCTGGAAGGGAATTTTCACTAATGTGATTTTTTTTTTTTTTTTTTCCTGAGACACTCCTATTGCCCAGGCTGGAGTGCAATGGTGCAATCCTGGCTCACGGAAGCCTCGACTTCCTGGGATGTGATACGCTTTTATAATATTTACCAAACTGATATTTTAACAAGAAAAATATGGAAATCATTTGCCTGATATATTTCATTTATTTATTTTAGAGATAGGGTCTCACTTCATTTCATCTCAGCCTCCAGAGTAGCTTAAACTACAAGTGAGCACCACCATGCCCAGCTAATTTTTGTATTTTTTGTAGAGATGAGGTTTCATTCACCATGTTGCCCAGGGTGGTCTCTAACTCCTGGCCTCTAGCGATTCTCCCACTTTGATCTAAAGCGCTGGGGTTTATAGGCATGAGCCACCATGCCCAACCCAAATTGGGGTTGAGTAAAAAAAAAAGCACCTATAATTGGAAGTAAATTTTTATTTTAGAGCAACTACACTACATAATAATCATCTCCTTAGTCCCTGCCCACAAGACCTTATGAGCCTCCTCATTAGAAAAAAAGGAGTATTCTTTGATAGGGTCAAAGAAACAGAAACCCTTTACATGGAGAGAATTTTAAGTATCTACAATTTTTAAAAATCCCATTGATACTGATCTCAGCAAAAGAATAAGCTTTGATTACAGGCCTGACCACTACTCAATGATTAGAGTATCGTCTCTTCTCTCTTACTTAGAAGGGAGCTTCCCTCTCCCACTATGCCAGGTATACACATAAGTTCACAGCTCTCAGTATTTCTGTGCAATTTGTTCCTATTTCAGACGGCATTTCAGAAAAGTTCCCCTTAAGTCCTGGGCAGCCAATGCAGACGTTTTAAAAAGAGGAAAAGCAGAGCAAAACAACAAAAAGATCATGAAATAGCAGCCTGGGGGTAGGGGGAAGCAGAGAGAGCATGAATCTAACAGATGCAGCAGTTGCAAAAAAGCTGCTATCCTTTAGAAACTCCTGTTAATTTGGCGACCTAAAGGGAGCTGTTTCTAAGGCTGGATATTGAGAATGTGATTAAACCATGGAGGCTGGCCAGCTCCTCGCTAGGCTGTGGACACCATTCAAGTGTTATAGAGTCCACCCTCTCCAAACAAAGGAAAACCCATGACAAATGTCCTTCATGTTTAACATTTACTCAGTTATCTTTTAAACAATGAAACAGAATGCACTCTTTCGTGGCACTTTTATAGGCAGGGGGGAGAGTGGTCTTGCCACAGAAGGGCACCAGCCACTGGGAAGTCCTAAGGTGGTGTTCAAGTTCCGGTTCATCTTTTTGCTGATTTGCTGTGGTGCATATCACCCAACCTCTCTAAGCCAGTTTAATCATCTGCAAGAACAGAACACTGACATGCAGGGCCAGCTCCGAAGCTGCCAAGAGCTGCCCATTGTCCATTCGCTTAATCTTCACAGCAGCCCTGGAGGTAAGTTCTATTTTTATCCTCTTCCTACAGATAAGGAAACTGAGGCCCTGGGAGCTTAAGGATGCACCCAGGTTACACAATCAGTAGGTGGTGGAGCCAGGATTCAGAGCCAGGAAGCTTGACCTTGACTCCATACTGCAGAGCCTGCCCTCAGCATGTCTGCCAGTAACACCCAGGTTGGCTGTGCAGCAAGGAAAACAGCACGTAGGAAGCTACCTTAAAACCTACAAAGACTATAAAAACACAAGTCAGATTTTTAATCATGTCACATGCAGATATATTCTCTGTAAAAATTTAATGAAGATTCAGGGCAGCTCAGCAGTGGTAACTCTGTTGATCCTCTGAAAACAGTTTCATGTAACTTGCAAGTTACTTATTTGCACACCATGTGTGGTTCTGAGTTTTAGAGGTAGAAGGGATTCAGAGACCCTGTTTTCAGTCGGGGTGGTTCAGTGGGGTTCCGAGACACAGAGCTGAAGCCTGAATCTTCATCCTTTAACTCCCAGCCCAATGATGCACCACTGTGTCACAGCCACAGGTGGTGATGAATGCATCTGCATGAAGCTCTACATTTTACTGTCAGGCATCCATCCATTTGTTCACATAATTCATGTGTGTGTAATACTAACCTTCAGAAATCAATGTCACTTACAGTATTTTTCTCATTACAACATCTTCAAGCTTTAAGATGAAAAGGATGAAGAAAGAAGTCTTTTCTAAATATTTCCTTCCTGTGATTTGCTTTTTTATTCAAGGAAAAACAAAGCCTCTATTAAAGTTCTGCTTATGATGAATGTAACTGAGGTTCTATCCGATTCTTTGCTTTAATCTATAAACTTGTTCACAAGAACAGCCTCTTTGATGTCCACAGGCTGCTCCTCCCAAGTGCCTGCAGATCATGGCTGCGGGAGTCACTGGAAGGAGCCTGCCTCAGAGGCAGTTTGGAGGCTTCCGGCTTTAATATGAAAAATGATTTGGTCATTTAAGACAGAGTCTCGCTCTGTTGCCCAGGCTGGAGTGCAGTGGCATGATCATAGCTCACTCCAGCCTCAAACTCATGGGCTCAAGTGATCCTCCTGCCCCAGCTTCCTGAGTAGTTGGGACTACAGCTATGTGCCACCATATCTGGCTACAATTTTTTGGTATTTTTTTTTTGTAGAGAAGGGGTCTTGCTATGTTGCCCAGGCTGGTCTTGAACTCCTGGATTCAAGCAATCCTTTCACTTCAGCCTCCCACAGCACTGGTTCACAGGTTCACAGGTGTGAACTACCAGGCCTAGCCTATTTACTCTTGAAAGAAAAAGTAAGTTTTTATTTCGTTTTCAAGCCTTTCATGCTGTTTACTCTACACTAAAGTTTGGCCTTATTATTTTTGCTTAGAATCTTTTAATGGTTTTATGTCGTGTTGGGTCACATCAAAACACTTAGTGCCTCTTTCTAAAACAAAGACATTTGTTGACCAAAAAAAAGTTAAGAAAAGAAAAAAGGAGACCAGCCAGGTATTTAGTTCTATTTAAGAGAGCAAAGGTGATTGTATGCAAGATTCTGGAAAACTTATGTACGTTAAATTTATGAGCCAACACTTTTTCCCCAAAGATTTATTTGGTGTGAAATGTTACTTCCTGTGCTGTAATCATAAAATCAAATGTTATTTACTCCTGTCATAACCATTCACGTACTTCCTGCCATAAAAACTGAAACCTGGCTGGAATATTAAACATGCAAAAAACTTTAAGTTCAGGAAGTGACTGTATGTATCATATACATTAAGTTCATATTCCAATCTAAGAAAGAGCTAAAACACGCCTACTTAGGAAAACAAGTATTATGTTTTATCATCTGGAATGACTAATCCCACTATAGCCCATGCAACGAACTTTAGGGGTTAAAAGAACTTTCTCTTTTTTTCCCCTCCCCTCCCCCTCCCTCAGGACTTTCTCTTTTGCACCAAGCTCAGTCCATAGTTTTGTGGGGATTGTCAGTCTACCGTGTGTAGTAGGCTGAAATATACTTGCACACAGCCCAGAGTTAAAATCGTAAAGATCCAAAGACTTACTTAGGGTAGATGCGCACACTTTAAATGCGTGTGCACATTTTTCTTTTGATGCTTGCCTACTTCTAAAAGAAGACAAGCTTCTAAATGCTTAAGCTTCTGCGTGTCGGGTGGGAAAATCAGAGCCAGTGTACACATCCAATGATAGAAGAAAGCATGCGTGAACAGATTTGTTTACAAAACAGGGCCCAGCAAAGTCTGTCTCTCAGTGCCTCGGCAGGATCTATTCAACAAAACAAACACACAAACACGGATCTAGGGAACTCGCTCTTCCTTCTGATGAAGGTGTAACAGCCTGTGATTTTAACTGGGCAGTAGGTTACGACATAACCACGTGACCCAGGCTTGAATTGGAGATATGCCAACAAATCCAGTTTAACGCAAGTGCACATGTGCGCACGCGCGCACACACAAGCACACGCACACACAGTTATATGTAGTACAATGGCTTCAGCTCTCCTTCTGTGGCATTAATCTCAAATTTGTATCTTCAGCAGTCGCTGCCCCTCCTGCCTATATCCTTAACATATTTCTATCTGGATAGGGCAGTCCCTTTAAATTCATCATGAAGGAAAAAAAACAGTATCATTCTACTGATTTTAGTTTACTGTACAGCTGTTCTACCAGGCTTGCAAGTTTGGCCTCTGGACTCCCTTCTTCACTGAGCCGAGCTGAGCCATTCTGCCACCGAGTCTAGTCAATACTTCCTTTCAGTGTCTGCTGTCTCCATCCTCTCCCTTCCACTCCCATTTCCAGTCACCAGGGTGCGCCGTTTTCTCTGTTCTTGGACAGGGAAGACAGCCTTTATAATTGGTTCCCTTGCCAGTGAGCAACTGGGTAGTGAAGAAACACTGTAGGCAGTAGGAAGGTTGGGTTCTAGGCTGGGCTGTGCCAGAGCCAAACCATGTAATGCCAAGAAAGTACATAACATCCTTGGGCCTTAGTGTTCTCGCCTATACCATGAAGAAAATGGCCATCAAATGTTATTAGCTGATGTACAGCATAGACAGTCACCAATTATGGTCTTCTAAAATGAGGTGAAATTCATGTTGCTATATTCCTCAAAAACTTTCTGTGACTTTGCAATGTCTAGAGGGTAAAACTTAAGCTCTCTAGCTTCTGGGCTTACGTAAAGAATTAAATAAGTGTAAAAGTCTCATATAAAATGCAAAGTACCACACAAAAACGATAGCCCTAATGAGGACTATTTATCAAGGTCATGCGCAGGGTATTACTTGGGGGTTTTATATACATGGTTTCTAATCCTCATGGATTAGATGGGTTTTATTACTCTACACAAAAGATCAAGAATCTTAGGTTCTGTGAATAGCACACCCAAAGTTACAGAACTCAGCGAAGTGTCAGGGGTGGCTTCCAAATCTACATGTGATAAAGCCCACTAAAGCACACTGAGTACTTGAAATATAACACAGTACCTGGCACAGAGTGGGGATTCATTACTTGAGTAATCATTATTTGAATCCCTGTAGTTACCAAGTTGCATAAGGAAACAATGTTTCCTTATGAAAATATGAAAATATTGACAAATACAATGATCACTTATTGTTAGTTCTCATTAACATCAGCATCTATTCTTGCTTGCTTTCTGGCTGAATAATGTCATAGAATAAAATGAAAATCCGATGTAGTTAACTTGTTAGGTGAAATTGCAGATTTTCACACAGTTGATAAAAATGATACTGGAGGGAGATCTGCATGAGTCACATAGAGTCACTTACAAATAAGGATGAAAGACAGTTTCAACAGTTAACAATTGAAGAAGAGAAAGTCAACAGAGGTGATTATGTGAGAGGTAGACTCTTCAACAGAACGGTTTGTATATTGAAAGATTAAGAGAGTCCTTTGGGGAAATTTGAATGCTTGTACAAAAATCATCCTCTTCATATGATTCTGCTTTAGACATCAACATTCAATCTTTCTTCTAAGAAATAACATGCTGTGCATCATATCCCAAATTTCTATTATATAAAACTAAAATTCAACTTGTTTTATTTTTTTCAAGACTTAATCCAAATAAGAATTTTTTTTAAGTGACTTTAAAAATATTTGATTCAGTTTTAAGTAAATCCTCTAAAAATCGTAGTAGTAGTCTGTTACCAGTTATCTTCAGATAACAGATACCTCCTGAAATAGTGGCAATAGGAAATAAAAAGAAGAAAATGATTAACTGATATGCAACTAGTAGTCAACAAAGAACGAACTAATTCTTCGGCCCACGATGGATAGTAATGTCCTAGTTTTTCTCTCATTTCAAGATCTCGGGCTCACCCAGACCAAAGCACCCAGCAAGAAGCCATGCTCATCATCCCCACCCCATTCCCACCACTGTATCTATGCCAGTGTGGATATGGCATTTGTATGGCATTAGGCCGAACCCTGGGCAGGTCTGAATACCGAGGCAAAACTAGACTGCAGCCCTGTAAACCCTGGGTCTGAATCCTAACTTGACATAATTCACTCCATCTGAAGATCTCCACTTTTTTCAGAAGACAAGAGTCAGGGATCTGGAAGAATTCTGTCGTATAATAACCCGCTCTTAAAAGGCACCCCTGTATCACGATCCTTTCTAAGATGTGTATACATACTGGTGCATGTATCAAATAGTTTTGGTTCCTGCAAATGTTCTTCCATCAAAGATTCAGAGAAGGGCTATTTTGAGAAAGATTTATTGGGATTTGTAACATAGAACCTCAAATGCGTGTTGAGTTAACCGAGACAACTCTGGAACACAAAGTGTGGTGGTTGGAACCTTGCTTTTTCTAGTGACTATAATCTAATCCAAGAATCTAATAAAATAAAGTTGTCTCTCATGCCAGAAAGAAACCCCAGAAGGTATGTCCTCAGAAAATTTGGTCTGAAGTTGGTCAATTCTAATGCAGTCACTCTAAGTGATCAGAACTTCATTAGTGAGCTTTGGGCCTTGCAGGACTGATGTTTGCTACAGAGATCTTGGCTTGCTCCTTAAGAGAATTCTGCGGCACTGTGAAATAGCTCCTTTCTCTGAAAAGCACGTGTTACTCTTCATTAAGAAAACCCTGGAGTTGTGATCCACGCTTTATACTTGTGAGTCTTTCTCATGTGTGTGCAAAACACATTCAATAAGGCATGGTGCAAGAGTAATACATTCACATATACAAGAGCCTTTCTGGAATTCAGAAATCTGAAATTGGGGAATGGGGTCAGCAGTGAGACGGGAAGGAAGAGGTGGCACCTCAGCAGTTTTGAACTTTGTGATCCCAAATCCCTTTTTGAAAAAGGATTTTGTAGCACTGACCCCAAAGGCGGCACAAAGACACTGGTGAAGTGTGTATTAATCGAGGCCACTGAGGATGTTATTTTCTCCTTTTTAAGACTCTGGCCAGAAGCTGAATATGCCAGCAGCGAATGCAGGCAGTGCTGCTGTTCCCTTCACAGTCCTCAGAGGCAGTGAAGCCTGTGCTTGAGACGCGCAGGGCGGAATGCTTGTTTTGGAGAGCATTCAGTGGATAGCTTTTGGTTTCCTCCATTTAACCAGGTCACCCAGGCATGGAATGCACAGCTTTGCCAGACAGAAAGCGCTTTGGATGCCTGAGAAACAACAGCTTGTCCGGGCTACTGATGCGGAGAGAGGCCACGGTTTCCTTTTTCTCTGCTCTGAATGGCAGCCTTGACGTCACAACAGCTAGGAACCACTGGAGGGACAAATAACAAGGCACAAGCCAGAAGCTCCCTGCTCTGTTGCAGGGGCAGAGCTATTTTCATCCAGTTTCGATGTTTTCTGCGGCTGCTGCGAGATGGCGGGAGCACAGACGAATGACTGGAGCTTTGGGCATAAAGGAGGTCTCTCTAGGCTGATCAAACAGCCTCTGCCCAGTGCTGATTGCCTTCATGGAACCTGGATAAACTCTAGTTCCTGAATTAAACTTGTTTCTGACAAACTAGACTTCCCAGGGAATGGGTATAGTGATTTTGCTGATGGTTCAGACATCGGCACTTTCCCTGAAGGGCTCAACTTCCCGTGTTTAAAAGCAGACCTTTTCTAACAGGCGCTGGGGTAAGCATCCCGGAAAATATAAGCAGCTCATGAAAGCAGGCAGTCTTTGCAAGAGACCTGACTGATTTTCTAGGATAAAAACATCCTTTTAGGGATTTTATAATTTAAGTTTGAGCAATTAAACATGTGCATTAGTACCCAACTGCAGGTGTTTGAACAAATGAGTGAAAAACGCTCAGAGGCTGGCAGGCTTCACTCACCATTATCTACAATGAATTGTCTGTGTAAGTCATCAGAGCAGTTTAAAAAGCATGATCTTTCATGTTTCAACCTCACATCAAAATTATAAATTATATTTAGCTATGTGAGTGTCAGATCATTTGTTTCCTTGATCAATGCGATGTTGGGCAATTTGCAGACAGGATCTGAAAGTATCATCCACGACTTTCATGGAACAGAAAAGAGCTTTCTGTTGCCACAGATTTGCCCTAAGTTCAGTCCTCTGCCTTTGGAGCACTGACAGCTGTCACCAAACCCAAAACCCAGTCTGAACCCACACTGCTCAAGGTACTTTGGGAAAGCTAATTCTGGAAAACCAAAGGCTGGAGGGGTAGTCTTTGAGGGGTGTGTGTGTGTATCCCCATGTGTTGGCAGTGTGTGGATCAAGCACAACATATAGGGGGGCAATGGAAGCACCTGTTCCCATGACTCCTGTGCTCCTATCTGGAAAAGTTCAGCAGAAGAAACAACAGTTCTGAGACCTTCAGTCCCTTTTATCTGCTCTTTCTTTGCTGAATTGAATAAGCAGTTCCCGAAGCACTCTTTCCCTGCGGTCATGTGTCCATCTTGTTTCATGAGAATAATCTACTATGAAGATTTACAAAAACAAAAGAGGGCGAACATCTGATCTAAAATGTCCCTTACTACGCCTACACCAGAACTACCCTCTGCCTCCAGGCTGTCCTGACAACCCATGCCCTCAACAGGGAAATGAGGTCTGTTCTGGAATCTGGTCTTTGGACTCAAATGATTTTACCTGGGTAGATAACAAAGTTTTGTGCCTTGTTCCTGCTGTTAAAAAAAATAATAATCCACATATGTTCAGTGATTAAACACTGGAGAAGATAAAGCAAAAATAATTTTGTAAGTACATCTTTTTTTTTTCAAGTGGCGGTTATGCTCAAGAAGTAAAATTTACTGTAGCCCTACCCCTGTTTTTATTTTAAAAGAGCTTTCCGTAGTGTAAGAACTATAATTAAGTTTCCTCCGAACTGTTTTATTAAACTTAAGTTTTCAAGAAGAGAATGATAAAATTTCTCAAACTATTATGTTTCCAAAGGCAGGACAATTTATTTTTACTGTTCTAGCACAAGGAAAGAGAGAATGAGAGGGAAAGTGTCTTTCAACCTGTACCCTGATTAGAATTTTTTAATGTTCAAATTCCTGGTTATAAACTGCAGTAAACAATCAGTCATTCATTAACAAGCAACTATTGAAAAGGCGATATTTAAAAGAGAAAAAATAAAACATGTGATTAAAACTCCACACACGTCTTCACTTCAAGGCAAACGCAGTGGCCATCTGGGTATTTAGAAGGTGCCAAATATCATTGGGATCTAGATTTAATTCATGTTATAAAGAAAGCACTGTATTTAATTTGTTCACAAAAGACCTAGAACCTCATAGAAATGATGGTGACGTGAACTTTTAACACAGAATGAGACCTTTATTTTAAAATTATTTAAATATGTGATAAATCACAAACATGAACAAACTTTCAATGCTCCAGTATTCTACTCTGAATGAGAAAAGTTGTAAAGATCATTTTCAGCTTTCACACATTTTTGCTTTAATTTTCTCCTCTATTTGTAAATGTTTAAAAATTTGTCAGTTTAAAAGTCCTGGCTGCTTTAAGAAAGAAGGGCCTAAGAAGAAACAAGACCTTTTCCCAGGGTATCCAAAGAGAGATCCGGAGAACTTAAATGCTGGACATGTTACCTGGACTAAAGGCATTTGTTGCTTGCTTTATGGTGAGGATCGGGGAGGCCGGACTTCCACAGTCCTCTTTCCAAGTGGGAGAAAACAGGACATGCACTGTGCCAAGCAGCTTCCAGCACCCATGCAGCACCCTTCCAGCACCCATGCAGAAGTACCCATGCTCTGAAGTTAAGCCTGAACTCACCACCTTGCCACCGAGGGCTCCCCAGCAGGGCAGGGATGGGAACTTTCCTGCTGTCACATGCTCCCTGGCTCCTGAGTCCTGCACAAACAGCAGGCTACTATCCCTGTTTTCAGTCTGAGGACACTCATGGGACCTTTCCAAGAATTTCCTTCAGGAACAGACGCGACTGTGAATACCACATAAACGAGCTCTCTCTTTTCCAGTTCCTTTTGAAAATGGTAGAGAACCAGCATATCTGGCTCTAAGTTAACTTGTTAAAAAAAATAATACATTTTTTAAAAAGTTTCAGTTTATCACACTCAACCACAGTTATCTTCCAATCCTACAATGTACACGTGAAAAGTTATTTTCAAAAAATTAGTTTTCAAAGACTGCCACTTGTGCTTGTTAGAAAAACTTCTATCTATCCATCCTTTCTATGAAAACGCTAGCCTCCAAGAGTGGCTCTATACTAGATAGCTTCACAAAACTCAACTCTTTATGCTTACAAAGCTGCCTCTAATAGGTAACAACAGAGCTGCCGTGAACATTCAGAATCCTGGTTTCTGAATAGCCACACAGGGTTAACACAGGCCAGGCTTTATTTAGACTCAGTGTCTGTCCCTTCAGTCACAGCACATCATACCCCACAGCTGCCTTTGTGTTCTCATTTGCTCTCAGATTCCTCTGCTAGTGTGTAAGTGCCATGAAGACACGATTCATGTCTATGCACTGCTTGTGTAAAAACTGCTAATGCCAGGGCCGCCCATGGTGGCTCATGCCTGTAATCCCAACACTTTGGGAGGTGGAGGTGGGTGGATCACTTGAGGTCAGGAGTTCGAGACCAGCCTGGCCAACATGGGGAAACCCCGTCTAGACTAAAAATACAGAAATTAGCTGGGTGTGGTGGCAGACGCCTGTAATCCCAGCTACTAGGGAGGCTGAGGCAGGAGAATCGCTTGAACCCAGGAGGTGGAGGTTGCAGTGAGCCAAGATTATGCCATTGCACTCCAGCCTGGGCAAAAGAAACAAAAAAACCGCTAATGCAGGAAAGAGGGAGAGGGAGAAGAAAGTGAGAGGGAAGGTGACAGAAAGAAAAGAAAAGGGAAGGGAGGACGGAAAGGAAAGAAAGGCAGAAACAGCCTCTACACCGGCTTTAGTAAACAGGAGTGCCTTTGCAGTTTCGTCAGATTTTTCATTCACACAGTTAAAGGTTCCTTGTAGCCATGATCTCATAGAATTCCATAATAACCCTGAATGACCTTTTAACATTAAAGAAAAATGTTTACTTATGGCAGAGATTAGGAATGACCAGTTTGTGATCTTCCATGTTTCGTCTGTACATCACCCATGACAGTGGCTAGTTCTGTGATGGGTCTCTCAAGCGATCTGTGTGTAGACACAGATCTGTGTTTCTCTAAGTCGACGGTTTAAGAATTGTGAAAGGCCAGGTGCAGTGGCTCATGTCTGTAAGCCCAGCACTTTGGGAGGCCAAGGTGGATGGATCGCTTGAGGCCATGAGGTCAAGACCAACCTGGCCAACATGGCGAAACCTTGTCTCTACAAAAAATCCAAAAATTAGCCAGGCGTCGTGACCCACGCCTGTGATCCCAGCTGCTCAGGAGGCTAAGGCATGAGAATCACTTGAACCCAAGAGGTGGAGGTTGCAGTGAGCCAAGATTGTACCACTGCACTCCAGCCTGGGCGACAGAGCAAGACCCTGTCTCAAAAAAATAAAGAAAGAAAGAAAAAAAAAGAATTGCGATAAATGCTCAGCATTTCCTTCATTTTTATTGACTCAACATGTCTTATAACCACAAAGCCCAGATTTGAACTTTGGATATACTCATGTAAAGGAGAATCAGTTTTCAGCCAGCTCTTCTCATTTTTACCACCTACACAAACATGTAGCTTCTGGTAAAACAATACTTCTCATTTTACAAGTTCATTAATCAATAATGAGCAGGCTCAGTGGGGGCACAGGACAACCTGAGCCTGACAGTGAGGAAGGCAGGTTGTGTCACTGAGGGAGGGTTCTCACGAAACGCTGGATCTCCCAGCTAGCAGGAGGGACTTACAGGGGCTGCCCAGAGAGCATGAGAGGCCTCTCCAATCATGCCACGAACCTCACAATGTCAGGACGAGGGCACCAGTGCTGATGAGACCTTGGAGTTCATCAGAGTGGTCCCATCACCTGCCTAGGTCTCCTCACTTCTAACCGCCTGCTCTTTCTCCAGCAAAACCAAGTGCACTTTACATTCCCTGTCATTATTAATTCTCCAAACGAGCAACCCCTCCACACAGGAACAAGGAACCTGAGATGAAGTGAGCTGAACCCACTTGCCCAAGCTCCCATCAGCACTGGGAGGCAGCCCCTGGTCCTATAGGCCTCATGCACCGCCTGGCTGGCTGTCGATAAGTCCCAGCCACCGAAACAGGCTGCAGGAAAGGGCGCCAAAGTCACCTGCAGCAGTGCAGAGAAAGTGTGAACAAAGACCTTTCTCTCTCTCTCTCTTTTTTTTTTAAGACAGAGTCTCACTCTGTGGTCCAGGCTGGAGTGCAGTGGCACAATCTCAGCTCACTGGAATCTCCACCTCCCAGGTTTAAGCGATTCTCCTGCCTCAGCCTCTGGAGCAGCTGGGATTACAGGCGCACGCCACCACATCTGGCTAATTTTTGTATTTTTAGTAGAGATGGGGTTTCGCCATGTTGGCCAGGCTAGTCTCGAATTCCTAACCTCAGGTGATTCACCCGCCTCGGCTTCCCAAAGTGCTGGGATTTCAGGTGTAAGCCACCATGCCCAACTCAAAGAACCTTTCTAAGGGAAAGAAAAGTCCCAACAGAGCATTCTACTTTTGAAGCATCTCACCCAAGAACACTTGCTGACAGGAAATGTAACCTGCTGAGTGTAGCACCCATTTGGGCCATTCTTCTTGCCACAACTGTGTACAGCTCTTCTGTCAAGGCAGAGACAGACATCAACTCCCACCATCTGTGGCTGCCCTGGGAACTGTGAGAACTCATAGAAATAATAGGTGCCCTTGTGACTCTTCATATTGTGCACCTCCTGTGACAACCCTCCCTCCCTTCTGACAATGCACCCAGTTCCCATCTGAACACACGGAGTCCAGCCTTGGAGATGCGGCTTTCATCTTGCTGAAATCTTCCGGTTACATTTCCCATCAATTTCTCAAATAGTATTATTAGCTGAGGGACTAAAATCTGGCTGGCATTCTTCTGATGACAAAGGTACCATCCCTCCCTATACTCTCCATCCTCAAGCTGTTTCTAATTCAGATTTTCTTCTCCTTTCTCCTGAATACCTACATCTTCTTCCTGACTGACGTGGCTCTAGGAAACACAGCACATTCACAAACATCTGAAGCGAACTGCAAGGCACCTGCCACTCAGCGAGAAAAGCAGAGAGGTGCTAATTCAGATGGCTGGGCTAATTCGCCTGGGTCCTGACCGGTATCACCATGGTGTCACAGAAATGGAACCTTCTCCATCACACCTCCTGATGGCAGTGAGCTGCGACCGCTGACTTCAGGACATCATGCATTTTGGTTTCCTTTGCGAGAGCATTTCCAGGCCCGGCTGAAGCCCAGTGGTGAGAGCAGAGGGCTCAGCCCCTTTAGGATGTTCAGTGGGAGACAGAATCAAGGGTCAGTGATCCATGACCCAGTTCTTGTACCCATGTCAGTCTGTCAATGGCCCTCAGAGCAGATCGTGTTCTCCCTGGCGGGAGCCTGACTTCTCTGCTTTAAAAATAATTTGTAAGTATTTATTGCAATAAAATTAAGCATTTTCAAATTTCTGCTAGATCCCCTGGAGGTATATAGTTTATCAATACAAAACAAACGTGGGCAGGGCATGGCAGCTCAGGCCTGTAACCCCAGCACTTTGTGAGGCTGAGGGTAGGGACGCGGATTACGTGAGGTCGGGAGTTCAAGACCAGCCTGACAAACATGGAGAAACCCCGTCTCCACTAAAAATACAAAATTAGCTGGGCACAGTGGTTCATGCCTGTATTCCCAGCTACTCAGGAGGCTGAGGCAGGTGAATCACTTGAACCCAGGAGGTGGAGGCTGCAGTGCACCAAGATCATGCCATTGCATTCCAGCCTCAGCAATAAGAGCAAAGCTCCGTCTCAAACCAAGAAACAAAAAACAAAGATGACATCTGAAAGGCAGGAGACTTGGTTTCTATTCTCTGACCCACTACTGATTTAATGGGTGGTTTCAGGCAAATAACTGAAATCAAGAAGACACCATTTTCTTTTATTTTTTATTTATTTATTTTTTTTTGAGATGGAGTCTTGCTCTGTCAGCAGGTGGGAGCTGTGGCGCAATCTCGGCTCACTGCAGCCTCCGCCTCCTGGGTTCAAGCGATTCTTCCGCCTCAGCCTCCCGAGTAGCTAGGACCACAGGAGCATGCCACTGTGCCCGGCTAGTTTTTTTGCATTTTTAGTAGAGAAAGGGTTTCAACATGTTGGCCAGGATGGTCTCAATCTCTTGACCTTGTGATCCGCCCCCCTCAGCCTCCCAAAGTGCTGGGATTACAGGCGTGAGCCACTGCGCCGGCTGATACCATTTTCAGTAAACACAGAGTGGGTACTTGGCAGGTGGGCAGTGCCCTGTGAGGTCTGGGGCTGGGTTCAGTGGTGAAACTAGGTTAGCACACATAGCCCTTTGCTGGGGGCCCACTGCCTGGGGTGGGATTTTTGTAGCTGGCTTCAAGGTGGACATGCTGAAATGTGACCTTAAAATGTTTGAACTCTTGAAGCTGAAGGAGTGGGAAGTAGCCTGTTATTTAAAGAAGGACATATAGCCAGGTGTGGTGGCTCACACCTGTAATCTTAGTACTTTGGGAGGCCAAGGTGGGAGGATCACTTGAGTCCAGGAGTTTGAGATCAGCCTGGGTAACACAGGGAGACCCCACCTCTACAAAAAAATTTTTAAACTAGCCAGGCACGGTGGAATGTGCCCGTCGTCCCAGGTACTCAGGAAGTTGAGGCGGGAGATTCACTTGAGCCCAGGAGGTCAAAACAGTCACGTCTACAATGAGGTATTGTCATGCCACTGCACTCCAGCCTGGGTGACAGAGTGACACCCTATCTCAAAGAAAACAAAACAAAACAAAAACAAAAACAGGGGAGGGACAGGGGGAGGGGGAGAAGGCAGGCAGGCAATCAGTGTGACAGTATAGCGCTGGAGCTAACAACGCAACTTCTAGAAGCAGACTCTATGAATTCAAATCCTGGGTCTGCCATTTCATTTATAAGCTGTAGTTTCCTCTATAGAATATGATCTACAGTACCTGCTTCATACAGATTTTTATAAAGATGAGATATATTCATACAGATAAAGCAAGCACTCAGTGAACATGAGGTATTAACCAGAATCCAACAAGGTACTATCACCAAATGTAATAAGTAAGTACATAACTTTTTTCGGTTTACAAGGCAAATTTACATGTAGCATTTCATCTGGATCTCACAGAACTCCGTGAGAGCTGGGCAAATACTTCCCCCCATTTTCTTTGAAGCTCAGACTCTCCTCGTTTACTCACTTGCAAGCCACACTTCAGCAAAGTGACCAGGCAGATTTGGGAGAAAGCAAACAAACAAAAAACACCAGATAGGTCTTTAAGAAATAAATAAATAAACAAAGCAAACAGCTACACCACAATCTCAGCTGATGGGCTCAACAGCCCATCATTTTTAGAACTGCCGGAAGACAATGCTTTAGATGCCATCTAATGCTGTCAGTTCCATCTCAGACATCTCCTGAATAAGTGTCCACCTGCCTGCTCCGCATTTCCACTGGATTTCTAAGAGACCTCGGACTCAACATGCCTAAAAAAAGGGCTCCTTGTTTCCCTCCCCAAAATAAACAAAAGAGTGGATAAACCACGATCTATTACACACTAGAATATTCTGGCAATATGAAGGAACTGTAGCTATACCGGAAAACATGGATGAATTTTACAATTATAAATGGAGGAAAAACTCAAAAAGACCATGCATAGTCTGATACTATTTTTATATGTCTCAACATACCTTTAGCAACACACATTTACTCATTACACTGTGAGAAAAATAAATTTGTTTGTTTAAAAATCAAGAGAATTATAGGTACAAATTTCAGAATAGTGGGAAAGCAGGAAAATGTTAGGAATAAGATGATTAGAGAGCTCTCCAAGTGTCTGTAATAAACCAGTTCTTAAGTTGGATGGCAGTTTGCTGGAGCACCTTTTAAAACTGTGCTTTAGCGTTTACTTGTATATTACATGTCATCTTTGTATATATCAAATAGTTTCAAATTTAAAAGAAATGCCATCTGCAAAAATGAACTGTGCTGAAAGTAATTCATATTTCAAAACAATAAACTAAGCAATGAAGGAAAGTAACTCTTGCTAAAAATATGAGGAAGTTAATTTATGCTAATAAAGTTGGCTATGGAATATAATTAGGTGAGCAAGGATGACTAAAATATGCCTCTACGCTGTGTATCAAATGCCAAGGGGGAAATGACCAGGATATTTACAGATCAGAACAAATTTGTTTATGAAGAATCGGGTTTTTTTTTTTCTATTTTGCAGATTTTCTTTTTTAAAAGCAAAATTGATGTGACTTGTTCAGTGTTAACCGTTTGGCAGGTGGATGATCCGTAGCCATCCACAATGAGATCACTCCCTGCCCTGGTGGCCCCAAGCCTCTAGAGGTCAGGACTTCTGGGGCCCAGAAGCTTAGAGCCACACCTGTTGAAGGTCAGTGATATCAGAGTCACTCTTCCTTCCTCCAGCAGCACTGACAACAGTTTACTGTACGTAGTTTCTACAACTCAGATGTTCTAGAAGGAAGGAAACATCTTCTGAGCACACAGACTATGACTATGTTCTCAGAATATGTTTTCTTCCTTCTAGAATACCTAAGTTGCAATACTTAAAATCAACATAGTATGAGAGATGGTGTTAGGAGGAAGCCATTGAACTCAAAGCCACACTAGGTGTGATGTGTCTTGTTTATCTGTTTAAACAGGAATAAAACAAAAAGAGGTCTCTCGTGTTTTTGTGTGAGCTGGAGCTATTTGAGTGGCCAGGGAAGAGAAGATAGTTTGATTTAGATTTGGCACAAGTTTGGGGGAAGAAACGTCTTTGTAGCTGGTCCTAAATATTATGGTAACTTGGACTGAGTCAGTTTCCAAGGGAGAAGTTGCCACATGTTATAACAGAAGCCACTGGGCTTGGCAAGAAAAGAAATGAAAGGAGCAGAATGAATGCATCCCCACTTCTCTGTCGTGGCGGGGATGTGCTAGGCAGGGTGACTGCATCTAACCACCTTCCTTTCCTATGGCCGATCAAATCCAGCACTGCCCTTGCAAATCAGTCTTCACCACATTCCGAAGAATAAAAACGTGCAAGTTAATTTTAATTTCCAATGAATTCTTCAGGAGAAATGTTTCTTCCTCCTTACTAAAGAATGAATAAACAATACAGAATAGAGATTCAGAAGGAGGAGTGGCAGGAGAAATTCTCTCAGGTTGAGAGAGCATGGCTTTTTCAAATGTATTTATTTTTTCCTTACTATTATTATGCTTTAAGTTCTGAGGTACATGTGCAGAACACGCAGGTCTGTTACATAGGTGTACACGTGCCATGGTGGTTTGCTGCATCCATCACCCTGTCACCTACATTAGGTATTTCTCCTAATCGTTCCCTAGCCCCTCACCCACTGCTATCCCACCCCTAACCCCTTACCCACTGACAGGCCCCAGAGTGTGATGTTCCCCTCCCTGTGTCCATGTGTTCTCATTGTTCAACACCCAGTTATGAGTAAGAACATGTGGTGTTTGGTCTTCTGTTCTTGTGTCAGTTTGCTGAAAATGATGGTTTCCAGCTTTATACATGTCCCTGCAAAGGACATGAACTCATTCTTTTTTATGGCTGCATAGTATTCCATGGCATATATAGTTCTAACAAGGGAGGACTATCTTCTGTTTTGATTCATGCTCAACCATTCCCCACTTAAATTTTTTAAAATTACATTCTTGCCTATGTCTATCTTGCTATTTTGACTGGTCATTCCCAAACATAAACTGCCCTGCTCTGAAGCTTCTCAAAGCCAAGCAAGGTGACAGTCTAGAACAAAGAAGGCTGCCAATAAGTCTTTGCTGAGTGAATCTACCTTCTTCCATGGCCTTGGTCTGGATGTAGATTCTAAGGCTTCTTACACTGACAACAATGGACTTTCTAGCTATCTAGGTAATTTTCGGTGAAAGAAAATTATAAAAGAGGGCATAAAACTTGGCTCACAAAATAAATATGGACTCAGACCCATCTACTTCATGAAACATACAAGCCCAGAGGCTAGTCTTCTAGACCATGCCATCTGTTTTATGAGAAAAAAAAGTCACATTATTTACTTTAGCTCTGCCAGAAATCATCATCATCTACTTGCACAACTAAAGACGACAAGACAGATGGAGGCTACACACTGAATACTGTCTAATTTTGATTTATATTTTTTGGTCAAACCTCTTATAATTTAGTATTTCTAAGAGGAAAAATAAGCTTATATAATATAATGGCACTGAATTATTGGTTTCCAGTTATGAGAAACAAAGTAAATTAACCTCAAGGGGAAAAAAATGCTACAAATATAAATAATATAGTTTCAGTTTACAAAGCAGTCTTCCATGTATTGTCATTTCTTTTTCTTTTTTTTAAAGAAGGTATGTTTACGAATTAGGTGACAGACTAAGGTAGGTGTGTGTGTAACGAGCAGCAGTGCCTGTAATCTCAGCGCTAAAAGGAGGCTGAGGCAGGCATCACTTGAGGTCAGGAGTTCGAGACCAGCCAACATGGTGAAACCCCATCGCTACTAAAAATACAAAGAATAGCCAGGCATGGTAGTGTGCACCTGTAGTCCTAGCTCCCCAGGAGGCTGAGGCAGAATCGCCTGAACCGGGGAGGCAGAGGCTGCAGTAAGCCAAGACTGTGCCACTGCACTCCAGCCTGGGTGACAGAATGAGACTCCATAGCTAGTTAACATGTACTGGACTCACTGCTTGAGGGCTAAATCCACATGAGTCCACGATGCACTCACAGGTCTGTGCTCTTTGGCCCTGGCCCTATAGCCATTTGGAAGCAATCACAGAGAACGGAGTGAGTCTGTTAGTCGCTCAATATACAGTAGGGCGCAGCGTAACATTTCCATCAATGGTGTGCCACATCTATGATGGTGGTCTCCTAAGATTACGATGAAACTGAAAAATTCCTATTACCTAGTGACACTGTAGCCATTGTAACACACTGCAAGGCTCTATTTTTTCTATGTTTACGTATGTTTAGATACACGAGCACTTATCACCGTGTTACAATTTTTTCAGTACAGTTGTATGCTGTACGGGTTTGTGGCTTAGGAGCAACAGGGCCATATCTTATTGCCTAGATACGTAGCAGGCTATACCATCTAGGTTCATGTATATATACTCTATGATGTTCACACAATGAAAAAACTGCCTATCCCCATTGTTAAGTGACGCATGATGTATATGCATTAAGCACCTACTATGTGTCAGGTACTGTACTTGGCAGTTGCTGAAGTATGGTGGTGAATCAATGAAAAAAGTCCCTGTCCTCATGAAGTTCACAGTCTATGGGGAAGAATAGTGAGCTCCTGGGCGATACCCAGTATAGACACACCCAGTGACCAAGAGCACTGGCTTGGAGTCATTCTTATGAGGTTTAATCCTTGATTCCACTACTTACTTTGGAAATGTGACTTAACTGCTTAATCACTGGTTACTTTACATGTAAAATGGAATGGTCACGCCAGCCTTTCTGGACTGCTGAGAAGACTCCATGAGACAATGTTTATAAAGCACTTAAAACAGCATCCAGCACACAAGAGACCTAATAAATGGCCGTTAGGGTAACTGCTCTCTCAAAGAACCAAGGACACACATGAAGAGGTTTGCTATTTTCTCCCCCAGAACACATCCCCAAATGCTGAACCAGGAGCCAACTCTCATCACGACTTTATCACACTCCTGTAAGGCCCTGGACAAATGAGACGCTCACCAGTGTCACCAGGCTAGGCAGGAAAGTCTAGTTGTTAAAAATACACCCCAGCAGGAGGTCTACAATACTGCTGTAATGGGAATGTTTTCTGTTTTTCAAGGAGGTAAGATGCATTATTGGATGGCCTCTTGAAAAATAACTTATAAGCATTTTCTCTTTTAACACAAGCCCTACCAAGAGCACACTACCGTCATAAATATTCTGGACGACGACTCCAAAGGGACAGATGAAAAGCCGTGCTCAGGGCATCCTAAGCTGAGAAGCAGTGCAGTCACAAATAGCACGACCTCTGCAGCCAGGCTGCCTGGGTCCTCAGCCCAGCTCTGTCACTCACTGGCTGTGCAATGCCGCCACATCGCTCACTGGACCCATTGCTTCAAATCTGTAAAATGGGATAATATGATTCCCTATCTCCTTAGGTAGTTGTAAGGATTAAAATCACTAATACCTGTTAGGCAACTAAAACAGTACCTGACATACAGGGAACATTCCATAAACATTACCGGTAATTATGTATGGCAAACTCAGTAACTTTATTACATTGCTAAAAAAACATGAGGGCCAAATAGCAAGAAAGCAAATGAACAATATCAGAGGTGTGAAACCCGAGTCTTCTCCTTGGCTCTCCCATCTGCTTTCTGCATGACTGTGGGTGCATCACGCCCCTTCTACAACTCACTGTTCTCACCTATACAAAAAGCAATACACATATACACCGACAACTCCTAGAGAGGCCTGATGCAGCTTTCCGCTAATACCAACGGGAGCCAAACAATTTAAATTTCTTTATCTTCCTATTTGTATCAGTCAGGGTTCTCCAGAGAAACAGAATCAATAGGGAGGGAGGGAGGGAGGGAGGGAGGGAGAGAGAGAGAGAGAGAGAGAGAGAGAGAGAGAGAGAGAGAG
>NW_016107392.1:5012390-5032508 GCF_001604975.1 Cebus imitator | reverse complement strand
AGACAGAGATGGTGGCGGGGAGGTCGGAGGTGGTTAGATCCTGAGATTTACCTTAAGGAACTGGCTCATGCAATTATAGGGACTGACAAATCCGCAATCTTCAGGGCATGCTGGTGACCCAGGGAAGAGTTGATGTTGCAGCTTTTTTTTTCCCCCTGAGACGCAGTCTCACTCTGTTGCCCAGGCCGGAGTGCAGTGGCATGATCTCGGTTCACTGCAACCTCTGCCTCATGGGTTCAAGTGATTCTCATGCCTGTCTGCCTCCCAAGTAACTGGAACTACAGGCATGTGCCACCACACCCAGCTAATTTTTATGATTTTTAGTAGAGATGCGTTTTCACCGTGTTGGCCAGGCTGGTCTTGAACCCCTGATCTCAAGCGATCCACTCATCTCAGCCTCCCCAAGTGCTAGGATTACAGGTGTGAGCCAGGGCACCAGGCCAGTGTTGCAGTCTTGAGTCTGAAGGGAGTCCAGAGACAGAATTCCTTTTTCTTCAGGGACTTTATATATGAGGCCTACAAAGGATAATCTGCTTCACTCAAAGTCTACTGATATAAATGTTAACCCCATCTAAAAAAATACCTGCACAGCGACATCTAGTCTGATGCTTGACCAAGTATCTGGGTGCTGTGGCCTCACCATGCTGACACAATTAGCCATTACACCATCCTTTCAGAACAGGTGACACCCACGCTGAAGGAAAAAACCTCTAGACTCCACAGGCATTTAACCTTCTGTTGGAGACCATGATCGAGGCAAGGATTCAGAAGAGGCTACTATTTTCTTCACAGGTGAATTCCAAGCCTCACATAGCTTCCAAGGCATTTCTTGTTCCGGTTCCTGCTCACCTCTCTAGCCTGACCTCCTGGCAACTGTTCCCTCCATTCTAGCCACATGCGGTTTTCGGTTTAAAGACACTGTGTTCCTCTCTTGCTCTGCCTGAGTACACGCTATTTCCATCCTGGGATATGCCGCTGTCCCACATTTTATCTGGGTCTTCATCATTAGAGTCTCATGTTAAGAACCACATCTCCCTCAAGAGAGCTTAAACTTCCCTGACCTGACATGCTGCCAAGCTGGTCCCTGAAGACACAACAAACAGCTGCTGAATAAACAAACAAGGATGCAGATGATTCTTAAACCTTGACCTTCAGTCCTCCCAATGTCCTTGAGATTTGGTTCTGTGTCTCCAGACACTTGATGGACAGCCCCAGGTGGGAATCTCACCAGCACCGACACTGAACACGCACAGCGTGGACCCAGCTCATCTTCACTCTCACATCTGCTGTCTTCTAAGCTTAGCACAGTAGAAGGAACACAGGTTTGGGAGTCAGGGATGCCTGTTCTGAAGTCCCTGTTCTAGATCCCATTAATGGTTTAATTTTAGACCAACTGCTAACTTTCTCAGAGCGTTAGTTTTCTCATCTCTGGTATGAGGATGAAAATACCAACCCATAGGATTAGGAGATGATTAAATGAGATAATAGCTGAATAATGCCTTGTAGATGGTACAGAAATAATGAATGACACCTGGGTTCAAAAGTCCGGGGACATTTTGCTTCCCATCAGGCAACCCCTATTATCCAGGCAGTTCCTAAATCCCATCTCATAAATTCATTTTCTACATCCAGTGGCCATCCCCTCACCTAGGCCCTCCCCACCTCCTTCCTGGACCATCACAGCAGCTCTAAAAGGCTTTCCCAGCTCTGGCTATTTTCACAGTCCAGAGCCACCCACATGCTGATCCCCAGCAAGGCCTCTTCAGGACAGGGACTCTTGCCACTCAAACTCTTCCACTGTTCCCCAATAACTTAAGTTAAATCCTTTAATCACGCACCATGCGAGGCCCTCTGGGTTCTGGCCTCCAAGGACCTTTGCTACCTGATCTTCTCCTTGGTCATTTACACACACCATTGCCCAGCAAGTACAAATCGATTCCTGCCCACTCCGTACCCTGGCATTTCCCATCACTACCTATGCCTTTGCTCATGTTTCCTTGAACGAAGACACTCTCTCTCCAAGTCCTCAAGTCCAACATGACCTTTCTTTATCCATAAAGCATTTCCTGATCATACCAGCCAGAGATAACCTTTCTTTCCTGTAAACTTGTGTTGTGTCTGTCTACCTTTTATACATTTCTCTTTCCCTCTGCATTTCTTGTTTTTCTTTTTTCTAAGACATCTTGTCATTGCATCTCTGCATTTATTCTAAATTTATCTGTGCACAGAATCTTAGCTTCAAGCTCTTCGAGGGTAGCATCGTGTCCCAGCCCACACTGTCACACTCAGGAGAAGCCCCCAGTAGACGGTGGCTCTGTATTTACCTACAGAGCGCCACTGAGGAGCACAGGCCCTCATGTCAGTAGCCCATCAGCTGAGCCTTGGCATCAGCTCCTAGCACAGTGCCTGGCACAGAGCAACACCCATGTATCACCGGTAATTGAAATTATCCACAAGAGAGTCACCTAGTGTCTGTAGGATGGAAATCCCTTCCCTTTAGAATATAACATGAAAGAGAATGTGAAGAGCCTTCTCTCTCCCCATACTTCCAGATGCAAAAAGTCTTCAAGCTAACTGTCTCCCACAAGCTATACAGCTACTCTTGGCAATAAATATGGCATATAATGCTTTGGTGCATTCGGGGTGACAAAAATAATCAATTTTAACACATCAGAAACAATCATTTTTCAAAAACAGTCTCCTCTGGAGAAGGGGGTTATTCAAACAATGCCCAAAATCTTTTTGGACCTTACATTTTGAAGAGGTCCAACTTCTGTTGGTTAAAAAAAGTCTATTATATACCGTTGGTTAAAAAAAAAGTCTATTATATAATGAAAGCCTTACAACTGACTGAGAATTACAGAATTTCAGAAATAAATCCCAGTCTGTTCATCCTTAAAATAAGAAGCTATTTTTCAGGGCTTTCATTTCCAAAATTATATTATGTAAGCCACTTCAGAAATCATGTACATAACAATTCTCATTTTTCCATTAAATCTCTATTTTGAAATTTAATTAATTAATTCACCCATCCATTTTTGCAGAAATGAGATCTTGCTCCGTTGCTCAGGCTAGAGTGCAGTGGTGTGATCATAGCTCACTGCAGCCTTCAACTCCAGGGCTCAAGTGATCTTCACGGCTCAGCCTCCCAAGTAGCTAAGACTATAGATGCATGCCACCATGTGTGTCTTATTTATTTTATTTCATTTTTGTAGAGATGGGGGTCTTACTATGCTGCCCAGGCAGGTCTCAAACTCCTGGCCTCAAGCGATCCTCCCGCCTCAGCCTCCTAGAGTGCTGGGATTACAGATATGAGCCTCTGTGCCCCGCCTAAAATTTTATTTTGACTCCTTCTGGGCTCTAAAAACACACGTGTACCTCTGTTACAGTCCAGTAGTCTACAGTGCTACCTCTTTAGTCATTTATCTCACTAACCTGTGGCTTTCTGAAATGCCAGACCCATGAGCTGTTCACTTTTCACTCTGCAGTACTTTCTACTGAAATGTAGTAGCTGGCGCAGTACATGTTTATAACATGAAGCAATGACTCAAATCAGTGGTTTGATCACCTACCATATTCATGAGACCTAACTACTGGCCCCCTCCTACTGTCAAAGGACAGAGGTTTCCCACCACTGTGGATGGTCAAAAGAAGATAGAAAGTTCTTAAGCGATTCATTCAATGTGTCTTTTTTTTTCCTCTTCTCTTTCACATCTCCTTTTTGAATTACATTTAATGTGTTTATTTAGTCCCCTTGAAATAAATACTGATGGGTAAAACCAAATTAATTTAAATCACATGCTACAAAGGATAGCCAATCAAGTACCCAGCTGAGTATCTAAAATTAGTACACACACACACACACACACACACACACACACACACTCCGAAAACAAAAACATGGAAAAAGCAAAAAAGCCCTGCCTGTCCAGCCCTGTGTACCCCTCGCTGACTAGGAAGTGACCCATTTTTCAGGTATCATCCAATCATACACAGCAGGCATCAATGACCTCAGAAGCCCACACGTTCATCTCAAGACTCAGCAACATAGACACATCTACGTTCCCAAGAAGGCTTGTTGCAAGTTGGTGACAAATTGGGGAAGAATATAAAAAAAGATACATCATGGAAACATTAATCAAAAGAAATGTAGTTCATTCACAGAAATGAAGTTGGACACTAACTCACACCTTATTTTAAAAAAAAAAAAAAAAACCTCTAAATGAAATTACAGACATGACTCTCACATTTGAGCTCTCCAGATATATTGTTATGGGTTTAAGAAATACCACACTTTTGTGTCACGAAGAGAGTTCTAAAAACCAGTACATTCTGAGAAGTCCATATCTGCTACTTGGGAACTAAACCGGGTTTGTAACAACTGAATCTCTTTAGAAGACTGTTAACACCTTGCTTAAGCATACAAAAGTTGAAAATAAAAATAACTGAAGATTTCAGAATTTTTCAGTCATAACATAGTTCTTATGAAAGACAGAAAATATTATTTCATATTCTCTTAAATATTTATAAAAGCAGCACATATTTTTTCTATTTACAGAGATGGAAACTGAGGCAAGAAAATGCAATCATTCTGTTGGAAGACTATTCTACATTTCCCAAGCAATTAAGACATGACCTCAAACTAATTAAATTCTCCTGCAACATATTCTTACAAGAAAAGGGCTAAAGCCTTATTGCTTAACGAAAGATAAACAATGTGAATTATTTCAATAATTGGTCCAAGAAGCTGCAGCAGGCCACGGACTATCTTGGACACCTGCTGCCACCCTTGTTCATGTTTTCTCCTGAGATGACATGTATGTATCATAATTAACAGGTGTCCTTGATTTTCATAATAATAATATTCCAGTACGTCCCCATGTCTCCTGTACATAGCCACATGCTGCCATCTTCTGATTATGCCCAGTGGAGTGTAAACACTTTTTCATGAAAAAGCAAAATCAATAAAAGTAAAGCTCCCTATGTTTCCTTCCAGTAGTGCCCTCGGTAACAAACAGGGCAGAGACACCAACACAGAGATTACAATAGTCTCCGACATAATTCAAACAGAACTTTAAATGGATCAATGCATGTCATAAGCTTTTTTTTTTTCTGCAAGTGCCAAGCGTGCTTATGCTACTCCTCACTCTGAGATAGACAGATCATCAATGACCTTCTGGGTCACTGACTAGGGAAAGGAGTGGGAGAAAAATAAAGGGGGGGTTGCTTCCTTCCACCCTAGACCCCCTACTGCCTTGAATGAAAGAAGACAGATGGCAGCCACCTTTCCCTTTAATTAGGAGGGGCAGCTCAGAAGAGGACAGTCCTGCTCACTTGGCATTATCTTTAACAAGAGGGTTTCGACAGTAATACTCTGCTCATTCGCCCTTCTTTCAAACTGTTCTTAACTTTTCATTTACAAACTGAATTTCTGTAAATTTAATGGTGAAACAATTATATCTCTGACTACAACGCTATACATAGACGAGACACTTAAAGATGTTTGCTGAATTAATAATTCACAGATATTCCTGTAAAGAGTCTGGAATGTTTCAAATAAAATACAGCCACCTCCAGTGCTATCAGCACCACTTTGAGATAAAATGGGAATTTGCACGACACAGAGGCTCTAACTCAAATTCACGACATTCCATACTAGATCTAGAAGTTTCTGCTTTCCAGTTCCACACTCCAGTCATGCTCCTACCTTTTACCTTCAAGGTGCTGCTGTTCAAGTTGAACGCCCCCCCTCAAAAAAAAAAAAGAAAAGAAAATTCTAGAGTACAAATCAGTCCTAGATTTAGAAGGAAAGACCATTGAATAACAAATCACAAACCACTCTTCATCTCCATTTGTTCTGCATTTTCAAAAGCCACAGAACTTTGTATTAAAAGTTAATTCATCCACATTACATCTCTGGAGAGAGGATCAACATAAAAAACAAACAAGCAAAATGGAAAGCAGGGGCCACATGTCAGAATTAAGCTAATGTCACCGAATCTTCTATGAAGGTGACGAAGGCAATTCAGCACATGTTCCATAAATCTACATGGCACAAAACTCTCTAACATGAAAGAAAAGCTTAGTTGCTGTTAACGGGGTTAGGTCTCTATTTTATCTCATTTTTATATTAAATCTGTTTGTATCAACATCACTAAATAATTTATATTCTCACAGCTCTTTGCCAACACAACTTTCCTGATGTGTTTTTAAATTGCAGCCTCTTGTCTGTGACCCTTCCCGCCTCGTTTCTGCACGGTTCCTGCACAAGGACCCTCTGCCTTCACACTTGTCCTGGGGACACCTGCTTTGCCTGCTTCCAAATGGAAATCAGGGTGGCGAACTGGGGTGGTTTTGCTGGAGGTACTCCTGGTCACACCATGCAAAATGCCTTGCCCATGTCAGTCATTTACCTAATGGCAAAGTTCTTGGGCCATTAAGAAACAAAACGAAACACTTTTTGTTTTCTCCTTGATAATAAATTTCAATCTCTTACTATCTCTAAACAGCAAGCCGGCACGCTAGATATGGGAAGAGAGAAAAGATAAAAGCAGCAATCAGCTACTGAACAAACTACATCCTACTTCCCAATGAAGGGGAAAAAAACTTGGCATTTGCCAGATATTGAGTGTCTAATAATGTTAGCAAGAAAAAACACGCAGGAGAGACTAACAAAGAAACAAACAGAACTTACTTTGTTTCCCAGCACAGTAAGCAGGTCAGGAATGAGATGACGCCAATTCCACCCTCAAGGTCCCTGCTTTCACTTTAAAAGCTGTGTTAGTGCTTACATCCAGGTTTCCCGTGGAACTCCAAATGTCTGCACTTCTCAAGATGCCCCATGTTCCCAGTCCATCTCACACACTGAAGACACGCTTCTGAGATCGGGAAGCCCCGTGGTAGCCCCAGTCGACCTCTGGGTGCCACGTGGCACCTCCGCTGTTGTGACTACACACACAAGCCTGGGACACCCACTTGTTAGCTCAGGAACCAGGCGGCCAGCAGATATCTGCTCAGATGAATGTCCAGAGACTCAACTCTCTGGCATTCTCAGGTTCAAGGCTGGAAAATGCATTAAGACTAGAACCACACAGTCAGCAGAAATCTGCGCCATTAGCTCTCTCGTACTTAAACGCCTGTCTAAATAAGAGTCAAAATGAGAGGGAGTATCTTACTAGGGATGGTGACTTGCACTTGCCGTGTTTTCAAAGTACTGGGTCCTGTCTTGCTCTCTAAAACTACATGTAAGAATCCCTAAATCAGAAGTTATTTTCATTTCTTCTGTGAAAAACAAAATCAATACAAGACTGGAAAAACATATGAAATATAATTCTGCTTAAAAACGTAACCATTATTTAATCTCAACCAGCCAATATTTTTTTTAAATCCAAAGAAGAAGAAAAAAAAACACGTATAAATTTAAAGTTTGTTTTGAAAAATTACTTCATCCATGTACTGTCCAGCTCATAAAAACAAACCTTCTTCCAGTGAAACGGGACACTTTGACCTTGTTTACTGCAGTGTTTTGAAACCGCTGTCTCGTAACTCCTGACATCACCGGGGATGCATTAGCACCTTGCCTGCTGCTGGCTGCACATCCTGCTACCCCAACTCCCTTGAATCGCCCGTAGCTGAACAAACACACAACAGTAAGGACAGTGGCCTTAGAATGAAACCCACAAAACGCACGAGATCTTTACAAGTGTCACATCTCTCTGTTCGCTTTTACAAGAAAGCAAAAGCATTGTAAATCTGATACTTTTTAGGTCCTACCTACCATCCAGACCTAGTGCAGACCATTCTTTCTTCTGATCCTCTTCCCTGCCCAAGAAACGGGCCTCCTTTCTCACTGACCGCTGTACTGGCAAGAATTTCTGCCACGGAGTTTTAATATTAAGAATAGGAGTTCCCAACCTACTTTCCACCAATAAAAAGTTCCCACAAATCTTCCTGGCGCAGAATGTATTAAAGTATACTTCAGAGTTTCAAACAGCACTGTATTCTTAAGTTTCACAAAGTCAAATGTGTTTGTCTTCTTTTATGGAACACGCTTTTGGTGTTGTGCCTGCCTGTTGCATTTTTTAAGAAACAGTTTTCTCCTGTAAGCTTGACATGTTTCCCTTCTGCATTTCCCAGTTCTTCTTCTAAATACATCAAAATCAAAGCAAAGGATAGTTGCAACCACTGGAAGCAAACCACAATTGCTTTTGTGGGAACATCTCCCAAAATTCACTTCTTAAATAAAACTAAATCCTGGTCCTACAATGATAGTGCAATTTTACAGAGAAATTAAAAACCCAGGTTTAAAGTGTCTGAAATCAATTGATAACCTTTACTGAAACCACTTACAAAACATCACATCCTTAAACCACAGTCACCAAAAAATATAGAACACAAAATACATATTTGAGCAATTATAGCCCTTGTTTGTCAAAGAGGAGTAAAAGGAAAAACATCCAGAGTTAATACAATTAATTAACTCCAGCTAAAGAACTACTAAAAAGACCCTCCAAATGTCATGCTGTTACTATGACAGCTTCAAAACTGCTCTGGGAAAATGTGCTGGATTGTAAGATTCGAGATAAAACACGCGTCATCCTGCCTGCTAGAAATTACTTTCATTTATATGAGGCAGCAGAAAGGCTAAATGGCCACTTCCAATTCTGAAATATCAGATTGTTACCTTTTGGCAGATGCTGTGCTCTTCATTCAGATCATGAAAAGAGTTAATAAATAAACGAATCTCTCTCAATAACTGCAGCCCTTTTGGTTTCATTACTGCAACGATCCCACTCCTACCGTCTATCTAGTTGGTACATTATTTTTTATAATGAAAGCAGCGAAGTCTGATTCAATCTGAAAGGGAAGGGCCAAGAAAAACCCCTAACAGTCTCTCGTTTCCAAATACAAACAGAGGAGCAGACACTCACTCTGATATTTAAGGGTTAACAATAAAACAGAAAAAGAACACGGCATTTTCCCCTTAAAATTCCTGCTCTTAGGTATTCAGCCTGATTTACATTTTACGTAATCTAATGGCTCAATCAGGAAGTGAGAATTTTAAGTGCGTGAGTTATGGACGGGAGGAATCACGTGACCCACAGCAAAGAAAAGTACGCAGCAGAGGAGCATGCTAAGAAAAATAAACTAAGCAGTTAAAAAATAGTGTTTTGGGGATATATCGACCCACAAATGTATTATGGCTTTTGAGAACTAATAATTCATTTGGACGCCTTAAAAATAAATCCCCAGGACTGCTTTAAAAAATATTACAAGATCAGAGTATGGCACGGTGAGAAATTAAAGTTTAATTATCCAAGAAACTGTTTCCCTGAAGTTTATATCCGTTCATGGTTTAGGTTAAGGGCTATTTTTCATCATTATTTGAAGATCAGATAATACTAATACAGTCAAACAAAACACGGGTTGCTGCAATGTTTACTGAAGCTTTATTTATATATATATATATATAGCGCATGGGTTCCTGGAGCCCAAAGAAGAAAGTTGCTCAGATTTATCCAGACCCCACGTAAGTTTATAGATTTCAAGGAGTTACTGTATTTTATTATAGCAAATACATTCTTCAAGAGGAAAATGTTAAGGCCACAGAAACCTTCACCTCAGGTATCAAAGCTTGTACTAGGTCATCATTAAATAGTATCTGAATTATTCTTATGTGTTCCGTAAGTTATGCCACAAATATCAGACCAAGTACATTCAGTTTAGAAACAAAAAAGTGGGAGATAAAGGTGAAAACATTCTAATAGGTGTAATGGGCTGACCGACCGATGACTTCATATTACAAAGCTACTTAAGACATATTTTACTTTTCTACAATAGAATGTACTAACATTTGAAATTCAAAAGATTTGGCCTGTGGCTACTTTGTTTCTCAATGCAATTCCTGTTAGTAATATGTTAATAAGCAATCATTTATTAATACCAATAATAAAAAATTAACATGGTTGAGGAGCAGCTATATCTCATAGCCTTTACTTTTATCAATTTAATGCTTAATACCAAAATACTATTCATACTTTTATTTCAGCCTATTAAAAAAATTTATACCATAACTCTGGGCAAGTGGCAGAGTGGGGTCAGTAACAGGAATCAGTTCTAGGTATTTCTTTATTCTTAGCTCATCTTCCTTCAATTCTTAAACACAAGAGGTATAGGGGGGAAAGAAGAGACTGATAGGAAAGACAGAAACCTTTTGGAAGGGAAGCTTAAGGTAGATTAAAAAAAGTTAGGGAAGGCAAGAAGCACACAGTCTTCTAGATGGGGTATTACATGACATCCACCATCATCATACTAAACTTGATATCCTATTTGTTGACTGAATTAAGGAAAGATGAACTAGTTACCAAGAAATATACCCAGCAGACTGATTCATGGCAAACCTAGCTCAGCCACTTGCCTAGACTTTCGTTTATTTAGGATTAATCTCAGAGTATGTACTTTTCAACTCCCTCGTTCTATGAATGAATCTTGGGTCTGGTCTCAGCTGTCTGTCAATTACCTGTGTAATACAGCAAAGTCTCTTAACTTCTCTAATTTCCTGAAATATTAAATAGTTACCTTTTGAGAGATATTGCATTCTTCATTCAGACCACAAGAAGAGTAATCAGTAAATGAATCTTTGAGTAATCAGAACCATTTTTATTTCATTCCTGCAACTGTATCACTAATCAGAAAATTAGAGAAGTTAAGAGACTTTGTTATGTCACAGAGATAGGTGAGTGAACTGAAACCAGACCCAAGATTTTGGACTTTCCCAGCCTAGGACTCTTTTTCACTATGTGCTGCCTTACAACTGTCACCTGAGGTTCTGGTAACTCTCCAACTAGCTAAGCCCTGGTTACTTATGCTAGTCATCGAAAAATCAAATAATCAGGACCCAGAGACCCTTGCTCTGGGCCACCTCCTTCCTAACTCACAGGCCCACTGACCCTCCCAGCAGCCAGTGCTGAGCCTCCTACCTCATCAGCTGGGAGGAGACAGGGCAGGTTCCAGGCTGAGGGGCACAGCTTCTGAGGTGGTTCCAGTCTGTTTCCCTGGCTCATTCCTTCCACTGGTACTCATAGCTTCCTCATTTTTCCCAATGGGAAAATCAAGGCACTAAAATAAGAAAAAGCACTTGTTTTGGTTCATGTCACAGCTGTACTGGGATTTTGGATAAACACAAGAACCAGATAATAGTCTAGAAAAAGGAAAATTAACTCTTCCTTCGTAACATTCACCAAAATTAATTCTGTGGAGATTAAAGAGTTAAATGTAAAAGGAAAAAAAAGAAGAAGAAAACTAAAGTAGTAGAAAATATTTCTGAATTTGGGATGAAAAAAGATTTAGCTTTACAGAAGCAATAAAGAAAGTAACAAAAGGCAAGGTAATCCAACTGCAACAAAATGTAAAACCCCTATGTAAAAAACCAGCAAGCAGAATTAAAAGGTGAGCAAAAAAAGGCCAGGTGTGTTGGCTCACACCTGTAATCCTAACACTCTGGGAGGTTGAGGCAGGAGGATGGCTCAAGATCTGGAGACCAGCCTGGGCAACACAATGCGACCCTGTTCCTACAAAATATTTAAAAACTAGCCAGGTGTGGTGGCACGTATGTGCGGTCCTAGCAGAGGCTAGGGGTATTGCTTGAACCCTAGAGTTCCAGGCTGCTATGACTGCATCACTGCATTCCAGCCTGGGTGACAGAGGGAGGCCTTGTCTCTAAATAAACTAAAAAGCAAAAAATAGCTGTACCAGGAAAATACTCTCTATAGTATTTGAACGTAAAAGGTAAAATGTATTAACAGACAATTCACACAAAAATATAAAAAGCCAATTCATATGAAAAAAATGTTGGATTTCATGAGCAAACACCAGAATGCATTTCACCAATCACAAAGATGGACAACAAAAAAAGGAAAGCTCATGCAATGGGATGAGACAGCCATTTCAAGAAATCAGCGATATATGTATTTTTTAAGCCTTCAAACTGTTTTGACTCCTAAGATGTTTATGAATATCTCCTAAGGAAATCATCACAGATACACAGGAAAATAACTATACAAGGGAATACTCAGTGAAAATATGAAACAGAGAACAACTCAAACATCCAAAGGTGAAATGGAGCATGTGACTAAGCAGATCACAGTCAAAATTCATACATTTAAATCATGATTTTTGGAGAATGCTTAATGATATTGGAGATGACAAAATATCATGTTAGGGGCAAATGCTGAATAGAAAATCGTACATAAACATGATACTAATGTCGCCAGGTAAGAAAGTGAAGAAGGGAGGGACAACCTGGTCTTGAGACTGGATTAGGAGACATTAAAAAAGCTTAGAAAGGGCAGAGACATTTGATTTTTATTACTTCTTTATAATCTTGGGATGTTTGGCATTTTCTGTAATATTTTTATAACTGGAAAAATTTCTTTATGCGAATTACCACTCTGTAAATATTTCTCAGCTGTATAAAATCACAAAAATATTTGCAAATACTTTTTAATAAGAAATTTTTTTTTGAGATGGGGTCTTCATGGGGAGTGCAATGGTACAATCAAAGCTCACTGTAACCTCGAACTCCTGGGCTCAAGCCATCCTTCAGTCTCAGTCTCCCAGCTACTCAGGCATGAACCACCACACCCAGCCAGAAATTCTTATTATTAAACGCAAAGAAGAAGGTGCAAAACAATATGATCTTTCCTATGTAAAAATTTACATGAAAGAGACTGGAAGCCTATGCATCAGAATGTTAACAGTTGTTGCTTTTAGGCAGTGCCATTGTGTATAATATTTTTCTATACATACACCTTATAAATTTTCTGATCATCATATATCGTTTTGTAATAAGAAATAGATAATATCACAACTAGAGGATTGATACATCAAGAAGCTGCTACTATCAACACTTAAATTTCAAAATGCAGAATATCAATAGCTACAAAAATCTGCCTTATGACCAAGGGATTTTTTTTTTTTTTTTTTTAATTTAGGAACCACTGGTATACCTTCAGAAAACAGCAGGAATTGGTGTGTGTAGGAGGTGGTATTGAATCCTATCTTTTCAGCTGTCAAACTGTTTTCTCTAGGCAGCAGTTCTGTGAGGGTCCTCCTGAAATATGAGAACCTTGATAGTTGGGACATTACCAGAAAAATGGCCCAAAGGTCGATCGGGGGAGGAACAGTAAATGATCAAAAGAGTAAGGCAGGAGTCCATGAAAACAGGGGTCAATAGAGAAGGATCGATCCATCATTTGATCCAAATGAACTGAAAGCAGGAACTAAAACAGGTATTTGTACATCCACATCCATAACAGCATTATTCACAACAGCCAAAACATGGGAGCAATCCGTGTCCATCAACCTGTGGCCATCACATGGATATATAAAATGTGGTATATCCACACAGCAGAATATTATTCGGCCTTAAAAAGCAAAGAAATCACGTCCACGCTACAGTGTTGTTGTAATCCTGCAACATTAGATGAACCTAGAAGACACTGTGCTAAGCGAAATAAGCCAGTTACAAACGGACAAATACTGTAGGGTGTCACTTATTTGAGGTACCTAGAATAGCCAAATTCAAAGAAACAGAAAGTATGATGGTGGTTGCTGGGGGTGGGGGGTGGGGGGAGGGGGGAGGAGGGAACAGGGAGTTGTTGTTTAATGAGGATAGAGTTTCTGTTTTGCAAGATGAAGAGATTCCGGAGATGGATGATAGTGATGGGTGCCCCACAATACGAATGTATTTAATGCCAATGACATGGATACTTAAAGATGGTTAAGATGGTCATTTTTATGTTATGTATGTTACCACAATTAAAATATATACGTATGTATTTTAAGGATCTGTATTTACATATAGATACAGTCTTATCTGTGTATGTGTGTGTATTTCATACATAAATATATGAAAGAAAGAAAAAAACCTTCCTAATTAAAAGTCCTGAATAAGTTTCTGATCTGGCTTGCCAGAAAGGTTTAAGGAGTGTCGATGGTGCAAGCATCACAACGACCTTACTTCTGAGACTAAATTCTTTCAATATAATTATAGAAGTCAGCTCAGAAGTGAAAATCCAGATCAAAAGTGAAAATAAGCAGGGACACTGTGTTTAATTTGAACATAATATTCCAAACTTCTTCATGGTTTTTTTTGAGACCCTCTCATAATAGCCAGCTTGGAAAAATTCCCCGCAACTAGGAAAGAACCTACAAATCCAAGCAACATGATGACATTTTCTCGTTAACTAACAGGAGAAAACATAAGAATAAGGGAAACTCTGAGTGTCCTTAAAATGTACTTGATACCCATTCCACATTATTACCACAGATTTAAAGAATTCTAGGGCTATACAGAAGCTCTCAGACAGAACTGTTCCAGGACTTGGATGTCTAAAGAGGCTTGCCCAATGTCACTGAGAAATGCCAGATCTAAAGACAAGCCCATGGGGGAGAGTTCTGTTTTGTTTGTTGTGTTATATTTTATTTTATTTTAGTTATTTATTTTTTGAGACGGAGTCTTGCTCTGTTGCCAGGCTGGAGTGCAGTGGCACAATCCCAGCTCACTGCAACCTCCGTCTCCCAGGTTCAAGAGATTCTCCTGCCTCAGCCTCTTGAGTAGCTGGGACTACAGGTGTGTGCCACCACGCCCAGCTAATTTTTCTGTATTTTTAGTAGAGACAGGGTTTCACCATGTTGGTCACACTGGTCTTGAACTCCTGACCTGAGGTGATCCGCCTGCCTCGGCCTCCCAAAGTGCTGGGATTAGAGGCGTGAGCCACCACGCCCGGACCTGTTTTATCTTTTAAAGAGGTGGCTATTTAAAGATAAGAAAGCAACGCATAATTGGAATGCTCTTTCTGCGAGTCATTTGATTCATTAATTTTGTTCAAAAAATACCTGTGTACATCTTGTATAATTCTGCCCAGGCACTGGGCTAGGTGCTGGATAATGAACAGTATTTCCTGCAGCAAACTGGCAATTATAATATAAATGGGACATACAGTGCTATTGGTACACTTAAGAGGGGGGCTCTATTGTGGTCTAGCTAGATTGGTTGAAGACGGCAACCCGAAGTTTGCCATCTTTTTAAATAATAATAATAATAAAATTTTTTAATAATAATAATAATAATAATCACTGTTATCACAGCAAGCTTTACTGACCATCACTATAGGTCAGATAGGGCTTTACACACTTTCTATGCATGAAATAATTTAATCTTCACCACAACCCTATAAAGTAGAATCTTACGGATGAGGAAATTGAGGCACAGAGAGGTCACACAGCTCCTAAGCAGTGAAGTCAGACCAGATTGCATGCTCTCCCAAAATCTGCTTCTAGGGAAACCCAAGCAAAGACAAGACAGGAATGAAACTTAAGGAGCAGAACATTCGGGAAAGAACTGAGAAGCTCTGAATAAGAAAAGAGGGAAAAATAGGGTAGAGTTACTACAGATGGGAAAGGCTGAGGAAGGATGGAAGTGATACAAAGCCCATGACCAAGAGCTCCAGGGCAGGAGTGATTGATTTACAGTTGGGATTTTCATGACGCTCTGCAGGGTGAGAAACAACTCTCTTCTCCAACTCCCCATGAACTTGCTAGCGCTGTAATGACCTGGTCAAGCACAGGCTGGAACACACGCTCTGCAGAGGCCCCCATCAATCTGGCTACAGGACATTTAACAAATGGGTAAGAACTGAAGCAGGGAAGGAGCAGGATGAGGATGCTTTTAAAAGCATTGTCCTGAATGCAGGCAGAGAATGGATTAGGGGAAATTTAGCAGGGAGAAGGTTGCTAATCCATTCATATAGGTAAAAAGTAATGGTGACCAAGAAGGACATGACAGACAGATAAAGTAGATGGGTTTGAAAACTGTTGATACGTAGAATTTTGACCAGATTTGGCTTCTTACTGGATTCTGAAGGTGAGGAGAAAGGATCAGTAAGTCACAAGTTTCATGCTTGGGTATCTGGATCAATGTGGAACTTCTTGGACATGAGGTGCCACCAAGATATCCAAGTGCAGATGTCAGTGGGCATGGGAATATCAGTGGGGAGCTTAGAGACTGATAGAACCTGAAAAGGACAAGGAGAAGAAGAAGCAAGAAGGGTAGGCTGGGTCTTCAAAGGTCAGGGAGGAGAACACATCAAACCCTGCTCGCCATTGAGAGGCTGGGGAAGACAAGAATCCAAATGCATCTGGAAAGAGAGGAGGGCGACTACTGGCTTTGGCTAGAGCAGAAACCACTTGGTCAGTCTGGCAGAAGCCAGACTGGCTCATCCTGAGGGGTGGGCAGGAGTGAGGACAGGGAGGGAGTAATTAGAGACAATTCTTCCAGAAGGCTGGCCCTGGCAGGAGAAGTGAATGGACAGGTAATGAAAGGCAAGGTGATACTGAAGGCCTGTGGTGTTTAAAATGGGAAAGACTTGAGTAGGTTTCAGTGCTCACAGGAGAAAGTTAGTGGGGAATAAAAAGTACACGACCAGAGAGAGAAAGTCTTTGAAAAGGTGAGAGGGAAGGGGTGGGGTTTGGGGCCTTGGACAAGAGGAAGGACTCCCCTTCTGCTGAAATAGGGGGCAAAGAAAGCCAGGCAGGTACAGATCAGGACTGCTGATTTTTTTTTTTTTTTTGTTTTTTTTTTTTTTGAGACGGAGTTTCACTCATGTTACCCAGGCTGGAGTGCAGTGGCGCGATCTCGGCTCACCGCAACCTCTGCCTCCCGGGTTCAAGCAATTGTCCTGCCTCAGCCTCTATGAGAAATATCTGGCTCTAAAACAAAAACGGAGCTGTCTAGCAGAATGGTTGTCAAGAGGTATATTCAACTTACAGAGTTAAACTGATGTGTGTATGGCGCAGTTCAGAAACCCTTTCTATTTAGAATCTAGAAACGGATGTTTTCAGCCACATACAGGCATATGGGAATTAGCAGTAAGACTGCGTCTAAAAGGCACGAGAAACGTATATTTCAAACTGCTCTACTGTGTGTTCATTCCCTTAGTACCTGGGATGACAAGTGTGCACCACCACGCCCGGCTAATTTTTTTTTTTTTTTTTTTTNTTTTTTTGAGATGGAGTTTCGCTCTTCTTGCCCACGCTGGAGTGCAATGGCACAATCTTGGCTCACTGCAACCTCTGCCTCCCGGGTTCAAGCAATTGTCCTGCCTCAGCCTCCAGAGTAGCTGGGAATACAGGCATGCACCACCACGCCCAGCTAATTTTTGTATTTTCAGTAGAGATGGGGTTTCTCCATGCTGGTCAGGCTAATCTCAAACTCCTGACCTCAGGTGATCTGTCCGCCCCCCGAAGTGCTGGGATTACAGGCGTGAGCCACCTCGCCCAGGAGAGGAGTGCTGATTTAAAGCGAGAACCTGAGTGACTACCTTCTGGCCTCTCTTCCCTCCATGACACAGGAGGGACGGCCAGTTACTGACAGTAAGTAGTGACATGGAGGAGGTGGAGAGTGGGCAGTGTGTGCACAGCTGCTGGGAGATGCAGGGGCCCTGGGGTGGCACGGACCAGCTGCTGGAGAATAGAAAGCTGCTCCCTCAACTGTGTTTCTCACACCTGCCATGTCATGGGGGCCACATCCCTGTCCTCTATGCATCTGTGGCATTTATCCAACAACACTAGGAACATAAAACCATGACTACATGCTGAGCAGGCCTTGTGAGAAGTCTCATGTTCCATGTAGTGAGATAAGGAAGTCAGCTGTAGTAAATGACATCGATTTTCTATAGGCCTTCACCACATATGTACGGCAGAGAAGACAATGGTCTACACAGAACATGACGGCCCTCCTGTGACAACATGCAGCACAATCTCTCTTCATTCTACAGTCAAACCCCATCTGTCTGTGCCACCAAAATGGGATTTTGACAGAAATCACAACATGAGTAGCACATTAACGGACCTTCATGTTTGGTCTGAGCTGATTTTGTTTCTGGCGCTGTCAACCCTATTAAATGCGAGCAGGTGATTACAGTCCAGGCGCTTCCTGCCTGCCCGAGCCATGTGGGGAACCTGAGTGCGGACAGGCCTGTCCTGGCCACTTCTCCCAGGCTCGGCTCTCATTCCCGCTTTTGCCAGGAAACTGCTAGAGAAAGCAGAAACAGGGGCCAGGAGCTGAGCCCAGAGATACAAGTCCAAACACAGGCTTGGGAAGGTGGTATTTCAGATGAGTGGAGAGGAGGATGTAAACTTGAAACGTGTCTTTCCTTGTAAAGTCCTTTTGTAGAGACAAATAATTCTGGTAATGAATATGAAGCATCCCTGGTTATTTTCAGAGCATGCATCTCCCAAGGCGCTCAAAAAGACTTTCATTCTATATCCTTCTGGGAGAGAATGGGAATTAATAACAAACCCGACCGCTTCAGCCCAACTGGGGAGTCTATCTAAGAGTGAGACAGTTGAATCCCAGGAGAGTGGAATGCACTTTTGCTTTATATGCTTTTCCTTTACTAAGTCCTTCTTCGGTGTTCTTTAACTGTAAAGTTAATATATCATTGCCAGCCAGCAGTTACACAGTGCTGTCTAGGAACCAGGCACAGCTCTAACCCTTTTGTATACTTTAACCCAAACCCTGAGGCAGGTACTCTTAATTCTCCCCCTTTAGTGGGGGACGCAGGAACATGGATTCCTTTGCCCATGCTGAGTAGCAGAGTTGGTATTCCAAGCCAGGCAGCCCAGCCCCAGAGTCCTGCACGAATCACTTCCCAACACCACCGCACCACGAAAGCGCCACATCAAAGTCCGAAAATGCAGGTGTCAAAAGACAGCATCACCGTTTATTTCACCTTTCTAACAGAATAATTCGGGTGCATTTCCTACTCTATTCAGCCTTTGGTTTTCAAATCAAGGAATCTTTTAAAAGAAATAAAGTTCTATATTCAAATAAACATGCTCAACCAAACCGTTTACAAAAAACCTTTCCAAGTAGAGATTCTACTCATAGACAAGGCTTGCTGAGAATCAGATTTACTTTTGCATACGATATGCTTGTTATTAAAATAATTTTTCTTTTACAATCCTCTTTACGTTTTGAAAAAGTCTTACTTAAGAGTATTTATTTTTTGTCTGGTCCACATTTCATTATAATGAGTTCCAAATCACTCATTTTGAATCCACACATATTCAACTTTTCGGATAAGAAAAATGAAGTTAATTTTGTTCTCGACGTCGCCCGCAGGCTCAGGCTAGATCTCACTTTTTACGGTCTATTTCTGTGCAGATAAGAGCATCACATTTAACATGGGAATGTTGGAACTTCTAGAGGCTTGAGCAGGGTTAGCTTCATAAAACAAGCAAAAAATGCCTCCTGCCACATACAGCCTCCATCAGTGATCTTTGACCTAAATCCTTCATGATATGAAAGTTAAAGACTATGCCAGTCGCTTGAGGCTTGACCAGTGTGAACTGTTATTTCCTAGACTTGAATGCCTGCTGCATGTGGTCTACACAAACATTCTTTAAGTTCCTCTGAAATAGACCCACACATATATGGAAAACTGATCTCCAAGAAAGGCGCCAAAGCAATTCAATGGAAAAAGAAAAGTCTTTCCAACAATCCATATTAGAACTGGGAAAATATATGCAAAAATATGAACCTTGACCTCTACTTAACCCCATATACAAAAACCAATTGGAAATAGATTCATAAACTAAAGCATAAAAGCTAACAGAAAGCATAAAAGCTATCTGCTTAATCTTGGGGAGGCAAAGATCACTTAGGAAACAAACAAAAAAAATACAGATAACAGATTTTTTAATTTTTAAAAATATATTTTATTTTTTGTAAAGAGACGAGGTCTTGCTATGTGACCCAGGCTGCTCCTGAACTCCTGGGCTAAAGTGGTTCTCCTGCCTTGGCCTCCCAAAGGGGAAAAAAATTGATCAATGAAATTATTTCAAAATTAAAACCTTCTGCTCATCAAAAGACACTTTAAAAAATAGAAGGTCGGCCGGGCGCAGTGGCTCAAGCCTGTAATCCCAGCACTTTGGGGGGCCGAGGCGGGTGGATCACGAGGTCAAGAGATCAAGACCATCCTGGTCAACATGGTGAAACCCCATCTCTACTAAAACTACAAAAAAATTAGCTGGGCATGGTGGCACATGCCTGTA
>NW_016107392.1:4974674-5012160 GCF_001604975.1 Cebus imitator | reverse complement strand
AAAAAAAAAAAAAAAAAAAAAATAGAAGGTAGACCGCAGACTGGAAGAATATTTGCATCATAAACTTCTGACATGAATATCTTATCCAGAATATGTATAAAACTCCTACCAACCAAAATAATAAGGAAGACAATCCAATTTAAAAACAGGCAAAAGAAAAACAGACTCAAAATATTTGAATAGACATTTCAAAAGGGAAGATACACAAATGGCTAATAAGTGTGTGTGATTCATCAAGAAAATGCAAATTGAAAACCACAATGAGATACTTCATATCCAGGAGAACAGCTAAAATTAGAAAAACCACCAATATATGAATATTAAGATACTGGGTCACCTGGAACTTTCATAAATTGCTTGATGGAGTATAAAATGATACAATTACTTTGGAAAATGACTTGGCAGTTTCTTACAGAGGTAAACATACACCTACTGTATGCTGCAGTCATTAAGCCTAAAAAAGAGTTGAGAGTGGGCCGGGTGTGTTGGCTCACGCCTGTAATCCCAGCACTTTGAGAGGCCGAGGCAGGAGGATTATCTGAGGTCAGGAGTTTGAGACCAGCCTGGCCAACATGGTGAAACCCCATCTCTACTAAAATTTTAGAAATTAGCCAGGTGTGGTGGTGCGTGCCTGCAGTCCTAGCTAGTCGGAAGGCTGAGGCAGGACAACTGCTTAAGTCTGGAAGGTGGAGGTTGCAGTGAGCTGAAATTGCCCCACTGCACCTCAGCCTGGGCAGCAAAGCGAGACTGTCAAAAGAGAGAGAGAGAGAGAGAGAAAGAAACAGTGAAAGTGAGAGAAAACTCATTCATAGCAGCTTAATATGCATAATAGCCAAAAGGAGGAAACAATGAAAATGTCGGTCAACAGGAGAACAGATTTTAAAATTGGGTCTATTCATACAATACTACCAAGCAATAAAGGAAAAATGATGCATACGACAATATAAAACTGTTGGGTGAAAAAAAGCCAGATGCAAAAGAGTATATACTGTATGATTCCATCTAGAGGAAGCTCAAGAACAAGACGGCAATGACAGAAAGCAGAAAGATTACCAGTCGGGAATGGCTGGATGGGGGCAAGAGGAAACTTGGTGATGGAAATCTTCTATCTCTTGACTTTGGGAACAGGAGTATACTTAATGTCTGTGCATTTCACTGCATATACATTTTATAGCAATTAAAATGGGGGGAAGGTAGGGCTTCGTTAATTGGCTTGACATCCCCATGTCGCCCTGAAGAATGTAATTTGATTTGCACGCTTAGATTCCATCAAATGGGGACTGTATCTGAATGACTTCAGTTCACAACCATCCACGGCTGTCTCTTCTCTGGGGGACTATCCATACAAGGTATTTCCTCCAGAGGAACGAAAGAACTTGCTGGTTCTCCTCTCATTCAACAGTAACAGTCAACCAATATGCCAGCTCCGAGGACCAGTGTGGGAGTGTCCCACATTCTTGCAGTCACAAAGTGTCCTTTTTAGGCCCACCATTTTTCAGCAGACATCTGACAATCTGCACCCAGGTACATTCTTCATCTCTAGGAAGTTATGAGAAACAGGTGGCAGAAAGGTTTGGAAAGGGGGTGTTTGGCATAGGCTAATGATATACGTGGCAGCCAATACCAGGAATAAAATCAGAAGCGTGTTCTGCTTGCCTGGGAGCTCACACCCTCAGAGCTAAGTACATTTCACTAGTCTCCATCTCTGCTTCCAAGGGCATGGCCCCAGAGGACCTGCTCTTTGATCCAGAACCATCCAGTAAACAACTTACAGGGGTACAGAGGTCAGATGGCAGGAGGTCCTTATCATCCTTACTACCTTCAGTTGTCCCTAAGCAGCTACATAAAAAATACCTAGCATCCATCAGTATTACTTTGCAAATTCTAGAGGTAGATTCTAGCCTCCTAGTATTGTGTTAGAAAGGAGGCTGGGCCTGACAAGAATCTCAAAGTTCCATCGTGTTGCAGCGATTGGCCCTAACTGTGGAATACCTCTGGGAAGGATCTCCAGGGATCTTCGACAAACTGCTTTCCACGTAAAATGAGGGAAGTGTGAGACTCGAAACATCAATTCAGACTTCCTTCTGACACAAACGGATACCACTTGTGTCACAGAAGTTAAATAACTAATTAGTCAACATCTAACTTTTCCCATCTTCACAGTGGCCGCTGTACGCTTTCAGGACCGACCTGATAAACATGACAACGGGATAATTAATAAGGGTTTGGAGCTTTTTTCCACACAGGAAATGGGAAAGGAGAATGTGAGTTGCTTCTTATAAGAAAGAGAAGAGAGAGTATGAGGGTGTATACCCCAAGAAATAAATAGTACAGAAGGGAAGAGTAGGAGATTTGCGCAGAAACTCTTAGGCAGGGAAGAAATTAAGCAAGCATATTCACATTTAATTTGTATTAAGATCAGCAACAACTACCACTACTTTTTTTTTTTTTTTTGAGACAGAGTCTCAACTTTGTCGCCCAGGCTGGAGTACAGTGGTGCAATCTCAGCTCACCGCAACCTCCGCCTTCCAGGTTCAAGTGATTCTCCTACCTCAGCCTCCCGAGTACCTGGGATTACAGGTGCCTGACACTACACCCAGCTAATTTTTTGTATTTTTAGTGGAGACGGGGTTTTACCATGTTGGCCAGGCTCGTCCTGAACTCCTGACCTTGTGATTCGCCCCCTTCAGCCTCCCAAAGTGCTGGGATTAGAGGTACCCAGCCAACTACCACTACTTCTATAGAATTTTTTTTTTTAAATGACTAAGTTGGACGTTTTACAAGATGCAACTTCTTTCCAGCAACAAAGCTAAAAGCTCCTCTTCTGGGGCTCTGTGATTGACGGCTACATCTTCACTGGCTGGAAATAACGTCAGCCTACGGTTTCCTCCCAACCCAGTAATTTTGAGGTTCGTTTTCCCCAATCCCAATACCCACTGCAGTCATCATGCTCCATCTAATCTTTTCGCCTAGCTAAAGGCATTTCCAATTTACTTCTTCAGGTATACTTCTGACAAATCAACAAATGAAAGTACTTCTCCTGAACTGCTTGAACCCGGGAGGCGGAGGTTGCAGTGAGCTGAGATTGTGCCACTGCACTCCAGCCTGGTGCCTGGCGACAGAGAAAGACTGTCTCAAAAAGAAAACAAAAAAAGAAAGTGCTTCTCCTTTCAAGATGGTGGTCAGGGCACCTGGAAGACCCCACCACAATTATAAAAGGGGTATATACACCCACAACAACAGAAAGTTTCAGGGGCCTGAGAGATGTCACCAAATGTCAGGAAGCCAGAAGATGTGCTGAGAGTACTGACCGATGAAACCAAGTGGAGGCAGCTTACAGCCCACAGCGTTCTGAGAGGACACTGCCGAGGCAGTCAATTGTTAACTTTATTGTTGTATCCCAAAGAGGCTCCAGACTCAGAAAAAGTAAGAACTGTATGTGACAGAAGTGACAAGGAAGCAGAAAAAGAACAGTAATTGAAAAGTCTGTGTATCAATAATTACTCCTTTCATGACTACTTCCTGTCTTTATAAGAAACAAGAAACCTTATAGCCTCCCCACTCCCAAGCAACAATTAAAAAAAGGGAGATGACTGTCTAAAAAGACTCTGGAAGAAACAGAACATTAAAGAGAAGATTTTTTTTTTTTCTAAAACAACTAAAAACAAAAACCCAATTTATTTGTATTCCTGGAAATATCTGAGAATAATTACACCCACACAACAAGAACAACAAAAATACAAGAAAAAGTTCAATGAAATTAAACATGCGAGCCTCAAACAACAACAGGGAACACTAGTGTGCACGTGCTTGAGTACCTTAGCCTCACACTTGTATTTTTTTTTTTCCTTTATTTTGAAATAGAATCCCACTCTGTCACACAGGCTGGAATGCAGTGGTGCCAACTTGGCTCAGGGCAACCTCCGCCTCCCGAGTTCAAGCGATTCTCCTGCCACAGTCTCCTGAGTAGCTGGGACTACAAGCGCCTGCCTCCATGCTCAGCTAATTTTTGTATTTTTAGTAGAGATGGGTTTTTGCCATGTTGGCCAGACCGGTCTCAAACTCCTGACTTCAAGTGATCCACCGGCCTCGGACTCCTAAAGTGCTGGGATTACAGGTGTGAGCCATGGTGTCCAACCTTTGTATTCCTGATTATTTAATCTACCATACAGACAATACCTTGCCTATAATGTGTTGTATCTTACAGTACTGTCACCAGTTTGAAATGGCATACGTGCACTATGTTCATGACAAAGGCACAGTGCCACCATGTCCATTGTTCAAGAAAACCTGAGTCTGTTTTTAACTCCTCTGCAAGTTTACACAAGTTTACTTCTCTTAGTCTGTTTTTTCTATAGAAGGGGAGTAACCAAAGGTCATGGGTTTTTTTTGTTTTTGTTTTTTGAGACAGAGTCTTGCTCTGTCGCCCACGCTGTAGTGCAATGGCGCGATCTTGGCTCACTGCAACCTCTGCCTCCTGGGTTTGGGCGATTCTCCTGCCTCAGCCTCCCGAGTGGCTGGGATTACAGGCGCCTGCCACCATGCCCAGATAATTTTTGTGCTTTTAGTAGAGAAGGGATTTCACCACGTTGGCTAGGCTGGTGTCTAATTCCTGACCTCATTAATCCACCCACCTTGGCCTCCCAAAGTGCTGGGATTATAGGCGTGCACTAGGTCATGTTTTAGACTGACATATGAAAACTCCTAGAAAATATTAATAAGGAAGAACTAGCTTAATATGAAGATTTCAAAATACTAAAACAAATTAATGAGGTACAAGTAGAATCTTCCCTGGGGAGCTTCACGAAGAAGCTTAGCATCTCTCCCATCTGGGTAATCTGCATCCCCTCCTTCCTTAAGCAGTGAGGCAGGGATTGGTTCATTGGTTCAAAACCCTACCCATTAGTCTCAAAACCTTCTTTCTATGACACACAAAAAATTTCAAGTGCCGTTTACTATACTAAAATGTGTTGACAATATTAACTACTGTATATGCAGCTTCACAACATAAATATCCTAAATGTAACATAAAAGGTAATCTAAAAGAAAAGCAAATTGTAAAAAAATATTTCACATTTCAATATATAGTTTTCGGGTCCAATTATTTATGTAATCAAATGGATGCTTGTAACTTACTTATGAAGAACAAGCCTGTATTTAAGAGAAGTCAAATTAGAATCTTTCCATATTAAAAGTGCAGGAAAATGAAAGAAGTGTGTAGGTGGACCATAGAATGACAATGACTATATTCTGTGTATATTAAAAATATGCAAAAGTTATTTTGCATTTTTATGTAAAAATTGAGTTAAGTCTAGGCTCAGAAAATTATAAATTGATCTTTCACTACATGAATATCCAACAGGACGGTTGAAAGCCATGCGCGCTATAGGGCAATTCTTTATGTCTTTACTGTGGGACATATAAAATCTCTGGCTCTCACTCATGAAATATCCTTCATTAAGCCAGGCGTCACGGTGGCTCATGCCTGTAATCTCAGCACTTTGGGAAGCCAAGGCGGGTGGATCACTTGATGTCAAGAGTTTGAGACTAGCTTGGCCAATGTGGCGAAACCCTGTCTCTGCTAAAAATACAAAAGTTAGCTGGGCGTGGTGGTGCAGGCCTGTAGTCCCAGCTACTCGGGAGGCTGAGGCAGGAGAGTTGCTTGAACCCAGGAGGTGGAAACTGCGGAGAGCAGGATTGCATCACTGCACTCCAGCCTGGGCAACAGAGCAAGATGCCATCTCACTCAAAAAAAAAAAAAAAAAAAAAAAAAATCCTTCATTGTACCACCAGAACACCTCACACATTTCCACTGTCACCCAGGGGACGGCATTGCTTCCATGAGAACTCCTGGCCAGACAATCTATGGGAGTTTCCTTTCAGTCTTCATCTTCTATCACACTGAGAATTAAATCCTGATGGACAAATCAGCAACACAGCTAAGAAGCATAGTTATTTAATATTAAAAAAAGACTATAAAAATTAATTTAGGCTTATGCCATTAACTACAGCCATATTCAACATAATTTCCTCTTTTTGAGTTCAAGATGACTGATCACATAGAACATGAGTGGAAAGCTGTATCTTTTTTACTTTTATTTAGACAGCACAAAATGAGCCTGATTCTTAAAATGTGAACATTCAAACCTGGTTAATTAATGATAAAAAGGGAGTTTTTCATAGAACTCTACAACTCTCATTTCCTCAAAACAAGAATTAATGCATTCTTTCACATGCAGTCATTACAGGAAGGGGGAGTAGCCATTTACTGTAAATGCCTTTCTGATGCAATTCTACCACCTCTTTCAAAGACAGAATTCATCCAAGAAGCCTTAGTCACTTCTTCAAGAAAAATTGCCACTATGCTGAATGTACACAGACTAAACCATATGCCTAGGGAAAAAAGATGAGCTGATGCCACCATGAGAACACCGATCGGGAGAAAAGGGGCAGAGTGAGAGCGCTCACAGCTTCTTTGTCAGAGCAGATTGTAGTATGTCTGAAAATATGGCCTTTAATATAGGAAAAAGTCTGACAAATCTAACAATCAGTGTTTCATAAATCAAATACAAACATAGATTTCCCTTCTTCCGAACTTCGAAAGTATACTTCCTAAAAGTGTAAGACCTCACTTCTAAGCCAATAGCGACTGTGATGATTTAATTTTTAAAATTTCATGCACAAAAAGGAAAATGGAACCTTATCTTTTAAAATTTGAAAATGAATCTATGTTTTGAAGAGGGTAGATTTCACGTGAAAAGGGTAAGACACTGGATCATACGATAAAGCAGTCTGGATGGAAAAACTTAAGACAAATAGTTCTGAGCTCTTCTCAAAGAGAGGATCAGTTTTTCTAAAATCTCAAAAACACCCCATGGGAAAAAAAGGAATATTTTTTCCAGTTTGTCCTTACCTGGATGGGCACGAATTCTTCTAATAGCCAGATGCACACACTTGTTTTTATGGAGGAGTTACTGCTGAGCCGAAGCTCAGGAGTCACTCAAGACCGGAGGCTGCGTGCCGCTGGAACCTGAAATCCCCTTGATGAATGAAACTGCACATAGTAATATACACACTCAGAGCGGGCTATTGGCTAAATGAAGGCAATGCGTGTGGAAGTCTGATTTGCCAACTTCAGGGCAGGCGTCTTATATTCTAATTCAGAAAGATGACAGGCTTTTTTTTTTTTTTTACTCCTTAGATAGTCAAAACTAGAAGAGGGTTCGTTTTTCTGAAGCATTCTCCCCAAACCTACAGAAACCACAGAGAGAACCACAGTGAGATTTGACTCCTTAACTAGGCAATGCCAATGAAACAAGAATTATGTTGACACTGGCAATTTACAAATAAATCTCACACCACTGCCAAAGCTTGTTCATGTTACATGCCTGCCTGAGAGTCATATATAGGTGTGGGGATGGTGTGGCTCATTTTTTAAGCCAAGAATTCTGAGCCATAATTTTGGGGCTCCCTGGGGGTGACAAACTCTACCAAAGAGTGATAAAAATTCTTTAAAAATGTATTACTCAGGCCGGGCACGGTGGCTCAAGCCTGTAATCCCAGCACTTTGGGAGGCTGAGGCGGGTGGATCACGAGGGTCAAGAGATCGAGACCATCCTGGTCAACATGGTGAAACCCCGTTTCTACTAAAAATACAAAAAATTAGCTGGGCATGGTGGTGCGTGCCTGTAATCCCGGCTACTCAGGAGGCGGAGGCAGGAGAATTGCCTGAACCCAGGAGGCGGAGGTTGCGGTGAGCCGAGATCGCGCCATTGCACTCCAGCCTGGGTAACATGAGTGAAACTCCATCTCCAAAAAAAAAAAAAAAAATGTATTACTCTTTCTGCTATACTGGTGATCAACCAAAACATTACGAACTAAGAATTACCTAAGACTGGACTCAGAATTGTCTGTGGAAGAACTCAGGAATATGAATTTTAACTAGCATCCTAGGTCATTCTTATGTCTTCAGAGTTTGAGGACTACTTTTCCTGTCAATGGAACTGAACAGCTGATTATAGCCGCTTTCATCTTCCTTTATCAATCAATTACTTTTGTCTTTGATTCCTGCTGAAGTCAGGAGCGACAAGAACAGCAAAGCCTTCTCAGGACAACTTGTGGCTACCAACTCTAAGAAAATAAGAGGAGAGCCAGGCTGGGTTCCCTTGATCTCCCTCCCCACCCACCTCTGCATCACCCCACCAAGAGAGAAAAGTTCAAGCTGTAGAAACCCGAAAAATGTAGTACTTGAGGGTGAATATGAGTACTACACTAACAGATGCTGCAACTGGAAAACAAAAAATACACTGCCAAAGAGAAGAGGAAGAAAAAGAGAGGGAAAGAACACTAATGCTGACTTCTTACTATTGTAGAAAAAAACTGCGTACTAGTCACATGACCAGGGAAAGTTAGGTGTGCAGACACTTTGAAGGTTGATGGGTTTACAGAATCTACTGAGTGAAAAGGAAAAAGACTCTCAGCAAACCAAGAGGGGTTTTTATTAACAGACCCCCATCTCACAGATTGAATCCCAGGTCACCACCCAGGAACAGAGAGGCCAGGCTCCTCCCTGCTGTAAAGGGTGAGAACTTCCCGAGGCTCCATCCCCTCTTCCCAGTGCGCAGGCTGGTGGGGGATTCTCCAGAGACCCTCCCCCTTATCTTCCTCCTGCATGGATCGTTACTATGTTGCAGATGCCAAATAAAGAATTTTATGTGCAGTTTTCTTTGCCAAAGAAGTCTCACCAAAAAAACAACATCTTCGAAGTATCTGAACACACAACCTCCAGTGTCTACATCTCACAGAAAGGGCACACGGCGAGTCCTCTAAGGAAGAAGCCGTGCTGCTGAAGTGTGTCCATTTCTATCCCAACTGCTCTATCAACAGAAAGGATTTTTTAGAAAGGAAACAGAGAAATACTGTTGAAAATGTATTTAAAAGAAATAATCTTTCTGTATTTCCTATTCTTATTCCTTCATTTACCCTAAGATTGTGTGACCTTTCAGAAATTTTGGAGAAGTTGCCTATCATCTGTTCTCGATTCTAACCGGTTTATTTCAGTCCAAAGTACTGGGGGAAACCCCGTCATTACAATGACTTGAAAATATTTTTTGGACATCACCAACGTGAGCTCAACCTAGAAAACAGCTTATTAGGAGCAGGTTTTCCAAATTCTACCCCACCTTTGTTTCAGGATGACTTTGCATGATGGCATCTTAACACAAAAGGGAAGGAAGCTGACTTCTGACTTTCTGTTATGAGCTGATGTGGTACATTTGGTATTCCAAGTGTTTTGCCTAATAGGTAAATGCAGATCTGCTGGGGCAGTGTTTCTCAGATTGTGTTGGCACTGAAATCCCTTCTGTTCCCCTAAATGAAATCTTGGGTGAAGGCCCAATATCCTCACCAGAGAAAAGTGGGCCAGGCTCGCCGCTGTGGCAGGGGGGCTGCAGGGCCTACAGGCCTTCTTTATTAGGGACCACTTCCTCGACTCAGCCCCAGGGTGGCTACAGAGGCAACGCCACCAAACCCCAAAGACTCTCTGTTTTCTATTTTCTCAGAGGTTGATGATTTTTTAAATTAATACTTTATCATTTTATTTTATGTGTGCCTTTGTGTCTCAAAGTGGGGCATACATTGACACATTTTTAAAGTCATGTCAAGTCATATTTGAAATGCTAGTTGCAACACTGAGCTTAGGAATTCTGAAACATGCTCGGTCAGTGTGGACCCTGACATGAAAATTATAATTTCCATCTGTATCCCTCTGGAAACAATACCCTTGGTATAGTTGCAAGTTCAAGGTCATTTTAGAAACACAAAATTTTGTGGAGATACAGTTTAAGTGAATGAGAATAGCATCTTGATGATTAAGATCTCTTGCCAAATTTCACTTCTACTAGTGACCATTAGCTTGCTACATAGAAGACAGTAAGTTTCAGACTTATATATTAACACTCAAGCAAATATATATATATATATGTATGTACACTGTGTGTGTCTGTGTGTGTGTGTGTGTGTGTGTGTGTGTGTGTGTGTGTGTGTATACCTGAGCTCTAAAATGGAAAATGAATTTAAAGTGCTGCTAGGTAATCATTATCAAGAAAATTATATTAATATCAGCTCAGCACAGAGAACAAAGACTGAAATTCCTTCATGAAGAGGCAATATGTACTTCTAAACTTCTGCTAACAAAAAAGTTTAATAATCTTTTCTTTTTCTGAGTGTTATTGCTCAGTTTTGTTTGTTTTGGGGGGGTGGAGTCTGGCTCTGTTACTCTGGTTGGAATGCAGCGGCACGATCTCAGCGCACTGCAACCTCTGCCTCCTGGGTTCAAGCAATTCTCCTGCTCAGCCTCCCAAGTAGCTGGGATTACAGGTGCCTGCCACCATGCCCAGCTAATTTTTGTATTTTTAGTAGAGACAGGGTTTCACCATGTTGGCCAGGCTGGTCTCAAACTCCTGACCTCAGGTGATCTGCCCACCTTGGCCTTCCAAAGTGCTCTGGCATTACAGGTGTGAGCCACAGAGTCCAGCTATTTCTCAGTTTTAAAAGAGACAGTGTGTCTCATTTGGCAAAGCCATCACATTTCAAATACATATAAGAGAAAATATCCAGAGTGAAGCAGCTATTCTGGGTCACTGGGACCACTAATCTGAATCAGGGAAGGTCCCAATGTTCTGTAATCAACTGTCCCATAGAATAAACAGTGTTTAAAAGAAGGGAACTTTATATCTAAGCAAGTGTCAGAAGCGTATACACAAAAGGAATAAAAGTGAACTGTCTTTTCAAAATCCATGCTTAACCATATCCTTGTTTCCCGAATACTCTAAATTTCCTATAATTTCCTTTTTAACTTATTGACAATAAAATATTTATGGAAGCACTGTAGTAGCACTTACAGTATCTTAAAATAGTCAGCCTCTTTCCAAGAACTGAAGTGTAGTTAAGAGAAATAATAACATCTCAGCACTTTGAGAGGCTGAGGCGGGTGGATCGCCTGAGGTCGGAGTTCAAGACCAGCCTGGCCAACATGATGAAACCCCATGTGTAAAAATACAAAAATTACCTGGGCATGGTGGTGGGTGCCTGTAATCCCACCTACTCGGGAGTCTGAGGCAGGAGAATCGCTTGAACCCAGGAGGCGGAGGTTGCAGTAAGCCAAGATCATGCCACTGCACTCCAGCCTGGGCAACAGAGTGAGACTCTGTATCAAAAAAAAAAAAAAAAAAAAAAAAAAAAAAAAAAAAAAAAAAAAAAAAAAAAAAAAAAGAAGGATATTAAAGTAGTAGTCCTCAAATGCTTGTTTATGTTCCCAAAATTTATCTCTATGTTTGTGGTTTAAGACTGAGGCTACTTTTCCCTTAGGAATATTGCTGCTAATGGTAGTATCCAGGTCACTTCACAAAACTGATTTCACATCACGTATCCTGTATGTTATGTTATATATTCAAATGAAATACATATTTTAATTGCACTGCAATGCTCATAATTATATAGGGTATAAAATAAGAACTAAGAATGATTATATCTGTATGCAAATATAAGAAAATTTAGTCATGATGAAGAGCTTTGAAAGTTGATGACACTGGTTATTATGCCTTACTTTACCTCCAAATATATCATGTGCTTTTCCTTTGATACGATTATATCATTATTCTCTTTTTTGTTTTTTTAAGAGATGGGGTTGCTGGGTGTGATTGCTCATGCCTGTAATCCCAGCACTTTGGGAAGTCATGGCAGGCATCACCTGAGGTTGGGAGTTCAAGACCAGCCTGACCAACATGCAGAAATTCCGTTTCTACTAAAAATACAAAATTAGCCGGGTGTGGTGGCACATGCCTGTAATGCCAGCACTTGGGGGGTCGAGGCAGGCAGATCACGTGAGGTCAGGAGTTCAAGAGCAGCCTGACCAACATAGAGAAACCCTGTCTCTACTAAAAATACAAAATTAGCCAAGTGTGGTGGTGCATGCCTCTAATACCAGCTGCTTGAGAGGCTGAGGCAGGAGAATCGCTTGAACCTGGGAGGCGGAGGTTACGGTGACCTGAGATTGCACCACTGAACTCCAGCCTAGGAAGTAACAGTGAAACTCAGTCTCAAAAAAAAGAGACAGAAAAAGATGGGGTCTTGCTAGGCTGAACTTGAACTCTTGGGGTCAGGTACTCCTCCAGCCTCAGCCTCCCAAGTAGCTGAGTTTATAGGCACGCACTACAGCACCAGGCTATATCACTGCTCTTAATCTCATCAGCTATAACTAATACCACTGGGTGCTCTCAAAGAGGGAAGGAAAAAAAAGCTTAAAAAGAGAAACAGATTTACTTTAAATACGGAAGAAATGTGGTAACATATATGGAATTAACAAGACAATAAAAAAGAACATAATATTCAAAGTTCTCCCAAATTAGATGGAAAAAGTATTGGACTGGACATATGATGTGAGCCAGGACAGCCTGGCCACTGTGTGGAGCAGAGGACGAGAGGCTGACTAAAGGCAGGCGATGTGTGTGACTGGCCATGTGAGTGCCTGGGATGTGTGCAAAGCCAGTGTGTCTGAATTGGGAAGGCCCTGTGTGGCAAACTTGGTAAGAATTTAGTGGTCAGTCTTTCAGAGAGGTAGTTATTTGGTCTGGCTGGTAACTCAACTGATGAGGACCCAAAGTCAGAGTTGAGTAGTGCTGTGTGTTCAGCTTCATGGTCCCAGAGTGTGGGCAGCAGGCAGCTCCCAAACATGGTGCTGGCCAAAAAGGACCAAGCCAGACTCTGGACAGCTCAGTATAAAGCAATAAGCCCTCTAGAGCTCCGTTTTTACAATAAAATCATTTTCCTACATGACATTCTCTTTTAATTTTTGAGATGGAGTCTTGCTGTCACCCAGGCTGGAGTGCAGTGGTGCAATCTCAGCTCACTGCAACCTCTGCCTCCTGGGTTCAAGCAATTCTCCTGCCTCAGCCTCCTGAGTAGCTGGGATTACAGGCGCCTGCCACCATGCCCATCTAATTTTTGTGTTTTTAGTAGAGACAGGGCTTCACCATGTGGTCAGGCTGGTCTTGAACTCCTGACCTTGTGATTCACCCTCCTCAGCCTCCCAAAATGCTGGGATTACAGGCGTGAGCCATGCACCCAGCCATGACACTAATTCCTTACTTAACTGTGGAGAAGAGGGGAGTAGAAGTTAAGATATGAGAATCTGAAAAATCCTTTACTACTAACATAGCTAACTTAAAACTGTCTACTGAAAATGATCATTGGACTCCATCTTATAGTAATGAGTTTTACGCATTTTTAATGTTACAAATATGGTCTTTTAAATGACAACACAAACTATGACCTTACTAAATAGGCTGATGACATGTTAAATTCTAAGTGTGAAAGTGTGTGCAAGTGTGTGCGTGTATGTGTAAGGCTGGTAAATTCCAGTTCCAGTAGCAGGGGAAGTTAGGGAAGGGAATGAACAGAAAGGGATTTTTGGTTATAATCAAGAGTACCCTTTTTTGGTTCTTGACAACAGTCAAACTGGTCTAACCCGTGTTTTTCAAACTGTAGGTAATCCATAAGTGGGTTGTAAAATAAATCCAGTGCACTGAAAACAACATTTTTATGAAAAGGAAACAGACTAGCATTAAAAAATAAGTGTTCACAGTTAGTGGGGCAACTTTTTCATAAAATAGTTTCATGTATATGTAAGGGCTGCATGCACTTTTCCATGATGTAAAACTAATTCTGTGAGGTCCAGGAAAAATGGTCTCTTAGAAAAGAAGATTAAAAATCATGTTTGAAATTAGATGAGTGGAACCTGTGTGAGTTTAATTTTAATCAGTTCTCTGTTTCTGTCTCCTTAACTGGGAAAGCAACCCACAAATCAAGATGAATTGACGTTAATAATCAACAATGCTAAAGATAACATGCAAGTCCTTACTCATTCATTCATTCAGTGTGATGTCTACTCTCCGCACATGAGGGGTTATGGGGGGACGATGAAATATGAGAAAATTAAAACAAAATCCATTAAATAGGATCCTATAATAATCGCTAACACATATTGAGTGTCTGTTACTTGCTGGTAGTATTTTAAGCATTTTACACATCATTAACTCCCTTTATCCTCCTAATAATCCCATGGAGATGCTAATATTATCCCTGTTTTCCAGATAAAGAATCTAAGAAATTCAGTCAGTTGCATAAGATGCAGAGCCAGTATCTGAACCCAGGAAGTCTGGGTCCAGAATCCTAATCCCAACTATACAGTATCCTTAACAGTTATTACCACAATCATCCATAAGGAGAATAAGACTCACACTGGGGAGAAAAGAGAGGAACAAACACAAAAAGGAAACACTACTGCCTGGGCTTTGCTGGCTGTCCTCATTTCTCCTGCTGCTCAAGTATAGTCTAGTCTATGCTACAGACAGCCTCTTTTCCACTTTCATACGCTGATACATTCTGAACACAATTCTTAGCAAATTCATTCAAACTCCATCTCTTTCTTTCTTCTCTAGAAAACATGTAAGAATGCAACTAAGTGGGTTTCTTCCTTTCTGTATTGAATCTAACTCTTATTTATTTCAAAGTTAAAAGGAATTCATTCTCAGGTGTTGGTTCTCACATCTTTCATATGAGCCAATCGTTTCTAACACATCTTCCAGGTCTTTTTTTTTTTTTTTTTTTTTNTTTTTGAGACAGAGTCTCGCTCTGTTGCCAGGTGCCAGGCTAGAGTGCAGTGGCGTGATCTCGGCTCACTGCAACCTCCGCTTCCTGGGTTCAAGCAATTCTCCTGCCTCAGCCTCCCGGGTAGCTGGGACTACAGGCACGCGCCACCATATCCAGCTAATTTTTTTTGTATTTTTAGTAGAGACGGAGTTTCACCATGTTGGCCAGGATGGTCTCAGTCTCTTGACCTCGTGATCCACCCGCCTCAGCCTCCCAAAGTGCTGGGATTACAGGCGTGAGCCACCATGCCCGGCCTATCTTCCAGGTCTTATCTCCCCAAACCAGTGACTCTTGTCACAGGGGAGACTGCTGCTAGTCTGGCTAGACAGAGCTCCTAGGGGCACCTCTTTGTTTGAACCCACTTGTGCTATTCTCCTCGTTGGTTTTGAATAGAACCCAAAGAAATCTCAGCTATAATGTCCACTGTGACAAGTGTACCAATGTGTTTCAGAAAAACTATGAAAAGGTATGTGCCAAAAGATTTCTTATTCCTCTAATCTGTCCACTCTTGTCTTCAGGTTACATAGTAAGTCCTATAGATAGGGCCTAGACAGTAAAATCAGTAGAAATCAACATCTCTTTTGGTAGCATGGTTACCTTTCCTAGGACTTGGGTCCATGAGTAAGAACCTAACTTTTAAAATGCTGTTTAAGTGCTGGGTAAACACAATAAGCACTGTGCCTCTCACATGTGAGTTAAAATGGCCAGGGCAAATAAATCCTGCAACCAAAGGACAAACACTATGTAGGTGTTCATCTGCCAACATACCTTGGCCACATAATTTGCTATTTTACTAATGAAAATGCCTTTTGGCCAAACAAACATAGCATCTTTCTAACATTTAAAAAAAAATCTTTAAAAGTTAATGTATCATGATGGACAGCACATTGTCATATGGAGAATTAAATTATTAGAATAATTGGGGATTCTTTAAAAATACAACAAAACATGCAGATAAGCAGGACAAAATCTGGCCAGGTGCAGAGGTTCACGCCTGAAATACGAGCACTTTGGCCGAGGTGGGTGGATCACGTGAGATCAGGAGTTCAAGACCAGACTGGTCAACATGGTGAAATCTCATCTCTACTAAAAATACAAGAATTAGCCAGGCATGGTGGTGCATGCCTGTAATCCCAGCTACTCGGGAAGCTGAGGCAGGAGAATCGCTTGAACCTGGGAAGCTGAGGTTGCAGTGAGCCAAGATTGCGCCATTGCACTGCAGCCTGGGTGACAAGATTCCACGTCAAAACAAACAAACAAAAAGACAAAACTGAGGCTTAAGGAGACTGTGACAAGGCTTTACCACATTTTGCTTGTATATAGATTCTCCAAGTAATTTATTAAAATGAAGACAATGAAAGTTATATTCCTTTGAAAAATACAGTTAAAGTAGAGTGCTGTCAAAATAAAATTTCTCACTGAATAATACTGTCTACATGCCAGTGTTAATGTCATTCAAGAGGCAGGAAATACAATTTTACTATTCATCACTATAAAACTGTAAGTTATTTTTAGGTATATTTAGATAACTTCTTTCAATAACAGATTAAACCATTTATTTCTACCAAGTATTCTTTGTGTCTAAAACCAATACTTTTGACATGGTCTGGGACAGATTCTCTGTAGTTAAAAAAAATAAAATAAAATGATGATTCAAGTATATACCAACCCAGTCTATTAGCTTCTAAGAAAGATATAGCTTTTGGGTAAGAATAGTGATGTCTGTGCTTAATGAACATGACACATTTTGCAAGTGGTATGAACATGCTGGGACTTTTTTGGGTGATGATGCTCATTTTCCCTGTCCCTTTTACCCTGTTTCCTTAGCTGCACCTGGGACCAAGAGTATTCATTTTTAAGATCATCAGAAGAGGGCAGTGTCTGGTTGTGGGAATTCGAATTTCTTTTTTAATTTGGAAGCTGAATGGCTTATGGGGCAGGAGATGAGAATCAAGTGTAGAATTTGTAGCCTGAGCTAGTGTGATGCACTATTGTCACACACTCATGGTTAATAGGAAAACTGCACCTACCCAGTAAAAAAATAATGTGGATAATAACCTTCTAAACTGCAGCACGTTGTTTGTTAAAGCCATCTGGCAAAGGCCTCCCTAGAATAAAGGCATTAGGAGAGTTGTTCTCTGAGTTGAATAAAGGTACACTCAGCTGAGAAGGACAGGGGACTTCTCAGGGAGCAACTATTGTTAGAGAAGGAAGTAGCTGCAGGTTTAAAAATTATCCCATAAAACCTTCATTGTCATTGAGGCAAAGAGTGGGCCTCTCTCTTCCTTTCCTATCTGTACCCATGGCAGGCTGCCCTCAATGTATCAGGGTGGAAAAACTGTGTGTATGGGGATGAGTAGGTTTTGCTTTCCACTACATTTTGCTAAGACAAACACTTTCCAAGTAGGGTATTTAAAAAACAAAGAAGACTGAGGTTTAACATTAATTTTTCAAAATTATGAAACATCTGTTAAATGAGTATTACTCATTTGTCAGTAAAAGGTTTGCTCTTTAAAAGCTCTGTGGCCTTGTGCAAGCCCCATCAGCTCTTGGAGACTCAGCTGCCTTGTCTGTAAACTGAAAACCTTAAGGTAGATGTCCTCTAACATTCCTCCGTTCTCTAAATTTACATGGTTAATTATTTTGTGACTTTATCTTCTCCTCCAAACATCCTTGATCTAAATCTTACACAAATTTCACTTTAAAAGGAGGGTGGAGGGCGCGTGCTGGCTCACACCTATAATGTGCTCAGCACTTAGAGAGGTCAAGGCGGGTGGATGGCTTGAGTCCAGGAATTTGAGACCAGCCTGCACAACATGGCAAAATCCTGTCTTTACAAAAAATACCAAGAAATTAGTCGGCCATGGCGATGCATATCTGTAATTCCAGCTATGTCTCGGAGGCTGAGCTGGGAGGATTACCACAGCCTGGGAGGTTAAGGCTGCAGTGAATCAAGTCATGATGGTGCCACTGCCCTCCAGCATGGGTGACAGAGTGAGACTGTCTCCAAAAAAAAAAAAAAAAAAAAAAAAAAAAATAAAAAAAAAAAAAAAAAAAAAAAAAAAAAAAGGAGGGTGGGTGGTGCTGGACTGTGAACAGACAGGAGAACTTGCCAGGACACATTCAGTTGTTAACTGCTTGCTCTGTCCTGGAGTTTATAGTTTGAAGAACAGGCATATGAATCTGAATTTACAATGGAAATAAAATTAACTCACTATGTATTAATTTTAATTTGGGGGCAGTATTTGCAATGTATCTTAAATTATAAGGAGATTCCTCTCTTTTACAAATGCACTTTAAGCTATTCCAAATCCGATGCCAGCAGCTTTTCACTCTGAAAAACGAAGAATCTGAAGCAAAAAAAACTGAACAAGAAGATAACTTACAGTGAAAAGAAAGCTTTTGATTACCCATGCTAATGTTCCCATTCATTAAAATAGTAAACTGAAACTTGATTTTAGATATGTATTTATATGCTCCCTCAACCAGAGATGCTGGATTCATTTTCCAATTATTATTATTTTTATAGAACATTTTATTTTATAGTGGTAAGAACACTTCATGTAAAACCTACCCTCTCAACAAAATTTTAAGTGCACAATATGTTATTGTTAACTATAGGCACGGTGTTGTTCAGCAAACTTCTAGAACTTACTCATCTTGTGTAACCGAAAATGTACACCCATTGAACAGCAACTCCTCATTTCCTCTCTTCCAAGTCCCTGGCAACCATCACTCTATTCTGTTTCTATGAGTTTATTTTAGATGCCTCACGGAAGTGGAATCATGCAGTATTTGTCCTTCTGAGACTGGCTTATGTCACTTAGCACAACGCCTCCAGGCTCATTCATGTTGTCGCATATGGCAGGTGTCCTTTTTTAACATACTGTATGGTATTCCACTGTATGTACATACCACATCTTCTTTATCCATTCATCCATCAATGAATGTTTAGGTTGTTTCCAGATCTTGGTTATTGTGAATAATGCTCAATGAATGTGAGAATGTTAATATCTCTTCGAGATCCTGATTTCAATTATTTTGGATGTATACCCAGAAGTGAGATTGCTGGGTCCCATGTACAACAGCATCAAAAAGAATAAAATGCTTAGGAATAAACTTAGCCAAGGAGATAAAAGATTTATACACTGAGAACTACATAAGGTTAATAAAAGAAATTAAAAACACAAATAAAGGGGAAGAAATCCCATGTTCATAGATTGAAAGACCTAATATTGGTAAAATATCCATATTATCCAAAGCAATCTGCAGACACAATGCAATCCCTACGAAAATCCTCTTGGTATTTTCTCAAAAAATAAAAATAAAAATAAAAATCCTAAAATGCATATGGAACAACAAAGGACTCCAAATAGTCAAAAACAAACTTGAGAAAGAAGAGCAAATTTGGAAGCATTATATTTTCTGATTTCTGAATGTATTGCAAACTTACAGTAATTTAAACAGTACAGCAATGGCGTTAAAACAGATGTAGAGACCAATGGAATACAGAGCCGAGAAATAAACCCATACATACATAGTCAACTGATCTTTGACAAGGGTACCAAGAATACACATCAGGGAAGGATAGTCTCTTCAACAAACGGTGCTCGGAAAACTGAATATCCACATGCGACATAATCAAATTGGACCTTGATATGGTTTGGATCTGTATCCCCACCCAAATCTCATCTCAAATTGTAATCCTAAATGTTAGAGGTGGGGCCTGGTGGGAGGGGACTGAATCATGGGGGCAGACTTCCCTTTTGGTGCTGTTCTCACGATAGTGAGTGACGGAGTTCTTGTGAGATCTGTTCATTTAAAAATGTGTGGCACCTCCCTCCCCAACTTTAGCTACACATCTTGGCCATGTAAGATGTGACTGTTTTCATTCTGACTTCTGCCATGATTGTAAGTTTCCTAAGGCCTTCCCAGAAGCAGAAGCCACTATGCTTCCTGTACAGCATCACAGAACTGTGAGCCAATCAAACCTCTTTTCTTTATAAATTACTCAGTCCCAGGTATTCCTTTATAGCAGTTCAAGAATGGACTAATATAGAAAATTAGTACCAAGAAAAGAGGCATTGCTATAAAGATACCTGAAAATGTGGAAGCAGTTTTGGAACTGAGTACCAGGCAGAAGTTGGAACAATTTGGAGGGCTCAGAAGAAAACAGGAAGATGAGGTGAAGTTTGGAACTTCCTAGAGACTTGTTGGATTGTTGCAACCAAAATGCCGATTGTGATACATATGGACAATGAAGTCCAGGCTGAGGAGGTCTCAGGTGAAAATTGGATACTGAGAATTGGAGTAAAGCTATGCTTTTGCAAACAGCCTGGCTGCAATGTGCCCTTGCTCTAGGGATCTGTGGAATTTTGAACTTGAAAGTGATGATTTACGGTATTTCATGGAAGAAATTTCTAAGCAGCAAAGTATTCAAGACGTGGCCTGGCTGCTCATGTGTGTAAGCAAAAAAAGAAAGACCTGTAACTGAAACTTTTTTATAAAAGAAAAGCGGAGAGTCAAAGTTTGGAAAATTTGCATCCTAGACACGTGGCAGAAAAGAAAAGCCCATTTTCAGGAGAGCAATTCAAACTAAAAGAAAGACAAGTGCTGATAGCCAAGACAATGGGGAAAAGACCTCTGATGGCATTTCAGAGACCTTCATGGCAGGCCCTCTCATCACAAGCTCAGAGACCTAGGAAGACTGAAAGGTTTCATGAGTCAGGCCCAGTGCCCAGCTGCCCTGCACAGCCATGAGAACTGCTCCCTGCATCCCAGCTGCTCCTGCTCCAGCCATGGCTCAAAAGAGCCCAAGTATAGCTCAGGCCACTGCTCCAGAGGATGTAAGCCATAAGTCTTGGCAGCTTTCATGTGGTATTAAGCTCGTGGGTACACAGAGTGGTAGAGTGAATGAGGCTCGGGAGCCTCCACCTAGATTTCAGATGATGTATAGAAAAGCCTGGATGTCCAGGCAGAAGTCTTCTGCAAGGATAGAGCCCTTATGGAAACCTCCAGTATGGAGGTTCCGGAAATGTATGGTTGGAGTCCCTACATAGCATTCCCACTGGAGCACTGCTTAGTGGAGCTGTGAGAAGAGGGCCACTATCCTCCAGACTCCAGAATGGTAGGTCCACTGTCAGCTTGCACCCTGCACCTGGAAAAGCCATAGACACTCAACACCAGCCCCTGAGAGCAGACATAGGGGCTGAACCCTGTAAAGTCACAGGGGCAGAGGTGCCCAAGGTCTTGTGAGCCCACCCCTTACATCGCTGTGCCCTGAATTTGGGACTTGGAGACAAAGGAGATTATTTTTGAGCTTTAAGATTTAATGACTGCCCTGCTGGGTTCCAGACTTGCATGGGACCTGTAGCCCCTTTCTTTTGGCCAATTTCTCCCTTTTGGAATGGGAATATTTACCCAATGCCTATATCTTCATTGTATCTTGAAAATAACTCGTTTTTTATTTTCCAGGCTCATAAGCAGAAGGGACTTGCCTTGTCTCAGATGAGACTTTGGACTTTTGAGTTCATGCTAGAAAAAAAGTCAAGATTTTGAGGAACTGTTGGGAAGGCATAGTTGGGTTTTGCAAAGTGAGAAGGATATGAGATTTGGGAGGGGTCAGGGGTGGAATGATATAGTTTGGATCTGTGTCTCTACCCAAATCCCATGTTGAAACATTATCCACAATGTTGGAGTAGGATCCGATGGGAGGTGATTGGGTCATGGAGATGGATTTCCCCTTTGGTGCTGTTCTCGTGATAATGAATGAGTTTTCGTGAGGTCTGATGATTTAACAGCATGTGGCACTCCCCTGCCCCCACTCCTCTTTCTTCTGCTCCAACCATGTAAGACATGCCTGCTTTCCCTTTGACTTCTTCCAGAATTGTAAGTTTCCTGAGGCCTTGCAAAAGCAGAAGCCACTATGCTGAATTGTGAGCCACGCTACATTAGGTAAGGTCTGCATCAGTCTGCTCTTGGACTGCTGTAAAGAAATAGCTGAGATGAGGTAATTTATAACAAACTTATTCTTTATAAATGACCCAATCTCAGGTATTTCTGTAAAGCTGTGCAAGAGCAGACTAATACAGACCTTATCTTACACCTTACATAAAACCAACTCAAAATGGATTAGTGTTTTGGTTTTTTTTTTTTTTTTGGAGACAGACTCTCACTGTCACCCAGGATGAGTGCAGTGTCATGATCTCAGCTCACTGCAACCTCCACCTCCCGGGTTCAAGCAATTCTCATGCCTCAGCCTCCTGAGTACCTGGAATCACAGCACCAGCCACTGGGTCCAGCTAATTTTTTTTTTTTTTTGTATTTTTAGTAGAGACAGGTTTCACCATGTTGGCCAGGCTGGTCTTGAACTCCTAACCTCAAGTGATCCACCTGTGTTGGTCTGCCAAAGTGCTGGGATTATGGGTGTGAGATGCCACTGTGCCTGGCTTGATTAATGATTTAAACATAAGACCTGAACCTATAAAACTCCTAGGGGAAAACACAGGGGAAACCTTCATGACACTGGTCTAGGCAATGATTTCATGACTATGACACCAAACCACAGGCAATTAAAGCAAAAATACACAAAAATACACAAGTGGGATGACATCAAGCTGAAAAGCTCTGTACAGCAAAGGAAAAAATCAACAGAGTGAAAGGCGACCTACAGAATGGGAGAAGATATTAGTAAACCACATATCTGATAAACAGTTAATATCTAAAATACATAATGAACTCCTACAACTCAACAGCAAACAAACAAACCAAACAACAACAAAATAACTTGCCTTAAAAACAGGCAAAGACATTTAAAAATGAATAGAATTTTTTTAGACTTTTACTTTTTTTTTTCAGACAAGGTCTCATTCCATCACCTAGGCTAGAGTGCAGTGGTGCAATCTCAGCTCACTGCAACCTCTACCTCCCAGGTTCAAGTGATTCTCATGCCCCAGCCTCCTGAGTAGCTGGGATTACAGGCATCAGCCACTATGCCCAGCTAATTTTTATATTTTTAGTAGATACAGGGTTTTGCTATATTGCCCAGGCTGGTCTCGAACTCCTAGCTTCAAGTGATCCACCCACCTTCGCCTCTCAAAAGTGCTGGCCTCTCAAAAGCCACTGCACGCGGCCCTAAATAGACTTTGTTGTTGCTGTTGTATTATTGAGACAGAGTTTCGCTCTTGTCACCCAGGCTGGAGTGCAATGGCACAATTTCTGCAAACTGCAACTTCTGCCTTACAGGTTCAAGCCATTCTCCTGCATCAGCCTCCCGAGTAGCTGGCATTACAAGCATGCACCACCATGCCTGGCTCATTTTTGTATTTTTAGTAGAGACGGTTTTTCACCATATTGGCCAGGCTGGTCTCAAACTTCTGACCTCAACTGATCCACCCACCTTGGCCTCCTAAAGTGTTGGGATTATAGGCGTGAGCCACTGCACTTGGCCATGAACAGCCTTTTTGTTGTTGTTTTGAGATGGAGTTTCACTCGTCACCCAGGCTGGAGTGCAATGGCACAATCTCTGCAAACTGCAACCTCCACCTCCCAGGTTCAAGCCATTCTACTGTATCAGCTTCCTGAGTAGCTGGGATTTACAAGTGAGTGCCACCACGCCTGGCTAATTTTTGTATTTTTAGTAGAGATGGTGTTTCACCATATTGGCCAGGCTGGTCTCAAACTCCTGATCTCAACTGATCCACCCACCTTAGCCTCCCAAAGTGTTGGGATTACAGGCATGAGCCACCGCACCTGGCCGAATAGACATTTTTTAAAAGAAGGCATACAAATGGCCATCGAGTATATGAAAAAGTGCTCAACATCACTAATCTTAAAAGAAATGAAAATCAAAATCACAACATATCCCCTCACACCTTTTAGGATACCTATTAGAAAAAAAACAAAACAAAACAAGATAAATAATGGTGGGATATGGAGAAGTTGGAACCCTTTCACACTATTGGTAAGAATGTAAAATGCAGCTGTTAATGGAAAACAGCATGGAAGTTCTTCCAAATATAAAAAATTGTTACCATGTGATCCAGCAGTTCCACTTCTGTGTATATTTTTTCCCAGTCATTGGTGTAGGCATACCTGAACTACTGATGTGTGCATATTATGTTGATTATACATTTCAAATGGGAATGCTACTTTTTTTTTTTTTTTTTTTTGAGACAGAGTCTCACTCTGTCACCCAGGCTGGAGTGCAGTGGTGCAGTTTTGGCTCACTGCAACCTCCACCTCCAAGATTCATGTGATTCTCCTGCCTCAGCCTCCTGAGCTAGGATTACAGGTGCGGGTCACCATGCCTGGCTAATTTTTATATTTTTAGGAGAGACAGAGTTTCACCATGGTGGCCAGGCTGGTCTTGAACTCCTGACCTCAGCTGATCTACCTGCTTCAGCCTCCCAAAGTGCTGGGATTACAGGCGTGAGCCACCACGCCCAGCTCTAGTTTGATTTTTTTTTTTTTTTAATTACACTATTCTCTCTCTGAGGACTAAACAATGCACTATAAATTACAAGTGTTTACTTAAAAACTTTTAACGTCAAAAATAGTTTCAAACTTAGAAAAACCTGAGTTATTTTTAATACTATTATGACCTAGTTGTATTTTCTTTGCAATGCCATCACTACTAATCAACCATGTAAAACCAAAAGTTTTTTAAAGCTGTAAATATTACCGACATATTATTTGCAGTCAATTAGCACAATATTCTAATGAGATTATCGTCACTGATTCCCAGCAGGGGTAGGTAATTGTGTTTTTTCATATACTAATCTGACTTGGCTTTCTTATAGCATGCACGTCCTGTAAAATTGGGATGACAGTACCTGCAGTACTTACCCTTATGTTTTTCAGCCAACCCTTGGCATATGGGAAATACTTGCTAAATGTAATTAACGTGATTGTTTTCTTTGCCACATAAGTTGCACCACAAAAATATAAAATAGATCCATATTCCTTAACTATAAGAAACACAACTAAAAGAACTTACTGAGTGTGTTAAGTGTCTTTTCTTTGTCGCAACAATAGTAGCTACTCTGTATGTATTGGTACATTATTTCATAGCAACAAACACACACTTTCACTTTAGCATTGTTAAGCACTGAAGTTCAAAACTAGCAACCCATAGCACTTATTGTTTAATATCTTGTTTTTTTTTCCTTTATTCATACGATTCAAAGAAGTACTTATCTACCTGATGGTGACCACTTACACTTTTCATGATCAATCTGGGTGTCTTGCAAAAAGAAGTAATAGTTTCTATTTTCACTTCCATTTCCCTCTCAGAAAATGAATTTAAAAAATGGCCAGAAAAAATTGGAAAAACATAAAATATTTTTTAAAATACATGCTTTTCTTCTTGTTTGGAGTTACTAAACTCTAAAAGAGTATTTTATGTCCCCAAATACTAATTTCCACAATAATTTATCCCCCTGGATCATCAAGTCTTTTTCTCAAGTCTGCCATTCTCTGAAGCCACTACAATCTTGTCCTATGACACTTAGCCTTTAGCTTTTGAAATGAAGCAGAGAAGAGACAAAGGCTTATGAACTGAAGCCAGAGCCAGGGCAAGGATTTAGCCTCCTTTTCTGTATATTTTCAAAGCTGTTGGCTATAAGGACTAAAATACACATTCCGGGGCTTTTCTACTGGATTCCAGTCATGTACCATGTACCAGGAGTCAATAAGGACAATAGTAAATTAGGAAACAGGCTGGAATTCACTCTTAGAATCCTTCCAAATGACAACTACCAAAATCCAGTTAAAGATTCATTTTATAACTTCTCTTTCTTTCTTTTTTTTTTTTGAGACAAAGTCTAGCTCTGTTGCCCAGGCTGGAGTGCAGTGGCATGATCTTGGCTCAGTGCAACCTCCGTCTCCCAGGTACAAGGGATTCTCCTGCCTCCGCCTCTTGAGTAGCTGGGATTACACACATGCAACCATGCCCAGCTAAATTTTGTATTTTTAGTACAGACAGGGTTTCACCATGTTAACCAGGATGGTCTCGATCTCCTGACTTCATGATCTGCCCATCTTGGCCTCCTAAAGTTCTGGAATTACAGGCATGAGCCACCGCACCTGGCCTCGTTTTATGATTTCTTTTTTTAAATTGGGGATTTCAATGAAGTGGCTTTGAAGTATTTATCTGAATTCTTTTTAATACCACATCCCAAGCACCTGACTCTGCCTATGCTGAGATAATACTTTGAGTTCATAAACCAATAATGAAATGAGACCAAAAAATACCCATTGCTAACCCAAGTTTCAGTGTAGCTTATAAAATTACTTGGAAGAAACAATCAGAGAGGCATGAGAACAAGCGGTAGGGTGTTTCAAAAGGCAAAAGGAAAGAGAATGAAAATAAATGAAAAGAATTAAGTTCAATGGCAAATGCAAGATCCACGTTGGAGCAGTTTGAGGACACCGGCTATGCCGGGCTGCAGCACATTGCTATCGTGGGAAAGGCAGAGTGTGCCTTTGTGGTTCTTAAACCGGAGCTGCTTATTTAGTTTTTCCTAGACAGGATTTTTCATCAGCTCTCCATGATTATTCCATTTTTTGTGTTTCCTCAATTTATAGAGGGCTTTAGATTACCACTAGTCTGACCCCTCAGGCATTTTCCTAGGACTAGCTTTCAGCTGCTTCGAAATGATATGACTGCCAGGAAAGTACCGCTGCATCACCTCAGGCCTTTCTAGGAAGAGGTGATGCACTAATTGTGTCCTAATCCAAATGATATAAATGTGCAAGAATGTAGAATACTGGACTGGTTGGCCAGGCGCAGTGGCCCACAGCTGTAATCCTAGCATTTCGGGAAGGCAAGGTGGGCAGATCATAAGGTCAGGAGTTTAAGACCAGCCTGGCCAACATAGTGAAACCCTGTCTCTACTAAAAATACAAAAAATTAGCCAGGCATGGGGCGATGGGCACCTGTAATATCCCAGCTACTTGGAAAGCTAAGCCAGGAGAATTGCTTGAACCCAGGAGGTAGAGATTGCAGTGCGCCAAGATCGTGTCATTGCACTCCAGCCTGGGCGACAGTGTGAGACTCTGTCTCAAAAATAAATAAATAAAATAAAAAAATAAAAAAGAATACTGTTTAATTATTCTTCAAGGTAAACGGTGAGTAAAGAAGAAAACATATTCGAGGAACAGATGTCCAAAGCAGGATTTGTGTCCTCTAACATAAGGCTAAGAAGAAAACATCAGAAAATTTTTATTATTGTGTGGGTTCTATTTATCTAATGAAAAAAATATTATGAATCATTAAAAATGATCTTAGAAAATTAAAAAGAGAAATCCAAATGAAATTCTAGAGAGTGACTTTTTCAAATAATTTTGACAGATACACCACAGCATCCACTGTCCTCCAAGTCTGTCTTCTCACGATCCTTTCAAACTCTAGATACTACAAAACAAAGTAATCCGAATTGTGCTATGTGCATTAAAAATAATTGTAAATAATTAAAAATAATTGTAAAACATAGGAACGTGTGAATCCATAATACTAATGTTTGGCTAAACTTTGGAGAAATCTGCTATATTTAAGGATACAGAAAGGCTTCACTAATCATAACTGAAATCAGGACACAGTCAAAGAATCAAACAAGCAACTTCGGCTTGGCTTCAATAACAAAACATTTAGAAACTTCCTCGGCTACTCCAGTGAGATCTTTCCAAAGCAGAAAACTGGGATACAATATTTTGTTTATTGTGTATTAGCTTTAGAAATATCCCTCAAAGACAGGTGTTTAGTGTTGTTTAGAAGAATAATTTTGCATATTATAACCTTTAAAATTTGTCATATTTATGGAGAAATCTTAGATGTATGTGCATAATTGCAATTCCTTTTTAAATAAGCTTGCTTCTGAAATCAGTGGGAGTCTCACTAAGACAAGGATGGTATAGAATCACTGTGACACTCTAAGTAGACTTTCAAAGAAAGGAAGCAACAGATTTTAGATCTCTTATTTTTCCAGCACTGGCTTTATAGCTAGCACCAACTGTACCTCTCATACAGCACACCCCAAGCTGCAAACCTACACCAGTTAAAAATTAAGTTCTTCTGCCATTTGATACAACCATCCCACTAATGGGTATATATCACCCCAAAATTAAATCATCATATAAAAAAGATACCTGCACACTCATATGTTTATTACAGCACAATTCACTATAGCAAAGTTATGGTATCCACCTAAGTGTCCATCAGCTGATGACTGGATGAAGAAAATGTGGTAATATATACAATGGAATACTAGTCAGCCATAAAAAATGAAAAAATGTCTTCTATAGCGACATGGATGGACTAAGCAAAAAAATTCAGAAATGAAAAGGCAAATACGACATGTTCTCACTAATAAGTTAAGCTAAGTATGCGTACACGTGGACATATAAGAGTGTGGAATAACAGTCGCTGGAGACTTGGAAGGGTGAGAGAGTGGGAGGGGGTAAAGCATGAGAAATTACTTAAGGGGTATAATGTACACTCTTCAGGTGATGGTTACATTAAAAGCTCAGGCTTCGCTACTATACAATATATCCATGTAACAAAACTGCACTTGTACTTTTTAAATTTATACAAATAAAAAAATTTAGTTCTTTTTTTATCTTGGAAAAGTGAATCATCTTTTTTTTTCCTTTTTTTTTTTTTTTTTTTTTTTTTTTTTTTTTTTTTTTTTTTTTTTTTTTTTTTGAGACAGTCTCGCTTTGTCACCCAGGCTGGAGTGCAGTGGTGCGACCTCAGCTCACTGCAACCTCTGCCTCCTGGGTTCAAGTGATTCTCCTCCCAAGTAGCTAGGACTACAGGCGTGTGCCACCACATCTGGCTAATTTTTGTATTTTTAGTAGAGATGGGGTTTCACCATGTTAGCCAAGATGGTCTTGATCTCCTGATCTTGTGATCTGTCTACCTCAGCCTCCCAAAATGCTCGGTTTACAGGCGTGAGCCACCGCGCCCGGCCCATTTCCAAAAGTTTTAAATTGATCCAAGCCTTTACTTAACTGTCATTTTGCCCATTAAAAATATATGAAGGTGAGGACTCAGGTTTTACCACGAAATTCTTTTCCCCTACTAGATCCTAGCTTCCTAAACTGTGTTATAATGTATGACTACATTTCAATTAATTAAGATGTTGAGCTGGAAATGCTAAAAATTCTTGAAAAGCTTGGTTAGATGAGTTCAGCACATTCCAGTATACAAGCTCACCTGCACATCATGAAAGTTTAAGGTACTAAATTTTAAAAAATGACAAGGTGATGAACTTCAGCACAGAAAAACAATGCAATACTAAACTTGGGCCAGCAGATGGTGCTCTCCAGCCCATGGCATGAACCAAGATGGTAAGTGTAATCATGCGGTCCACTGGACCATTTAAGGGCACAAATCATGAGATCACACCATCAGAATACTTACGTTTCTGTGAAATAGAATAGAGGGATCTAAAAATATATAAAAATCAATGAAAAATAAGTGTGTTGCTTTTTTGAAAATTATACTTAATATGCAAGATCTAACAGCACAGGAGGATTGATCTTATTCAAAATGGTAAATAAAAGGATTCTTCACTAATGATCAGGAGGAGAAGAATGTCCAAGTTCAGACAGAAAGAAAGTTGAGGAGGAAATGGTAGGTGAGAAAATAGAAACAGAGGCTTATTACGAAAGGAAAGAGAGAGCTCAGCACATAAAGAATAAAGTTAAGGCAGGTTTGAGGCATTTTTAGGGGTAAAAAAGGCTTGTACAGGTTAGTGAAGAACATGGGGAGAAGGGCAAGAAACCACGTGCACCTACCATGGCAATGCAATACTGCAAGTCTATCAAAGGACAACCAACTAGCAGGTTAAGAACTCCACTTTGCCGATTATGATAAACATTAAAAAGAAAAAAAGGAAAAATTAAAAGTGATACAATATAAAAAAATTCTATCCCAGCCTGCATATATTAAAGATCTCACTTCAGGAAACTACATACCCACAGGTACAAATATGTATGCTGGGCCCTAAGGTAACAGGTATTTCCCCCTGTGGGTTCTAATAAAAAGGTCTGAAAGCTATGGAAATATTAAATGTTCCCCCAGTGCCCCACCTCTCTCTCAAGCTAATAATACCAGCTACAAAATCTCCAAAACAGAAATGTAACTGTCAAAAGTGAGATCCCAAAATCCCCGAAGGGAAACAGGGCAAAACATACAACATAATATTTAATAAACTATGTAAATTATGAAGCAGAAGTCAGGGCCGAGGAAGATGCAATATAATGTCATTAGAGAAAAGTCTAACTACCAGGTGTGACTCTCAGTCCCATCTCTGGCATCTTCTCCCACCCTGAATAAAGGGACGCTGGGGTGCTGAAGGGGAGCTGGCAGGAGAGACAGCAAGGCTGGGGATGAGGCGCATGGCAGGACCTACAGCATCTCTCTGGGAAGGAATTGGTGAAGGTCCAGAGATGGGAGTGGAGTGAGGAGAAAGGTAATACATTCAACGTCAAATCCTATCACCAAGTAGAGGACGGGACATGTAATACGCCCTTTTATTAATGTTTGCTGAAGGTGTCAGTAGGTCTCAATAATACCAGCAGTTTTATTACAGGAAGTTAGTGACTAAGCAGGTATGATAGTTTGGAACTTCTTATTCCAAGGTCATCACCTGCCATCATTAGAAAATGGGAGTGCTGCTGCTTTTCACGCCATCCTCACAATCTTTGTGACTGTCAGACACTTCAGTGGCCACCTGTAAGGTACACTGTGCTCCCCTGGAACTAGCTCTTCAAGAATTTCAAAGATGTTTGTTTGGTTTCCAAGTGGAAACCAATCTGACACTTAGAAGGTCAAAGACAAAAATGAATGGGTGCTCAAGGACATAGGGTGCTCAAAGATGAAGAAGTTTCAAAGAAGTTTCAAGGTAAATTTCTCAGCGCCATGATGACAGGCTATACAGAGGCCGCGTCAGAACTTGCCAATGATGTTCACAGTTGCTTTGGGCAGAGGGTTTGCTTTTGTTGGGTATTTCTGGCTTGTATAATTGGTTTATTTGGGGCTTATGTACATTTAAAAGAACCTAATAGCAGCACACACCTACAACCTATTTACTACGTGCCATGTACTATTCTAGGCATTTCCAAGTTTTAACTTATTTAATAAATGTATACACAACTACTAATCTCAGTTACCTGTTCAGTGGTTTATTCCGTTCCACTAAAAGTATCTCTGTTTCTTCCATGTTCCTCCTGCAAAATATAAAGAGAATACCGTTAGTGATTGGCATAAATGCACACAAAATGTTCTACATTATTATTTGCTATTTTCCAAACTTGGAGTGCCAAAAGGGCTTCATTAAACTTTACTCAATTATTTCAGCTGCCTAATTTTACTGAGTTCCTAAATAGAATCTTAAGAAGACATCATTACTACCTACACAGATAATAAGAGATTTGAAAAACAACTTACAGCTTCATAAGAAATTAAGGTGACACAATCAAAAGTTAGATACACAGGGAAACAAACTAGAATAAGAATCTCCTGGATTTTGAATCCTTCTACATATGATATGCCTTTTCAAACCACACTCCTTGTGAAGTTCTTTTTCAGGTGGGCAGTACCTTTCCTTGCTAGGTGAAATAACTGCTATTCTAAAGATAGAAACCATTGATTTGGTTTTAAAGATTTACTTAAAATTAAAAAAAAAAAAATTATAAAGGGAAGCCTTTAACAAAAAAGAGGTTATTCCCCAGAAAAGGTAATTGTTCAGAATCTCTGGCAGGTGACATTTACCATTGGGAACGCATGAGTGTCTAGGTTCCGTCCCTGAAATCTCTGGCTCCCAAAGTCTCTCTCACTAAGGTTCCAGAGATGATCACGTTGATCAATACCGCTTCATGCTAACAAAGCTCACAAGAGACTGAAAAAGCCAAAATGCCCAAGTATTCACTTATCATGAAAAACACAATTGTCAGATATGCCGGACACCTGCTCCATCCAGTTTGGAAGCCAATAAATCCTAGGCATAAGCACCTCATAGGCAGGCAAAGATTAGGCCACACTAACAGCAGATTGCTCAGTGAGCATATCAGAGCAGTCTCCACCAGGATGCCAATGGACTCCAAAACAATCTCTCTAGCCAAGCATTCTCCCGCATTCTCCACCACCAGCATCCTAGTCCAAGCTGCCATTGTTCTTTCTCCTGGAAAAACACAAAACACTTCTTGCCGTTTTCCACTTCCGTACTTTCTCCCCTCCAATTCATGATCCACAATGTGTCCAGAGTAAACCCTTTGTTTGACTGTCTGTCTGTTTTGGAGACAGGGTTTCACTACGACACTCAGGCTGGAGTGTAGTACTAGAGTCACAGCTCACTGCAGCCTCAAACTCCCGGGCCCAAGCGATCCTCCCACCTCAGCCTCCCGAGTTGCTGGGCTACAGGTATGACTATGCCTGGCACAAAAAAAAAAACCTTTTAAAATAGAAAACAGATCGTGGCTCAGCCCTACCTGTACTCTTTAGTGCTCTGCATTGGTCTATGACAAACACAGAGTGGGGACTCTCCCTCATTGTCCTCTGACTTCAGCCACACTGGTCTCTTCACTCCTATGAATGCACAAGATCACTCAACACCGCAGAGATTTCCCACACCTTATTTTCCCTGCTTGGAAATTAATGCACGTATTCTGCCCTCCCTCCCCTGACACACGTGCCTACCCAGGAACCTGCTCACCCTCACTCTAGTTACATGATCCCATCACTAGGACAAATTCCCCTATGCTAAGCCCCCAGGACACCTTGACCTTCTCCACCAGAGCACTTGGACAGTTTGTAGCTACCTGTAACTATGCATTGCACAATTACTTAATTTAGGTCTCCACAAGGGTGGACACGGAGTTCATTTTATTAGCGTGTTCCCCAGTATTGACTACTCAACAGATGCGTTCTTGAATGAATGGTGGCTTCGGGCTAACAGAATCTGTTGCATGCATTGCCAGAAACAGGGATAATTCTGCCAGACAGACATAGGGCTCTGCTGAAGAGGCTCCACCCCCACAGTGCACACCCCCACCCCGGGTCACCAGTAATTAGACGGGCATTGTCTACATTCAGTTCTACAAATTTTTGTTTCCTATACTCCCTTGGCCAAAATAAATCTTCAGATACTAAAAAAGAAAGAGCACAAAGTTCAAGTCACATTTGGGTGGCAACCCAGCAGAGAGGACTCACGGAAGTGGGTTACTAAGAAACATCATAAACAAAAAGGAAAACAAATTTCAGCCCAAGGAAATCCTTGATGAAACAACCCTGGTGAGTAGATACACAGACACACACAGACCAAAGCAGTGGCTCTCAGAGGAGGGTGCGTGAGAGCCCAAGGTTGCCGCGGGATGCCACCACAGCCAGGGGGCCAACAGCAAGGCAATGTGAAGATCCCCGAAGGAGGCCTCACTCCCTGCCCCTCCTCCGACCGCCAGGGCCTGCCCCGCATGCTTGACACCCAGGAGACCTGTTGTGCACTGAGTGTTCGATGCGCTCCCATTGGCCTAACAAATCAACACTTAATGGGCATTTCCTAACTCACCAAGTAGAGTGTTTTAAATGGCTCACAGCTGTGGTTAATTTTTATAAGATCTTCTAACATTTCAGTCTTCTTAGCAATAGGGATGAGAACAAAACTGGAGGGAAGAAACCCCTTAATACACTTGGCTCTAAATTCCTATCTAGTTATGGGGTTAGAGACGGTCAATTTCACTCATCCATTCAAAACAGTGTGCACTGCAAATAGTGTGCACCTCATTCTAGGTGGTGTGGCTGTGTACCGAACAAGACAAAAGGCCTTTTTCAAGGGATAACGTTCTGGAAGGAGACTGACAATAAATGCTGAAGTAAAAGATAAAACCCATCAGATGACAATACGTAGTATAAAGAAAAGTAAAGCAAGTGAGGGTGACAGAGAATGTGTGTTCGTTGGGGGTGGGGGCTGGGAGTCAACATTTAAACAGGGTGTCCAAGGAAAGCCTCTCTGAGAAATTGCCGTATGCGCAAAGATCTGAAGAATGCGGAGAAGAGAACCGTGCAGACATCTCGGGAAGAGTAGTTCCAGACAGGATCAGCCAGTGCGAAGACCCTGAGGCTGAAGCATGTGGCCTGTCTTGGGGCATAGGAAGGAACAGCAATAGGAGGTGAGATCAGAGAGGTGAGCGAGGGGTTGCAGAGGACAGCACTAAAGACCGGTGGCTTTTATTCTGAGTGCCACAGAATGCACCGGAGGTGATGCCTGCAACAACCTGCCCCATGGAATGCTACAGAGGGGCCGGGCCATCATCTGGCTATGTTTAGAATAAACTGAGAAGAAGGCAGGCAGGCAGCTAGGCTGGTTACTGGGCTACCGGACAATGCAGAGACGAGAGGACAATGGCGTGGACCAGGAGCAGCAGCACAGCTGCTTCCATAGAGCTGTTGGGGTCTTCACAGAACGTGAAGCAAAGGCCGTGGAGCTAACTTTCTCTTCCCGAAGGGCTGATTTTAGTGCTCTTAATGCTTTTCTCACTAACCATGCTTTTTTTTAAATTAGTACTTTTATAAAATAAAATTTAGTGGGTTTTAATCTACTACAAAAGTAATAGATGATCAGGCTGGGAGTGCTGGCTCATGCCTGTAATTCCAAGACTTTGGGAGGCTGAGGCAGGTAGATCACCTGAGGTCAGGAGTTCGAGACCAGCCTGGCCAACATGGTGAAACCCTGTCTCTATTAAAAATGCAAATATTAGCTGGGCGTGGTGGTGTCTCCCTGTAGTCCCAGCTACTCGGGAGGCTGAGGTGGGAGAACTGCTTGAACCCAGGAGGCGGAGGCTGCAGTGAGCTAAGATTGTGCCACTGTACTCCAGCCTGGGCAACAGAACAAGAACGTGTATCAAAAAAAAAAAAAAAAAAAAAAAAAAAAAAAAAAAAAAAAAGAGAGAGAAATAATAGATTATCCCTAAAGAGAGTGCAAAAGGTCAAACAAACCAAACCTTTGCATCACATTATAAAAGAACTAAAAATACAAGTACTTCTTATACTGATCACCACCATATATTACAGTGAAATAAGAGATTTCTTCCCTAGGCAAGGAGAAAGATCATTCTATACACCCTAAACAGTTTTCCACTTGAAGATCTATTGATACACAGCAGGACAAACACCAGACAGAAGTACTGTATTCTTAAAACCAAGCTTAGGTCAGTATGGGCTAACCCTGAAATCTCTCGGCTGTGCCAGTTTGAGATTAATGAAGAAATGTTTGGTCCATCACTCATAAAACCACACTTTTCTACACAAAGACTTTCTCTCAGAGAAACCCATGATGATGACATAATGTGAAGTAAAATTTAGGTATAGTAAAATTCTTTAAAAATGAAATAAAGTACCCTTTTTAGTCTCTGCATTGTTGATTAATACCGGGGTTTAAAAAAAAAAAAGGTAGGGGAAGCTCAGTGCACAGAACTGTCGTCATGGAAACCATCCTGCTCCAGGGCAGGGGAGCAGCTCTTCACTTGCTGTCATCAAGCCACCAAGCGTCTCATCTGTGTGGGAGACAAAGCCACGTCCTCCCCAGTCAGAACACTGCTGTATAGTCAAATATGATCACTTGGCCTGGTGGTCTGTAGCTGCAAACCAAATTAAACTGTGATTCTCAACATTTGACTCCTATGACTGATATGCCGTATTTGTTTACCTTCTCTCAAACAGAGCTACCAACAGATCAGTCACTCACGGTGACTTGGGCAGTATCAATTGTCCACTAGAGTAGAGCTTTTCACACTCTGAGGCGCACATGAGCTGCCTGCAAGTCCTGTTAAAAAGCAGATTCTTATACAGATAACTCATGGAAACATCACCTGTGCGGTAACATACGTCTCTCAACTCCTCTGAGCTATTTTAGTTCATCCTAATTTTCTTAACATTTTTCAGACACGTATTTCTTTCTTAGTTTGCTTCTGAAGTATAAAAGATAATAGTGGTGAGATTGGAAAAACAAAAAATGCTGTTTCTCTATGACAGGGATCCCCAGCAGAGGATCACCTGAGCCGCAGTGAGTCCTGACTGTGCCACTGCACTCCAGCCTGGGCGACAGAGTGAGACTCACGCAAAACAAAACACACAAACAAAACAAAACAAAACAAAAGGCTCCCCAGCATGTCTGTGAGCAAGACCTACTTTTTGTTTCTCTGAAATCCTAAGATGACCAGAAGAAGATGGTGTGCTGGAGAGAGGCTGAATGTTTAAGTCAGGAAGCAAAGGAGAGGCTGGTCTAACACCCAGGATTGTTCTTATCCCTTGGGAATCCAGTAAAACCACAGAGGGAGGAACCTGGCAGAAAGGAAGCCAACAGAGAAGAGCCTATAGTGACAACAACTGCTTTGGAGATCTATAAGATAAATCAAGGAGATCATAATCAATTGTTTATAGACTCTGAAAGGACCAACAGGAATTACCATCGAGTTATGTAAAGAAAAAACTATTACCCAACATCTATTAAGGAGGATAAACAAAGGTATGCACCGCTTGGGGCAAGATTTAAAGAAGCGTTAACACCGCCTACCTACACAGGCACGTGGCAGAGAGCAGGCCGACTCATTCTGTGTGGATCCTGTGGCTTGAACCCAAAGGTAAAACAGAAAAGGAGATGGATTTCGGCACAATATAAGAAACTACCTTCTTTTGTTGTTGTTCTTCTTCTTTTTGAGATGGAGTTTTGCCCTGTCTCCCAGGACGGAGTGCAGTGGCACAATCTCAGCTCACTGCAACCTCCACCTCCTGGTTTCAAGCAGTTTTCCTGCCTCAGCCTTGCAAGTAGCTGGTATTACAGACGCACCCCACCAAGCCTGGCTAATTTTTGTATTTTTAGTGGAGATGGGTTTCACCATGTTGACCAGGCTGGTTTTGAACTCCTAATCTGAGGTGATCCACCCACCTTGGCCTCCCCAAGTGCTGGGATTACAGGCATGAGCCACTGTACCACGCCTCATCTGACAGGTTTTATAGTGGCAGTAAGAAGTGGCCTGTGTTGCATAATACAGACATACTTTCTAATAAAATACACTTGTCAGACACAGGACTTTTCTTTTTGCAAAGTAAGGAGTTCTCATTGTTCCTGAGATAGCCTCCACCTGCCATGCTGTTTCTCCCCAGTACTGTACCCTGCGAACATGCCAGGCTGCCTGCCTTTGCTCAAGACAGCTTCACAACTGCAAGCATCACAGGGGCTGTGCCTAGCACACTTTTCATTTCTGGGCCATCCCTGCAAACTTGAAAGCCTAACTAACCTTTGTGAATCTCACGTTCTCTCTCCTCCTAGCGGAGTGGACCGTCTGCTTCTCACCCAGGGAGCCTCAGCGTACCTCTCCCCTAACGCATTCTCCCTCTGCTGTAAATATCTAGACTGTCGGGTCTCTGAGGGCAGCGTCACATGCTATTTCCCCATGTATCCTCAGTGCTGACCATAGTGTCCTGGACATAGCACACATGCATGGTGGGAGGAAGGAAGAGGAGGGGAAGGAGGCAAAGAGGGAGATGACGATGGCTAAATTATCACCTGCTGTGCATACTGCAGAAGGAGCTGATACTGGGAGGAATGTTAATTTGAATAAACTTATTCTACACAGAAAGACATGAATTACTGTGGCCTTCAGTAAGTTATCATTTTATGGCCGGGCGCGGTGGCTCAAGCCTGTAATCCCAGCACTTTGGGAGGCCGAGGCGGGTGGATCACGAGGTCAAGAGATCGAGACCATCCTGGTCAACATG
>NW_016107392.1:4962720-4973674 GCF_001604975.1 Cebus imitator | reverse complement strand
TTTATAATATGGATGGTGCAGAAAAGGGAAGAGAATACAATATAAACTCTATGATTTAAATCTTTGGGGACTACAGTAATGATTTCTCCTGGTGACTGTATGGTTTCTGTGGCTGCTTCCCACAGGGCCACTTGAGCGGGGCTTCTCAGCCGTGTGGCATGCAGGTGAATACATCTGGGACCTACAGAGCCTTTGCTAACAACGCTCATTAGTATTCGGAAGGATCGCCCTCAGGCACGCCTCTCCCTCGGACACCTGCACGTCCCAGCCGTCCTTGCTGTCTCCCCATTCTTCCCCGCGTATGGCCTATCAGCACGCTCCAACCTCACCTTCCTGGCAGCCTGGTTCCTTTAGTCCCACTTTCTATCCTGGGTTACTGCCCTGAGGGGCAACAGAATGGTTTCTGGACTCGTCGGACACCAAGACCAACACAGGCTGCCGTGGGGTGAGGCCTGAAGGAGGAGGCTGGAGCCTCCATGCCCTGGGTAGCAGGGTTATGTGCACGCGAACTGTCAGCACCGTTTCGTTGTGTTACTACAGCGAGAAACACAATGGATCTTCTCTATCATGAGAACACCATAGTCTAGGAGGAGTGAATGAAGGTCTTTATTTCATGAGACTTAAAAAAAGCTAGCTTCAAGATACAGTTTTAGAAACATTAGCAGATGTCCTCTGGTCTAACATCAATTCATAAAGCAGATCTTAAAACTGATTTTAGCAGATCTTTTCTATAAAATGCTGTATTTATAAAATGGAGAAAAGGCAGGATGGTGCAGCAAATTAGCCAAACGCAGGTTGTATCATATTGATTTCAACTGACATGATTGTTTTTCTTTTATTAAGATGGAGTCTTGCTCTGTCACCCAGGATGGAGTGCAGTGGCGTGATCTCGGCTCACTGCAACCTCTACCTTCCAAGTTCAAATGATTCTCTTGCCTCAGCCTCCCAAATAGCTGGGACTACAGGCACATGGCACTACACTTGGCTAATTTTTTTTTTTTTTTTGTATTTTTTACAGAGAGGGGGTTTTACCATGTTGGCCAGGCTGGTCTCAAACTCCTGGGCTCAGACAACCGTCCTGCCTCGGCCTCCCAAAGTGGTAGGATTACAGGCATGAGCCATCACATGTGGCCCTAGCCCATTTTCTTATTTCTTTTTATTTATTTATTTATTTATTTATTTATTTTTGAGGCGGAGGCTCTCTCTATTGCCCAAGCTGGAATGCAGGGGTACGCAATTTTGGCTCACTGCAACCTCCGCGTCCTGGGTTAAAACAATTCTCCCACCTCAGTCTCCTGAGTAGCTGGGATTACAGGTGCACACCACCACATTCTGCTAATTTATTTTTTATTTTTTTTTTTATTTTTAGCAGGGACAGGGTTTCGCCATATTGGCCAGGCTGATTTTGAACTCCTGACCTCAAATGAGCCACCCGGCCTTCCAAAGTGTTGGGATTACAGGCGTGTGCCACCACTCCCAGCCTCATGTGACAGATTTTAAAGTGGCAGTAAGAAGTGGTCTGTGTTCCACGATACAGAATATGAATCTACTCCCAACTGAAAAATACTCATGTGTCACCCAACCAGGATGGCTGCCGCAGGAACAAAAGCAAACACGCTGAGAACTAAGATGTCTGGCGGTTACCCTGGATTTGTGGCTGTTTGTACATAGGGTCTAATTTTCAAAACAAAATCTTCTTTGCTTGTTTTGCCAAGTTCTTTCTTATATTTGAGCAAATTACAGGGGAAATAAGATGGTAAAATTCAAGCTAAATTCTTGCTGTCTCGAAGATTCCTCAGCCATGAAGGAGAAGGATGCTATTTCTTAGGAAAATTCTTCCGGATTCTGACTATAGGGCAAAGGCCGCCAAATCATAGTCCCCCGCCTTGAAGCCTGGTTAACTTATTAGAAAGAATTCAGACCTGTAATCCCAGCACTTTGGGAGGCCAAGGCAGGAGGATCACTTGAGCCTAGGAGTTTGAGACCAGCCTGCAACATAGCAAGACCCCCGTCTCTACAAAAAATAAAAAATTAGCCAGGTGTGATGACACATGCCTATAGTCCTAACGTTACCTGGGAGAGTGAGGCAGGAGGACGGCTGGAGCCCAGGAGGTGAAAACTGCAGTAAGCCAAGATCGTACCCTGCCCTCCAGACTGGGCAACAGGGCGAGACCTTGTCTCCAAAAAACAACAACAAAAGATTCACCCAACAACCACTATCCCAACAATAAGCCTAGAGTCCGTTACCTGGGAAGAAGGTAGAGGAAAAAGAGAAACACGAGCGCTCACTCAGTCCCTGAAGTTTCATGCTTCCCTTTAGAGTGGCCCCTGGGGAAGCTGTAACTGATGGTGATGAGACGGGGCTCAGAGCGCCTAAGTTAAACTTTCTTTTTTTTTTTTTTTCCCATTTATTTTTTTGCATTTTAGGATTTGGGGTACATGTGAAGAACATGCAAAATTGTTGCATAGTAACACACGTGGCAGTGTGATTTGCTGCCTTCCTCCCCATCACCTACATCTGGCATTTCTCCCCTTGCTATCTCTCCCCAGCTTCCCACCCCCCACCGTCCCTCCCCTATTTCTCCCCAACTGACCCCAGTGTGTAGTGCTCCCCTCCCTGTGTCCATGTGTTCTCATTGTTCAACACCCGCCTATGAGTGAGAACATGCGGTGTTTGATCTTCTGCTCTTCTGTCAGTTTGCTGAGAATGATGGTTTCCAGGTTCATCCATGTCCCTACAAAGGACCCTAACTCATCGTTTTTGATGGCTGCATAATATTCCATGGTGTATATGTGCCACATTTTCTCTATCCAGTCTATCGTCGATGGGCATTTGGGTTGGTTCCAGGTCTTTGCTATTGTAAACATTGCTGCAATGAACATTCGTGTACACGTGTCCTTATAGTATAACGATTTATAATCCTTTGGATATATACCCAGTAATGGGATTGCTGGGTCAAATGGAATTTCTATTTCTATGTCCTTGAGGAATCGCCCTGGGGGCTTTCCACCCTGCAGAGCGTTCTTCCAGTCCTACTCCACACCACCTTCACCTTCCACAGGAGAGGCCCCACGTCACCTGTTCTACAGAGAAAAGAAACGCACACCTGCCCCAGGAAGAGGACCTGACTAGGACAACGGATTCGATGTTTACAGCCTAACAAGAAAAAGGCTAAACAAGCCAGGAACCAATAATTAGGTGTCAAACAGACCCGAAAGACCCAATGTGGCCTGCTTCACAGGAAGTGGAACACATGCCCCTCTTTGAAGCGCCAGGTTGAAACGCTCCCACAAATCCCCTCAGGATGCAAACAGGAGATGCCCTGGCAGCCACTCCCGGCTTCCAGAACTGGGAGGGGCTAAAGCCCTGGCCCAGTGGGAAGGCAAGAGGCCCCTATTTCTGGCTACGAGAATCAACAGAAATTCAGGCACTTCCAGAGAGCTGTGCCGAAGACCTCAAAACGCAGGAACCGCGTGGGGAGCCCTACTATTCATCACCATGTCTTGTATGTTGCCCTCCGGGCTTGGCAGAAATTTACACGAGTGCACTACCAAGGGGCAAATAAGGAGCCAAACTGGGGAAGGTAAACGGGAGCCATGGCAGTTCTTGGAGTCAGAGAAAAGAGAGAAAAAGCATTTTTAAAAATGAAAAGATCTGTTTGTCGAGAATTGAGAATGCAAAGAAATGCCCAGAAAGCACTGGTGAGCTGCAGGAGAAGGGTGACAGCACAGTCTCCAGCGAGAACAGAGAGTTCGCACAGTCTGGGCGTGTGCCTGCTTCCATTCCCGCCCACCCACAGTTTCTGGGGCAAACAAATTCTTGGCTGAGCAGGTATGCGTGGGAGGCCTGATTTATTTTCCAACCATTAGAGCTTTGCCCAGAACTACTTAATCAGGATTTTTCAAGGTCATACATTCAAATATGATGTTACAGCCTTACAAAACAAATAACTCTGGGGTCTACAGGGCAGGAGGATGGGGGTAACAGGAAGGGGAGAAGAAATTAACCACTCTCATTCGATCTACCTTCCCCTCCATTCTTACCTTGGATCTACTATATATTCTCAGGAAACTGACACACTGGACAAATGCATAGTTAAAAGAAATAATAGCTAATTATAATGCTCACTCTAAAGCAGGCAGAATTCTAAATGCTCTGTACATATTGTATATATTGACTTATTTTTATATATTGATTGTATATATTGACTTATTTGACCCTCACAATAATCCTTTGAGGGGGATACTAGTATCACTGTCCTGCCTATTTTACAGATGCACAGAGAGGTTAAGTGACTCGCCCAAAGACCAACAGCGGATGGCGCACTCAGTAGTTTGTGCATTTGCACTCTGCTATACTCCCTTTCTGTGCTCAGCTGTCCTGTCCGTCAAAAAGACAAAACTGTAACAAGAGCTTGTTTCACTCATGGCATATCTAAGTAATTTTCCCAGTGCGGTAGAGTTTTCTTTAAGCTACTTTCTTGAAAGGAATACTATCAGAGCCAGTCCCAACCTCAAAGTACAGATGAGACAGTACCAATCCCACTGCTTAAAAAGCCATATAATTTTAGGAGGGCTGGAAAAGTCCCAAGGCACAAACCACAACTCACTCTCACACAGAGCCTGATTAGAAGCAATTCTAGGCAAAGCTTTGATCCTGTTAAAATGTACAAGCTTCTGGGAGGCGTTGACTTTATGCTGTTATCACTTTGTAGGAAAAGTTACATTGTTATCTTCTTAAATACAGTTTAATGATAAGAACTTTAGGTGGTTTCCAGGCATCTGATTCACCTGTCCAGTTCTGACTTGTTCCCTCCTGGATACCTGGAACTCTCCAGGACCTGGCACGTAATTAAGTGCTCAATATTGCCAGCATGGGCAAATGAACAAATGAATGAATGGCTGTAATTCCTGCAGATGCTAGGTTTAGGGCAAACTCATGACGCATGTAGGTAGCAAAGGGGCAGCCAAGTTAGGCAAAATTATCACATGAAAAGTCTAAATGTGAACAAGTAAATCTCTGCCAGAGTAACAAATGAAAGAAACCTCAGGCATGTTTATGTAGAAAATGGTCTTTTTAAAGATTATATTTTACAATGCATTTGCAGTAAAGCTAATATACCTAATGAAGAAGGTAGTTTAAGAAGGTAGTGATGTCTATGTAATTTCTCTCTGAAATTACACTCTTCCAATAGGTAACATGCCCTAGGATATCACCTTTTCTCCCAACAGTCTCATATCCAAGTCCTTTGTGTATTCAAAGTCCTCCCCAATTGCCTTATTTTCCAGGAAATGTTCCCTGGCATTCGGACCAGAAGAGGTCACTCCCCAGTTTGTACTCAAAGGTACTTTGTTCTTTCTTCTTGTATACAAATTCATTTTCTGAACTGTAGTTACTTTTCTCATCGGCGTTACCAACTTGTCCCTAACTTCATCCCTGTCTTCCACGGGGAACCACACATTCTTCCTAACGTAAACCAAGCATCTAGTAAAAATCAGGCTGTTTTTTAAAAAGACTCCTATGGAAGTGCTCCAAGGATACCACAAACATCTGTTTCTGATGTTCAAATACGTTTTGGATATTTTTTAAGCTTTAATTTGAGAAAACAACCTGAAATGATTTATACGCAAACTTTTCATGCACTGCAGATCTCTGCCCATGAATGTGGTATGTGCCAATAAACCCGGCCAGGCCGGGCAACCTTGCAGCCCTCACAGGAGACTGCTCTGCCCACTCTGTGCTCGCTAACATGCATGTGAACTTCTCCTAGGTGTGACACTGGTGAGTGCAGCTGTAGCTCCAACTCGGTCCTGTGAGAAATACCTGCCTGCACAGTCTGCTGTCCTAAAGTTGTTCAAGCAAGCACATGAATACAGAACCACACCCTAGCGTGGGCTTCCATTAAATGCCAGGCAAGGCTCAGGGCCATCTGTACGGCCTTGCTTTCATGGCACCATAAAGTCCTTTGTGATAATATCCTACTTGAGAGAGAGTAAATATTTATTCTAAGAATTAGATGTTTCCTGTATGACTAGATTTATGATAAGGAATGTGAGCAACTGTTTCCTAAGTTCAGTTACAGGGTTACAGCTTTGAAACAAATACTCCCCACCTTCCCCTGGCTGAACTAACGTGTATCCTGGGATCCTACAGCAAGGTATTGAAACCAAACCAAACACTCTGTTATGATTTGCAAACAATTATCTATAAAAACAGACTTTTAAAATATCCTGCATTTAAAGCAAAGTACACAATTTTATTAAAGATAGAAGATGAAGTAAATATAGCTATTGTAAGTTAACACCTGACTTAAAATGTTGTCTTTTTAACAGCCTCATTGTTCTGACACTACTGTAAATAAACGTCATAAATGTAAACTTCAAAACATTTGTACTAGTGAGATAGCACTTTATCTGTTTTATATGGTAGAGTTTCATGTCAGATTTCAGGTAATGAAAGGATTCACTGCTTCCCGAAAGTTTGAAAACTTCTCTTATGTTCCTTAAACACCAGTTTACGGAATGGCTGCAAGAGACCTGGAGAGCTTCTTTTTTTTGTTTGTTTGTTTTTGTTTTTGAGATGGACTCTCACTCTGTAGCAAGGCTAGGCTGGAGTGCAGTGGCATGATCTCGGCTCACTGCAACCTCCACCTCCTGCCTCAGCTTCCCAAGTAGTTGGGACTACAAGTGCAGGCCACCACATCCAGCTAATTTTTGTATTTTTAGTAGAGATGGTGTTTTACCCTGTTGGCCAGGCTGGTCTCAATCTCTTGACCTCGTGATCCACCTGCATCGGTGTCCCAATGTGCTGGGATTACAGGTGTGAGCCACTGTGCCCGGCTGAAGATGTTCTAATATATGTGTTCCTGGACCACTTCCTCAGTCATTTCCTTGTAATAGGTATAGAGGTAAGAATCTAAACTTAGATTTATTTAACTCTGTCTTAAAATTTCACTCACAATCAATAGCCAGAGCATCTGAGTGGCCTCCAGAATCTCTTACTTTAGTTAAAATTTGGACAAAGATGGTTTCTCTTATATTCGGTCCCTGTTCTGCATGATTTCTCAGAGTCAACATCAGGGTTTTTCAAGTATTTGCAGGCTCCTTCAGCACACCCGAGAGTTTGAGGACCATTAATATTTTTTTAGTCTAATTTAATTTAATTTGGAGTTCTAGGATATATGTGCAGGATGTGCAGGTTTATTACATAGGTAAACGTGTGCCATGGTGGTTTGCTGCACCCATCAACCCATCACCTAGGTATTAAGCCGCTGGATTAGCTGTGTATCTTGATGCTCTCCCCTGCCCCCAGGGTATGTTATTCCCCTCCCTTGTGTCCCTGTGTTCTCATTGCAGAACCATTAATTTTTAACAGTAGTCACTGAATATCTCCTCCTCATTGAGCTATACTTCCTAGGGGCCTCTGCAGTTCTGCGCTCTTTACAGTTTAAAAACCAGTTTCCTTGCTTAAAAATATGGAATTAAAACAGCAGTTGAGTGGAATCACAGATTTTTCAAATGGAAGGATACTCTGAAATGTAACTACTGTATGCTGATTTTTTAAGATAAGGGAAATATATTTAAGAAACATACCCAAGATGAAACAGATTGTTGGCAAAGTGAGAACTCAGTAGCTGGGTTTCCATGGTTTACTAAATAAAGGGATCTAAGTTCAAATTCACATTCTTCCACTCACTAGCTGCAGGCTCCTGATCCAATCCTATGAGCCACAGTTTCCTTGTAGGTATAAACAGGAATAATATTATATAGAATATATTTTAATATATTATATATTTTAAAGAATATATTATATAATTCTATTTATGTATTATATATTAATAGTTATATATTAGATATTATCTATATATCTACAGATATATAGCTATTCTATATTATATATAACATATAATTATATTAATATAGTTATATATTATATATGATATATATTACAATAAGAAGGTATTGTAGTTATTTATTATATATAATAATTCTATATTAATATATAGAATATATTATTCTTGTTTAAACCTATAAGGATTGTTAGGTAAATTAAACTGAAGACACTCAATTGTCTTCTAGAATAGTTCTTGACTCCAATTAGTAAGCATACAACAAAGGTTGGTTATAAACAGATTTTTGCTGTGGTTTTAGAAAAAAAGAGGAGCATTCCCCAGGCATGAGGTAGACTAACCTGAGACCTTTGTGTTTTGAAGGCAGAGACTGAAGGAATTAGGTGCTGGAGCCCAGAGCTGCAAGTGTGAAGGCTGTGGGCCTGTGGGAACAAAGCTGGAAGTGACTCAATCCCTGGGGTTGATTTCCTCAGAACTGGGAGGAGAAAGGGTTAGGGTCCCATGAAGAGAAAAGCCATGACCCACTCACACACCTGCAGGAGGCAGGATTGATTCCAAACAAAGATGTTGTCAGAGTGGAGACCTCGGTGAACCCAGGGTCGGGGGCACTCTGCAGAAAACCCCTGCAAAGCACTAACAGAGGTTTCCTTCAGAGAGGGTGCCAGGGGACTGGGCCAGACGCATGAACAGAGCAACCACAGATGGAGGAGGGTCAGGAGTCCCTCTTCCCCTCTGGCAGGGGGAGCGATCCCAACAATGAGAGTGGGTTTCCCACACACGCTAAAAAGCGGGAACCCTCATCAGATTTGATTTGATTCAGAAAAATGATTTAAATCAGGTTTAGCCTAAGGTCACGCAGCCAGTAACAGCAGAGCAAGAATCCAAATCCAAACCTGTCTGACTCCAAAGTCCTCGCTCCTGTTGTTACCTACACTGCCTCTGTGTGAGCAAACTTGTTCAAGCCTGAGTTCCACTAACAATATATCACTGGCAGAGTCTTCTCAGGTGGAATTCGGTATGTAGTTTTTCAATTAAAAATATTTTCTAATTAAAAAATGTGTGGTTTTTGGCAGGGCTGTTTGGATGGGCTAGACCAAAGGGTTGTATTTACAATGGCTTCCCTCTCTTAAAGTTAGGAGAAAGGACTATACTGTGAAGATTCTTTATTTTTTAAAAGGCAGTGGTAGATCAAATGTATAGTAGTCCGCTGGGTTAAACTGAGCTCCTGCTCTAGGCCCAAGAGACCAAACCAAAATGGAGTCACTCATGCTGAAGTCCAGAGCCACCAAGTCGAAGCTAAGTGGTTCAAAGAAATCAGGAGAGAGAGAGAATAGCCAAATCCCCAAGAAGGTCAGTTTTAGCTGGCATGATAAGGAAGTCCCTTCTGCTTTAACCTTTGTAAGGAAAATAACTTTGAAATGACCAATCACTTTTTGTTCACTGTTTCTGTTTTCTTCAGCCCTTTTCTGCCTATAAAACCAACCTCCTCTGCTCAGCTCATCATGACACCCACTGTATTTTATAGAACGAGGTGGTGCTGTACTTTCGAACAGCAAAGAAAAGCCAATTAGATCTTTAAGCTACTGTTGTTACATTTTGTTTTTTGACAGTAGGTCAGTCTTCAGTACCTCCAGAGATATGTTTAAACCAGATACAAGAAACAAAGTCCTAAAGAAATGAATCCACCCGAGTAAAAGAAGGATGGTCATACCTCTAGGCGTCCTTGTTCAGATGAAATCCTGGCGGTGACCCACAACCAGGCAGTTACGCTGGTGAATATACCTGATCTTGTTTCCACCAGCACTCAGCTAATGCTGGCCTCCATACACCTCGGTTTTAGTGCACAATCTGATAGAAGCAGAAGTCCTGTTATATCCAGATATGGAGGGGTCTTGATAAGGAATCTCTGAGGGACTAATCTATTTGAGATAAGCCAAGGAACTTTTTTGTTTTCAAATTACAACTATTAATAAAGGCCAGATTTATACAAATGAACTTAATGCCAAATCCGCCCCCAAAAAAATTTTAAATTAAGATATATTTTCTAGTGGTGAGATGAATGACTTGAGCATGTGTGAAAAGATCCTAAAAGAATATATTTATTTACTTAATTTTTGGAGACGGAGTCTCACTTTGTTGCCCAGGCTGGAGTGCAGTGGCACAATCTTGGCTCACTGCAACCTACACTTCCCGGGTTCAAGCGACTCTCCTGCCTCAGCCTCCCGAGTAGCTGGGATTATACAGGCGTCCGCCACCACACCCAGCTAATTTCAGTAGAGACAGCGTTTTACCGTGTTAGCCAGGATGGTCTCGATCTCCTGACCTCATGATCCGCCCCACTCAGCCTCCCAAAGTGCTGGAATTACAGGTGTGAGTCACAGCTTCCAGCCAAGATCCTAAAAGGATTTCTATTTGTACTGCTGAAGGTCAATGACAAAAGTGAAAGGCCACCACATCCCAATGGGTGAGGAGATTAGTGAGCTTCTTGCCTAGGACAAAGACTTCAGCAGGGTTACTACCTACAGTAAAGACTTGTTGGTAGGCCAACAACGAGTTCCATATAGGAGCTTCTCGGAAATGCAGAGCCTCAGGCTCCATCCCAGAGCTACTAAATCAGAATCTTTCAACACGATGCCCCAGGATTGTCCATACACAGTAAAGTCTGAGAAGCACTGCACTTCAGTACCTTATTTAAGTAAACGAAGATGCACTATGCTTAAGTGTGATCAGTTTTCTGTTCTGTGATTTCAATCATCTATCAGAGCTTTCTCATAAACTAAATGTTCCTTAAATGTTTCAAAGGAAGAGACAGGGTATTTACTCTCCCTGGAAAAATGAGCTGATATTCATCAATCTGTAAAAGACTGACTCTAGATAAGCTGTGTCAAGGCAATGATTTCCTTGATATATTTTAGTACCATCAATGTTTTATTTTTATTTTTCTGTTTCTGATTGGCCCCAAATGATAGCAACTCTTAGAACTTTGAAAATATCCTAAACCCCCCCCCACATTAAAAATTCTGTTTTACCTTTTACTGCCCTTTCTCCTTCTATATCAAGTAATCAATGGTGAGTTAATGACTTCTTTTTTTTTTTTTTTTTTT
>NW_016107392.1:4936348-4962570 GCF_001604975.1 Cebus imitator | reverse complement strand
TTTTAGTAGAGACGGGGTTTCACCATGTTGACCAGGATGGTCTCGACCTCTTGACCTCGTGATCCACCCGTCTCGGCCTCCCAACGTGCTGGGATTATAGGCGTGAGCCACCACGCCCGGCCAATGACTTCTTAAATACATTAATAAGGAGTTGGAGATGAACAAAATCTGTAAAACAGAAACATATTTTGGTAACAAAATTGTATCTTCCACTTGATCACCTCAATCTTCTTGCAATTCATCTATTGTCTAATTCAGATTTCTAAACCAGACCCTCCTCAGAACAAGAGACAAACTTTATTTTCTCTAGTCTCATGTTCCCAGAGTGGCTATAAGTAAAGGAGAAGAGTACTTAGGGTTTACCATGTAGATAAAACTTACAGATATCTGCAAAAAAATAGAATACCTTCTCTAACCACCTTCTGAATTACAGGAAAATTCTGTACTTTCAAATTTCATACAAATTTTAAGTTATGTTTAGGTGTGTCTGGATTGGGGACACCAAAAAAGGACAACTAGATTATCTAAATAAATAAATAGTACCACAGACAATAAAGGGAGCACTTGAGTGCACATTTACTTTAAAAAGTAGCTTTATTGGCCGTGTGCCGTGGCTCACACCTGTAATCCCAGCACTCCGGGAGATGGAGGCGGGCGGATCATCTATGGTCAGGAGTTTGAGACCAGCCTGGCCAATGTAGTGTAACCCCGTCTTTACTAAAAATAGAAAAATTAACCAGGCATGATGGTACGCATCTGTAGTCCCAGCTACTCATGAGGCTGAGGCAGAAGAGTCACTTGAACCCACGAGGCAGAGGTTCCAGTGAGCCTAGATCATGCCACTGCACTCCAGCCTGGGCAACAGGGTGAGACTCTGTTTCTCTCTCATACACACAAAAAGTAGCTTTATCAAGGTGAAGACGTGAACTATACTGCACTGAAAACCTGAGACACCCATTCAATAAAAATATTTAATGAGCCACTCCTATATGGTAGTGTGGCATATTATCTTAGTGGTCCCCAAGGAACCATGCTTACTGGTGATCATACCCGTGGTGATGTCCTCCCACACCAACTCTGGACTGAACCAATGGGACATTAGAAAGCATGATGCAAGCAGAAGCTTCATGAGTGCTTGCATATTGGGGTGTGTCCAATAAAAGTATCTCTTAGAGTATCTAGTGATATTCGGCTGCCATATTAAAAAAACTAAGCAAGCCATGTAGATAGACAGGTCAAAAGCTCTCTGCTGTCCCCATCAAGTGCTCGACATGTAAGCTATCTTGGATATTTCAGCCCCAGTCACTATTTTACTGTAACCACTCTAGATAATCAGAGAGAGTGGAAGAACCATCCACTTGAGCCCTAGCCAACTCACAGACTAATGAGCAAATAAAATGATAGTTGTATGAATACAGTAAATTTTAGGATGGTGTGTTATAAGTAATAGAAAATCCAAACAACTAGGAAACAGGATCTGGCTTAGAATGCAAGAGACTTCAAAGAAATCTAGATTTATTTAGATTTTTTAAATCTTCAGTTTTTTTTTCTATTTTCTGTTTATGACCTATAAAAGATAAGCTCATACTTAAGAGAACATTAAATGGTCTAAGTAGGAAGTCATTATAATCTACTTGAAATAATGCTGCTTTTTACATTATTACAGAATTTTCTATCTCTTATCAAATGCACACTAACTTCTAAGACAGAGATTCTTAATTTGGGGGGAGCAGAGGAGAATTCCCTCTGAGAATCTAAATATATATATATATGTCCCATAAACACATACCTGCATATATAGTTTTTTAAATTTCTGTTTCTTTTTCTTTTTTTAAGAGATAGGGTCTGACTATGTTGTCCAGGCTCATCCTGAACTCCTGAGCTCAAGTGATCCTCCAACTTCAGCCTCCCAAGTAGCTGGGACCATAGATGTACACCGTCAGTCTCAGCTTTACATATATAGTTTTAAGGACGACCATCTATGAACTCCAGGTTAGGAATCTATGTTCTCTAAGGAAACAGGCCTTACTAGCCTAAGAACACTGATAAGTAAGCAGAATTCTCCAGAAAGTGAGCTACCTAAGCTTAGACAGCTAGTAACTGATAGGACCAGCAATCTACTCTTGTTAGATGATATACCACTGAACTCTTATTTCTAACTTTAGTTTATAATCAAAATGGAATTGCTGAAGCTAAGGAAAAAAAAAATAAATGTTTCCCAATTTCCTTTTTAAACAGTGTAAGAATTGGGGGAGGCATTTGAAGATGGGAGAAGAAGGTCAAACTTGTAAGTTTACTAGTGTGAGCAGTAGATTTTTATGTCAACTGGAATCACCGAGATTAACTTTATGGACTGTAGACTGGAGATCAAAGTCCACACTTGAATTTGGACGATATAAAAACGCAAGAAGCACGAAACATGCCATATATTTTTTCAATGGTTTACTCATACTTGATAATCTTATTCCCTATCTACTTCAAATTACTTAGAAAAATCTGTATATAAACAAGATGAGAGAGCTTCTCTCTATTATATTTAATTTTGTTGTTGTTGAGACAGAGTCCCACTCTGTTGCCCAGACTGGAGTGCAGTGGTGTGATCCTGGCTTACACTGCACCCTCTACCTCTAGGTTCCAGCAATTCTCCTGCCTCAGCCTCCCAAGTAATTGGCATTACAGGCACATACCACCATACCAAGCTAATTTTTGTGTTTTTAACAGAGACGGTGTTTTACCACATTGGCCAGGATGGTCTTGAACTCCTAACCTCCAATGATCCACCCACCTTGGCCTCCCGAAGTCCTGGAATTACATGCATGAACCACTGTGCCTGGCCTGTATTTGAATATTTAACAATTAAGCTGAAAAGCTTCTTGAGGACATATCTTTAGCGATGATTACCAAGTTAATTTTCCCCTTCTCCATATCCATGGGTAATATACCCAACACAGTGCTACAGACCACCAAAGTGGGAGACCTGGTGCATTGCTACCAATCTATTTCCTCACTTCTGACCTGACAGCTACTACACTTGGACCAAAGACAGTGGGCCATCCGAGAGCCCATATAGGCACTTGGCAAGACTATAAAACTACTTGCAGACCAGTGGAGATAACCATCTCCAATCTCAGCGTTTGACTGGAAAATTCCAACGTACAACAATAGTTTTGGAAAAGACAAAAATACATTATTTTTAATTTCTCTGCCTCTCTTGCCTCCATCTCCACTCATTCAACCCTTACCCATTTTTCTGCTTTCTGCACAACTGCCACCTTTTGCATTAAAACTTTCCATAAACCTTACCCTGCCTAACAGCAATCTCTGAGAGAAAGAAGTGAACTCCCACAGCATTCCATCTCTGCTGCTCCAATATTGCCATCATTTTCCACCTTACACAGTTTTTGGGTTTTGTTTTGAAGACAGGATCTCGCGGTGTTGCCCAGACCACAGTGTAGTGGCGTGATCTCAGCTCACTGCAGCCTTGAACTCCTGAGCCCAAGCAATTCTCCCACCTAAACATCCCGAGTAGCTGGGACCACCGGCATGCGCCACCATGACCAGCTATTTTTTAAAAAATGTTTTGTAGAGATGGGGTCTCACTATATTGCCCAGGCTGATCTTGAACTCTTGGTCTCAAGCAATCCTCCCACCTCAGCCTTTCAAAGTGCTGGGATTATAGGTGTGAGCCACCACACCTCGCCTCTACCTTACACGGTTTTATTTCTTCTTTAAGCAACACGAGCATAGGATTTGTGTGGGTTCATCTTTCTTCTAGTGCCTAGCATCTTGCACATATAGTGTGTGTGTGTGTGTGTGTGTGTGTGTGTGTGTGTGTGTGTACATGCGTGCACGCATAATGGAAAAGCATGGGGATACACATCCAAATTTACCAGGCACTACTATTACCAGATACTATGTTTTATCTACACTTGCAAAAATCCTCCACCTTCACAAAGTCTCCATCAAATAGTCATTATCATCGTTCCCATTTTGCAGAACAGCAAAATTGAAATTTAGAGAGGTTAATACGTGGCCAGAATCACAGAGCTAGGAAATAGCAGAACTGAGATTCAAATCCAGGCCTGATTAAGAGCCAAGGCACTTAATAATAAATTTAATACCCATTCAATATGTCATTTAGTGACCAGCATTTCCATACAAGGTACTAGAATGAGAACTGCTAGGAATGAAGATAGCTTAGGGTCCACAACTCTAATATAACTATATTACAAAGGAGAAAGAGCAAAGTCTAAGAAGAGAGTCTGCATAAATGCCAAGGACGCTCAGAGGAGTATGAGATCACTTTTGAGGGGAATTGAGGTAGAGAGGGGTGGGAGTAAAGACCGTCATGAAGACGACGGCACTGAGCGGCAGCCTGGATTCAAACAAATGAGAGGCAATATGTTAAAGATTAAACTGGGCTCACCTTAGTATTCTTCCTAAAGCAAGAAAGTGGGCTAATAAATTACATTCAGTTATATTATCCTTGATAGTAAAGACAACTTCATATACTTGTTTTTTTATGCAACATTCATTCTGGAAACATCTAGCAAGTATTTACTGACTGAGAAAGGATGAAAAAAGGGGGCAAGGTGGGCGAATAAAAAATATTAAATGTTTTTTTGAATACTTAATTAGTTCAAATGCACTGTTACACATGCAGTCTGGTTTTACAATACATGCGAATTAAATCCTCTTCCAGTCACTAACAATCTTTCACTAAGTTGTATGGATTCTCTGCCCATAATACTGGAAGAATCTAGGTGGAAAAAAAAATTCTCTGCCCAGCTTTTTTTCTCTGCCCAATTTTAAATCTTTATGTGTCCAGTGATGTCCCCATTCAAACTGATTAGGCCCAATCACTGTCCTATCAGTTTACTCCCAAAACTAAGTACAAATCCATTTTAATCTATCTATACATCAAAGTATTTTTCTCTAGAAAATACTTTCATTTTTTAAGACGAAGTCTTGCTCTGTCACCCAGGCTGGAGTGCAGTGGCGCGATCCTGGCTCACTGCAACTTCCGCCTCCTGGGTTCATGCAATTCTCCTCCTCAGCCTTCTGAGTAGCTAGGATTACAAGCGTGTGCCACCATGCCCAGCTAATTTTTGTATTTTTAGTAGAGACAGGGTTTCACCATGTTGTTCAGACTGGTCTCAAACTCCTGGCCTCAGGTGATCCACCCACTTTGGCCTTCCAAAGTGTTGGGATTACAGGCGTGAGCCACCGTGCCCGGCCTACATGTGTATTTTCAAAAGGTAAAATTAACAAAAGTTGCCCATCTACATAAAAGAGAAGTCAAGGAACCATCGACATGCAAGACAGTATGAATAAAAATATAACGGCAAACTTAACTGTTACAATAAAATATCAGCTCTGATTCTAAAGGAAAATGGGTGTTCATCTAAGAAAAGTGCTAAAGAGAACCAGCCAGTTGCAATGTGCCTTAAGCAATGAAAACCTGTTTCCTCCTTTCCTTCTTGTCCTTTTGAAAAGACAACATGTCACAGGGGGACATTTTTCTAACAGCATCCATCCTGGTGACAAATGTTTGCCAAGGGTGGGGAGAGAGGAGGGAGGAAAGAAAGCAAAAGACGCCATCTGCTGATGAATGAGAAGAGAGGAGGAGAAGGAATTGGAGGGCGCCACTTCCGGATCAGTGTCTGAGAAATGCAACATATCAGCCTCAGGCAGATTTCTACCCAATATAAGGAAGAACTTTATAATAATTAGAGCAATTCAAAGGCAGAATGAGAGATCAGGGACCAAAGCTCAAGCAGGGGGTTGCCAGGTCTCATCAGGCAGAATAATCTTTCGTAATCCTCTCCCTTTTGAAGGAAGAACTGCCCCAGTTCAAATAGTAGAAAATACTGTGCTTATTATTTTTCTCTAATTCTTAAATGTTTCAAATGGTCTCTGTCTTGGTCATTCATGATTCAAAGGACTGAGACTGACATGTCAAATAAGCAAGCACACAAATTTGCCTGTAACTGACACCACCTACCCCCACCCGCCCCCACCTCTAGTCCCTGGGCCTTATGTCTGGGCTTGCTGCTGGGCTCTCCACGGGCAGCCAACTGCCGTCACTCTGCTGGAGGGCTGTGCCATTAGCAGGGATGTGGCCTGCATGGCAGGCAGAGCACCCAACATTAGCACCAGCACCCCATTGCTGCCTGATTCTCAATCTGCAACTGGCCAGAGCTGATGTGTAAGTGACCCATGTGGGCTTACATATCAGTAACGCTGAGGCCTGGTTCTTACACTGGCCCCCAGAGTGTCTGGCAAAGTTAGGTTCCAATTTTCCAACCTTGCTCCCCTTAAAATGTTTCTTTCACCTTCCAAACAGACAACATGCAGTAGCGTCTCTGTCTCAGGGGAACTCAACCCAAGAAAACACCTCACACCACTGTAACACAAAGATGACATACTCTACAAAGCACAGAAGATTCTTGTCTTGGTTTCTGCTTAGATTTTCTAGCCACATGCTTTAGACTCAGTTTTGTCACACAATTAGCAACATGAAATTTACAGGTATTTATACAGTAAAATATTAATACAAAAATCAGTTATCAATCGTTATTTTTGTGAAGACTCTAGAGAGTCCGCTAGACTTGTAAAAGGAATGATGAAGAATACTATCATTTCTTTTTATTTTTTCAATTCTGATAGCAAGTGACATTGGAGTCAAAAAGACAAAAATCACTTCAGTATAACAAAAAGAAATTCTAAAGCACTATTTTATTATGTGGAGAAGTTCACTTTCACAATTACTAAAGACCTACTGTGTGTTTCAGACATTGTGCTTGGTCCTACGTAAAATAAAAATGAAGACCACCCAGGCCCTATTTTCTAAGGAAGTTCTGTCAAGAAAGGGACACAGACATATAAGTAAGTAATTCCACTTGAGTATACTAGGTGCAATCATTCCACCTTGGACAAAGACACCAGAGGAAGGTCTGCCTGTAGGGGGAAAGGTCCAAAAAAGTTTTGTCATATTAGTATTATGTGAGCAAGATCCCCAAGAATGCCTCCAAGAGCTAATTGGGCATTCCAGGAGCAAGAGGGGACAGACACATGGGGTAGAGTCCCAGCCTGGGAGGAAGAAGAACGCAGACACATGGGGTAGGGTCCCAGCCTGGGAAGAAGGAGAACGGTAAAGCGGCTTTGTGTGTTCTTCCCTCCCTGGTTTCAGCTCAACAGATGGAAAATTAATAGGCATATGAAAATAATTTTTTTCTCTAGATTATAAAATCCTCACGCTACATCAATAATTACTTACTTGACAAAAAGTCAGAGACGTTTTCTGTCTCAAAAAGAGCCTCTAAAACGCTGTGGCCTCATGAATCACCCTGGTGGCATAAATCAGAGAAAAATTATCTGACTCAAATTGCAGTTACTGTCAAAGTTCATTATGACTTATTAAAAGCCCTCAGGTCTACAGTCTTGGGGGAAAAAAAAAACTCCGTATTTTTAGAAATAAGACTGATTTTGTCATCCTCTGCATGTTTGGTTTCATTTAAACTTATTATTGCAGTTTGAGTAGACACTGATGGCTATGGGCCAGTTGCTGAGGCAAACCTCTCTAACTCTGGAAGATGAGAGGCTCTGATAGGGACTGAGCTTTGGAAACTGCACACCATCAAGGGTTTGTCCTTAAAGGAATTTCCTTGGTAACAGAAACAGGGTAAAGCTACAACCTTGTGATTCTTTTCCTTCTTCTAGGCTATCAGGAAAAAAACTGAATATCCTTACATGGTGAGGTCGGATGTACAGCTTTCATTCTGAATGCAGTTGCAATGTAGACACGTAAACAGAAAGCTTTATAACAGAAAAATAGCATTGTTTCGTTAGATGACTATAGATAATAGTACATAAAACGCAAGAAAAACACTCAAGATTAGCTCCCAAACATGTATGAAAGGTGATATTCTGACACTCAATAAATAAAACAGAAAAAGAACCTCTTACAACAATAAAATAAGCCAATTTTATATACGAGTCATAAGCAAGGGTCTACTAACTTCAAGAAAAAAAAAATCTAAGTTAAAGCAAAATAATTTGGATCTTAAGGATGTCAGTAACATGGGCCTTATAGAAAGTTCCTAAAAACATGCTTTCAAACCTTTAACTCCATGAAAAACAAACAGGCGTTACCTCCTGCAGCTAATGAGCACCGATGGGCTCAAGTAGCCTCCATCTGTGAAATGTGGCAATAGCTACAATGTCAGCTGTTTATCTGTTCATAAGTTCATTGCTTAGGAGCCACTCAGAAGCAGCTGGGTGCAGCGGCTCATGCTTATAATCCCAACACTTTGGGAAGCCGAGGCAGGAGGACAGCTTGAGTCCAGGAGTTTCAAGATCAGCCTGGACAACACAGGAAGATCCTGTCTCTACAAATAAAAAATTAGCTGATCATGGTGGTGCACACCTGCAGTCCCTGCTACTTGGGAGTCTGAAATGGGAGGATCGCTTGAACGTGGGAAGTTGAGGTTACAGTGAGCCATGATGGCACCACCGCACTTTCTACATTCTTTTGCAATGGGAGCTTATTTTAAGTCATTCTTAGACGTACAAATAAGTTAATTCTAGGGGGCAGTCTTGATCTGGATTCTTGCTTTCCTCTGCAGCTGTCCTGTTATTAATCACCAACTATACCCAGGGCACTCTTTCTTTTGCTCATTTTACCTATCCTAAACCTTGGCAGGAAATTCAACAGCAATGCTTTTATTCTTATCCCATCCTAATCTCAAAATATCACTATGAAAGTCTTGAAAGTAAGGAACTAATTCAAGTAATTTCCACTTCGAATTGACTAATGGCACACTGAATGGCTCCAGCATCCTCACTCACTGGCCTTTGGCAAGTGACTTAACCTTCCTAAGTCTTAGTTTCTTCAACCAGCAAATGAGAAGGCAGAACTAGATAACCTCAAACTTCTCAAGCATCAAAGTTTTGCTTCTATGAAATACACGCAAGCAAGTACACTCAACTGTAGGGAATATGGACTGGCTGGCCGGGTGTGGTGGCTCACGCTTGTAATCCCTGCAGTTTGGGAGGCCGAGGCGGGCGGATCACAAGGTGAAGAGATCGAGACCATCCTGGCCAACATGGTGAAATCCTGTCTTTAATTTAAAAAAATAATAATTAAAAAATAATAAAAATAAAAATAAATAAATGAATAAATAAATAAGAAGAGAATATGGACTGGCAAATAAGAGCAAGTAGGACACCAAGAAAAGTCCCAGGCTGTCAGAGTCAAATCGTGTGTCTTCTCAGGAACTCAACCTACTTACACATCTATTTCCAAGAGCACTGTTAACTGCTTGTCAGAAAATTCATTTAGTTCCACAGGTCATTACATTTTTTTAAAAAAAGATTTGATTTCCATGTTCAAGTCAGTATCAGAAACTGCGTTAAATAAAGTTAAACTGATTTCTCAGCATCCGAGACTTTTACGATGCTAAGAGGGCATGTGAGTTTCTAGGAGAGGTATTACAACACAGCATTTTCCCAACTTAGTTGCCCCACAGCATCCTTTGTCATATGGCAAATCCTGCAGATCTTGTGTTCCTGGGAACACACTGGGAATCTGCTGTGCTTGTGGCCAATTAAGTGTTCCACCCTGAGGACAGAAATGAATGGACTTGCAGGGTCACTCCGGGCCCCACCAGGAGGAGCCGTGGCTGCAGGTCAAGACCCTCCTCTCCACTGCAGGTCCTGCTGCCAGCTACTTGTTTGCACTAGGCTCAATTTAGCCACCTCCCCAGACCTGCTGGGCCCCACTGGCCTTCCAGGCATCCACTGCCAGCTTCCTTCCCCAATACCCAGCCTCCCAGGCCCCAGCGGCACAGCACGGGGCCATCCTAGGTCTCTGTTCTCCCTTGCCTAAATTTGGCAGAAACATTGGCTGCAGTGGCTGCTCCCATGTCACAATAAATTTACAGCCTTCATTCCACTACCGTCTTAATTTCTACATGATGATGTAATAAATATTGGGGACATGCTAGAATTACTGTATAGAGAATTCTAAAAAATAAATATGTAAATAGATAATTCCTAATTGTCTTGAAATGTTCTCCAACGTAGATTTAACTAAAGAAAATGAACCACACAGTCTGTCTTCCAACTTTCACCTTTTCACAGAACTCTCCTAATTAGCAAAGTACAATTAATACTAGAAATTAGAGGACCAATGTGGGATTCTTTGAAATAAAGAAACAAAGCTTTTCTGATAAGTATTACTGACTGAAATACAGTTAACATGTTTGCCACTTTCAAAAAGCCACAAATGAATTTCTCTGAAAAGCCCAACATCCTTATAAAAAAAAAAAAAAAAAATCCACAAAATTGGGGCTCTGCCAAAACGTGAATGTTGCAAAACCATGTGACACATGCCCTCCTTCCGTTTCATGTTAACTACTACAGCAAGGATTAAACTTTTAGAGATTGGAACTCAGAAAGGTTAGACACGGATTCAGATGCTGGCCTAGCTGGGAAGTTTTCAGGCAGGTTAGTCAATTTTTCTTTAATCCCAGTCCCATTAGCCATTAAGGGAAAACAGAAATACCCAGCTCACAGGATGGTTAAGTTTTAAATAAGATCAAACTGAACTTGCCTAGCAGATTAGAACCTACATTAATTAGAATTAGGTTTGGTTCAGGGAGGCAGGAAACCCAAAGTATCAGTGGCTTAAACAAGAGAAGTTTCCCTCTCAGGGAAATGCCCAGGAAGGCTAGCATGGCACTCCACCCATGTGACCTCAACCTCGTGGTCCAAGATGGTGGCTTCCGCATTCCAGACAGCAGAACGGGAAAGGGACGGGGAACAAAGGGCAAAGCAGGAAGACACATTGTCCCTTAAAGAAGATCCCTGCAAGGGCCCACGTGGTAATTCACCTCCCACTGACCAGAATTTAGTCACATGGCCATATAGTTGCCACAGCCCCGGCTGTGAAGTAGGCCTCAGATTGCTATATAAAGGGGAGTATGGACACTGAGGGCCAACCAGCAGGCTCTGCCACAAAACCCAGTAGTGGGTCATCTCCTGTCTCCAGTGGCTTCAGTTTCCAGGAGGAGTAACGTTCAGCCCGTAGGCACTGGGACAGCACGCCAGCTATTTGAGCTGGCATCCCCTCTGAATGACTGGATTCCCATGCTGTCCTAGTAGTTAAATATTTTGCAAATTACCCTTGCCTTTGGGAAGCTCTGCCTTCAATTTCCACAACAAACAAGATTTCCTTTATAGCACATGCTCTTTGGGACATAAATTTTCCCAAACTAGTTAGTGGTCTTTCCTGAAAAGGTATAGAATCTAGCAACTTGCTTTAACAGAAAAATTAATTTTGCTGAATTACAGGGTTCAGTTTTCAAAAATGAATACTTCATCGTCACTCTACAGGCACTCCATCTTGATGCTGCTGTCTCCAGGAAGCAGAAGTAAGGAGGCGTGGTGCTGGAAGAAAACAACTGTCTCCACGGTCCACATCCTACCCTGCTGCCCTTCTCACCTCTTCCTCACTGGCAGTAGCTTGTCAGCCAAGGACGGGGGGAGAGAAGGGGCAGTGTGGACGTTTAAGAGAACCCGCAGTGCACATGTGGCTTATTTGTGGGCAGGCTGTGCCGAGAAAGCCACAATGCATCTCAATTCCACCCTAACTCAGTTAACACCAGGATTCATTTTCTTAAAAGACTGGTGCTGAAGCAGGATGACCCAGACCTAAAATAATTTCTTTTTAATCTGGTCTTTCTGTTCTAAGTATTTCCAAGAGCTTCAATCAGCATTTCCTAATTTGTGTTCCACAAGTGTTAAAAGGGTTGTATTTAAAAAAAAAAAAAAAAAATCAGTACTGGAAATACAAAATGGATTAAGTTACATGTACGAAAAACAGTTTTAAATAGCTTTAATTGCTGCACAATAGCCAGAATCTAAGAAACGCTGTGCCAGCATCAGGAGCCGGCGTCCCTGGAGGCCTCGTGCGGGTTCACGCTCTGGCCACATGAAACCAGCCCTCTGCTCTCACTCAAGTGTGCAATTCTCTCTGTCCTACATGATCCTAGCTTCCTAAAGGACCTATTCTGCATCCTGCACATTTTAAGAATGCGTTTTATTTCTTCATTATTTGGTTGTTTTCTTTCTACTAATAAAACAAGCATATATTTGCAAAGTGTATGAAGCAACACATACATGGTAAAAAAAAAAGTCAATTTCTTTCACCAGTCTTCCTCTTGTACTGTTTCTGTTCCCAGAGCAAAGCGTTCTTACTGTTTCTCACGAACCCTTCTAGATTATATATCTCCTAACTATAAAAGATGGCATCAATTATCCTGTTTTGTACACAGTACAGAACGCATTTCCAATATTCTAATTTTTTGTCATTTTACAAAGCTTCAATGTAATTGTCACCACTTGCCATAATGTTAATCAACACTCTGGAGTCTACACTGAACAGAGCATTTGCTGTTATATACAGGCGCTGTTTAACTATGTATGTATGGACCTCACCAATTATCAGTAATAGTCCAACCCTGAAAAGCTATTGGCACCAATTTTCTTTCCCACAATTAACTTGCTATGGAACACTAATTCTTAACAGAGAGCTGGAAGACTCATGTCTTCCAAGAAAAGCATCAGAACCCTCAAGTGGGAAGGGCACAAAAATGCAAGCTCTCTATCCAATCACAGAAATTCTGTGAAGTCCTCCCTGGGAGAGTCATCAATTTCCCCATCTCTCTGCTATGGAAAGTCACCACATTTAATGACAGAGTAACTAAACCAAGTGCAGAGTGCAGCGCTGTATAACAGAGCCTTCTGCAACAATGGAGATATCCCCATCCACGCCATCCAACACCAGAGCCACCAGCCACATGTGGCTAAGGAGTACTTCACATCTAGTACAACTGAGGAATTGAAATTTTTAAATTCATTTAAAAATACAGATTCAAATGTAAACAGCCACATGTGCCTAGTGGTCACTGAATCATAGGAAGGCAGAAAAAGATACCAACTCCTCTTACAAAGCAGAGGAATAATAAGAACTGTGTATGAATATATAGGGTAAGCACAGCTGATGAAGCCAAGCACATCTCCTGAATCGTCTTTCTTAACATATGCAAGGCTGCGTGGACCAGTTTCAAAAATAATTTGTTTAAAGTTGGAACAAGCATTAAGATATGTTGCGATTACCTCTAAAATTTGAAATTAAAATAATTTTAATTTACCCAAACTCTATGTTTGATTATGCATTCTGTCTTACATTTTTCCTGGCATGACGTTGCATGTGGATCACACTAAATTAACAGTTTCCCTGTTAGGCGAAAAAAACAAACTGCATGCAGAACAGTATGTACAATGTTATGCCAACCGTGTCAGTGTATATGTTTGCATAGGAACAGAATTCATTGAGAACACTACTGTCTCACAGGACGCTTTGTAAGAACAGAAATGTTCTATGTCTTTGCTGTTCATCACGGCAGCCACATGTGGCCACAGCACTCTTGAAATATGGCTGGTGTGGCTGAGGAACTCAATGGTTGACTGTATTTAATTTTAATTAATTTAAATTCAAGCAGCGACACGTGACTAAGACTACCTTCTGAGATGATGTGAGTATAAAAGACTAAACAAACCCCAAACTTAAAATGGCCACCTCCCAGGGATGATGACTGGAGGGAGGAAAATCAACTTTCACTTACTTTAAATACCACTATATTGTTTGGATCTACTTATTTAGTTTTGTACAACTGGCAGGTAGAGTGCATTAAACAAACAGGTAAAAAGGGGCGGTATCTTAGCCAGCGTGGGCTGCTCTAAGAAAATACCATAAGCTGGGTGACACAGACAACAGGAATTTATTGCTCACAGTTCTGGAGCTGGAAGTTCAAGATCAAGGGGCCAGCGGATTTGGTTCCTGGTGAGGTCCTTCCTCCTAGTCTGCTGTGCCCTTACAGGGCAGGGAGAGACAGAACACTTGGGACTCTCTTCTTCTTATAATGACACCAATCCCATCATGGGGGCCCCACCCACATGACATGGAAACCTAATTACCGCCAGAAAGCTCCACATCCAAATACCATCACATTGGGAGTCAGGCCTTCAATATAGGGATCTTGGGAGAAGACAGAAACATTCAGTCCATAACAGAAGGAGAAAGGGAAAAATGAAAGATTCCTTCTCCTTTCTATGTTTTTCTCCACTCCATTCACTTAGCTTAACTAAGTACTATAGAAACACGAGGCATCTGAAATCTGGTTGTGTTTTGTTTTGGTAATGACAGGGTCTCGCTGTGTTGCCCAAGCTGGTCTCAAACTGCTGGCCTCAAGTGATCCTCCTGCCTTGGCTTCCCAAAGTGCAGGGACTACAGGTGTGAGCCACTGTACCTGGCCTGGTTCTTGAATAGCTGGAACAATGGCATTTCCAACCAAGCAAACATGCAGCCAAGTATCCGGAGCTTAGGCTATTACAAATTCCAGTGTGAAACAACGCACGAGTGATTCAAAGTTCTCACATGTTTACACAGTCTCTTGATGCCCACAACAAATGAATGGAGGTGCCAGACTGATGTTAGGCAAGCTGGAAATGATACTTCCCATGTTACCTTTCACCATACTTGTTCACTGCTGCACTGACGGAGCTAAGCTGCCTAAAGTGGTCCCACATACTCCCCCTGGGTTGCCTCAACCAACTAGCCTCTCTCAGCTCTTTCCTTTGGAAACCAAAGGCACTTTATTCCAGTGGGAGAGGTCATCTTCAAGCTCAGCTCTCCACAAGCCCAATAGCTTCCTTTGCTCTGAGTGGGGGGTACTGGTACTTCCCACAGATCCTGAGGTCTCCAGGTACAGGGATGCTGGCAATTCCCAAGCAATGGCTGCAAACCGCCATCCCAAATTCAGATATCCCAGTCCTAAGCAGCCTGTATGTTCGCCCATGGCCAACGCTGCTTTCTTGAAGCCCCATAAAAAAGGTTAGGGTAGTTGCCAGGGGCTGAAGAGAGGGAGAAATAGGGAGTGACTGCTTAATGGAAACAGGGCTGCTTCTGTGGGGGGATCAAGAGGCTTTGGAACTAGACAGAACATTGTACAGCATTGTGAAAGTACGAAAATGTCACTGAATTATTCACTTTAAAATGGCTGATTTTATGATGTGAATTTTGCCTTTAAAAACCCATTAAAAATAAGGCCAGGTGTGGTGGCTCATGCCTGTAATCACAGCACTTAGGGAGGCCAAGGCAGGTAGATCACTTGAGGTCAGGAGTTCAAGACCAGCCCAGCCAACATGGTGAAATCCCATTTCTACTAAAATACAAAAATCAGCTGGGTGTGGTGGTTCCTGTCTGTAATCCCAGCTACTTGGGAGGCTGAGGCAGGAGAATCGCTTGAACCCAGGAGGTACAGAGGTTGCAGTGAGCCAAGATCGCGCCATTATATTCCAGCCTGGGCAACAAGAGAGAAATTCCATCTCAATGAATGAATCAACCAATCAATCAATGGCAGGGGCAATATTCCATCACAGAACTGCCCCGGTGGGCCCCCTTCCTCCCTGTTCTCAACCAAGTTTTGTAAGATTTCCTTTTCCCTAACACGGTGTCCTGAACCCTATGGACCACAAGGGAACCTCCCTAACCTCTCCAACACTTTATGTTTCCAATTCAGCCACGGATCTGGATGTTGCCCTGGAGCTTTTCTCTGTTAATATTTTTTCACCTTGTTCTGCTATTTCCTACCATATTCCCCACAAGGAACTTTCACTCAGCATCCTACAGGAATTCAACATTGTGAGTAAATGCTATGCTTCTTGTCTGTCTGCATCGGTGAAAAGATTCCTCAGGAAACTTTGAATCAGAGCAATCAAGGTTGCAGTCAATCAAACACAGTGACTGGCCCATGTGGACAATGGGTGCAATCATTATGATCATGGTCAATTAGTATCATCAACTCACTGTTTGACTAAACTGACAAATTGCTGGATTAGTGGCATTAGCTGATTGTTCTCATGTATTACAACCTCATACGGCAACCCATGGTGGGAATACGGGTAATAAGGAGGTGAGAGTGGGGGGATAAAGACAAGAGAGTTTCTTCAGCACCCCCCTCCCCGCCACCCCACCACCAACTCCTGCCACCTCCATTCCAGGTCCTGGTCATGCTCTAGAACCATGTTTCCAAAATAATCCAAAATAAATCTGACTACGAAATCCTTTTTTCATGGAACACCTGCAACATCTATTTACAACATCATCCCTCCCTTTCCCCATCTCAGTAAATAGCACTTCCCTTTACCTAGTTGCTCAGTCTAAAAGTCTTGGATTATCCTTGCTTCTTCTTTCTCTCATACCCTTCAAATGAGCTATCAACCAACTGTACCAGCTCCATCTTCAACGTCCCCAATCTAACCCCTTCTTCCAACCCCCAATGCGACTAACCCTGTCTCAGCCACCACCTACCCACCTGGACCACACCACACCCCCACTGCCCTATAGCATCCAGTGACCCTTTACAATTAAAAGTCCTAACACATCTTTCCTCTGTCCAGAAAGGGCCCCTCATGCCACTGGGAGTCAAATCAAAACTGCCCACCACGACTCATCAGGCTTGCATGGACTGACCCCTGGGTACCTCTCCGATTCCATTTCCAAATGCTCTTTCCTTTGCTGCCCACTCTGCTCCAGAGACACGAGGGCTGCCAGAGGTGCTCCTCTGACCTGCCTAGCACTCTTATCTCGGGGAGTGATTCCCCTGTCGGGAACGCTCTTGCACTTATTGTCACCTGCTCAGACAGGCCTGGGGACTTAGCTAAACCCAACTCTCTATCCCTTTACTTGTCTTTGCATCTCTTCACAGCATTTATGATAACCTGACATGGCATTGCATGTTTATTGCTTTACCGGGTGCCCCCACCCACTAGAGCAAAAGCTCAAGCTGGCAGGAACGCTGTTCTGTGCCCATTGCATCCTCAGCACTCAGAGTAGGGCCTGGCTGGTAGGAGTACTCAACAAATACTTATTGGATCAATGAGTAAGTAATTCTCATAGAACCGTCTCTCAGAACCATCTACTGTGAATTTCCTGTCTGGAGGAAAACAACAGAAGCAAAAGGAGTCAAACTGGGAGAGTGTGGGAGCCACTATGGTCAGAACATGTAAAACTGAAGCTCTCCAAAAAGAACTGAAGCCCGGTTCACATCAGTGCTGCCAGGTCCTGGACAGAAGCATTTTATGTTCCCCAGAAGGATGCAGAGGTGCTAGTTTCCAGAGAAGGGTGACAGATTGAACTGGACTAAATCATCATCTTTAGTGAGCTATAAAGCAGTTACTACATGCCTTCCATGGTCGACAGCCCCTTTTCCCCCTTTAGCTATAAGTCACTTAAAATTTCAAAGCTGTGAAATATTTTAAGACTGAAGTTAGAAGTTGGCTCTTAAGGTAGCAATAGGCAAACACAATATTTTGCCAGAAATATGTTACCCATGAGAAACACAGTTATAACAAATGCATGACAAAATAAATGAGGCTAGTATAATTTTCAGGTGGACTAAGGATGCTGCATTACCAGTAATCATACCATAACCAATGGAGGAAAAATACCACCACTACACAAATGACTTCTAGCTAATTACTTCTCCAACACCTCGCTATAAACTTAAAGCTAATATTCAATATGTAAATAGTCTATTCTTAGGTCTTGAATTCTGTCAGCCCTTTGAAAAAGGAGTTGTGGGAAAGCAGAAAACTCTACTTTTGTATTAACAGGAGCTAAGAGCATGAGCTTTGCAGCCTCACTAAAACTAGACTGTACTTCCCACTCTGTGACTTACTGTTTAAGTGACCTTGTGCTAACGAGTTCACTTCTCAGAACTTCAGTTTCCCCCTCTGTAAAATGAGGACAGTCCCGGCAGTCTTGAGATTATTTTTAAAGATTATCTGGCCGATCATGGTGGATCATGCCTGTAATCCCAGTACTTTGGGAAGCCGAGGCAGGCAGATCACCCGAGATCAGGAGTTCAAGACCAGCATAGCCAACATGGTGAAACCCCATCTCTACTAAAAAATATAAAAATTAGCCAGGCGTGGTGGTGGGCACCTGTAGTCCCAGCTACTCAGGAGGCTGAGGCAGGAGAATCACTTGAACTTGAGAAGCAGGGACTGCACTGAACCGAGATCGTGCCACTGTACTCCAGCCTGAGTGACAGAGTGAGACTCCATCTCAAAAAAACAATAAAGGTTATATGAAATTATGTAAATAAAATGCTCAGCATAGACTGTTACGGTCTTTGTGTTCTACTGGGATTCCACATAGAGATGTCTCTCTCTTAGGGTCATCTGAAGGGCAGTGCTGTGTTATTCTCATAATCATTGCATGTGCAAATGCCCAGCTTGGGAACAGAAATCAATGAATTATGGTTATTACAGGTTCAGATTTTGACGTGAAAACCAACTGAAGAGATAAGACAAGAGGAAAGAGAATGAGAGGAGTAACAAGATGAGTCGAGACAGTCTTTGGAAGAGCAGTAGGAGAGCAGGCAACAACCCCTCAATGGCGGATAAGAGAATCAGCAATGCAGAGGCATAAAACAGAACAGATCTGAGGCTTACTTGGCAGAGGGGGAGGCCAACAGGAGCGCCAGACAAGCCTGGGCAACTTAGCGAGACCCCGTCTCTACAAAATAAATTCAAAAATAGGCAGGTGTGGCGTCACGCACCTGTAGTCCCAGCTACTCGGGAGGCTGGGGCGGGAAGATCATTTGAACCCAGCAGGTCAAGGCTTCGGGGGACTATGATCTGCGCCACTGCACTCCAGCCTGGGTGACAGAGCAAGACCTAGTCTCAAAACAAAAAAATAAAAGAGGGGGCCAAAATTGCCACTTCAGTGCACCCCAATAATTCTCACAGGCACTGGTGAGCCTTGCAGAGGATCACACTTTCAGAACACTGTAATGGTGAAACCAGTCTATGTGGGAAATTCCTGCCCATTTCTAATCTGAAAGATGCCAATCAAACATCCCTCGTGCATGTATGCAGAATAAACTCTAGGGTATATTTCTGCGGAGTGCAGAACTGCTCAGCAGCTAAGAGACATGGTTACTGCATACAGCCTGGCACGGCATGCAGCTAAGATGACAGTGAGAAGTCATAGGGCCCATGCAAGTGCCCGCATTCGTGCAGCACAAGAGAGCCAGGTGCCGCTCACTCTGCAACAGACTCCAATCCTCCAGCAGAAGGAAGAGAACAGAAGCACAAAACTGTGCTTCTGTTTTACTACAGTTAAAAGAGAAAACAGACATCTGTGCGTGCCTGTTGACAGAAGTCAGTTTGACAGAGATGAAATCAACAAAGATGACTAAAAGAGAGGACAATAAAAGAGACAGAAAAACCAGGGGGCTGTCAGGTTTGGAGGCCAAGGACCAGGAGGGGACCCAGCAGCAGGTGGGATGGAGGGGCCTGCTGTAGGAGCGCAGTGGATTGGAGGGCAAGGAGGAAGATGACCTGCAGGAGCCCTTCATCAAGTCTGCACGTGAAGGAGAGAAGAAACAGGCTGCTGGGTGAGAATGAGGACGGGGGGGATATATTACGTTTTGAAGTGTGGTGGCAAGGAGGTGTGGTAGGCTGTGTGACAGCCTCCCTAGGCTCTATGAAGTGGAAAAGTGGATCATCTGCAAAGAGGAAGCAGGAAAGAGAAGCAGGCACAAGTTTGAAAAGAGTGGGCTAGGCTTGTAACAGCACTATGAAACCTCAGAGTGACAGCTAACCAGAATAACATGGTACAATTACTGCACAGTGCCAAGGTGATTGCCTGAAATTTACGTGCACCAGTACCAATCTGTCCAAGTGTATGATTTTCTCCCACAGTGCTCGGCAGCCCAGGTGTAAGCAAAAGCATCAAATGATTGGGAAATGGAGGGCTTTGGCTAGAGAGTGATTTACGGTCTGAACCCTGGATTCTAAGTTGTATAAGAAGGAAAATAGGCTGGGTGCGGTGGCTCGCGCTTGTAATCCCAGCACTTTGGGAGGCTGAAACGGGCAGATTGCTTGAGCCCAGGGTTTCAGGAGCAGCCTGGGCAACACAGTGAAACCCTGTCTCTGCAGCAATGGTGGCATGCATCTGTGATCCCAGCTAACCAGGAGGCTGAGGTGGGAGGATTGCTTGAGCCTGAAAGAACAAGGCTATAGACTCCAGCCTGTGTAAACAGAGTGAAACCCTGTCTCAAAAAAAAAAAAAAAAAAAAAAAAGAAAAAAAAAAAAAAAAAAAAAAAAGGGAAATAAAGGTAAGAAGAAACTGATGGATAAGGCACAAAGTAAAGGAATCAGCAGACTACAGGTCCTAGTGAAGATAGAGGTGGGGAGTAATTCTGTGTGGCAAGGTGGATGGGCATGAAGAAGTGGGCAAATAGGGAATTTCTTTTATTTATTCATTTATTTATTTTTAGAGACAGCCTCATTCTGTCACCCAGGCTGGAGTGTGGTGGCACCATCATAGCTCATTGTAGCCTCTAACTCCTGGGCTCGAGTAATTCTCCTGCCTCAGCCTCTTGAGTAGTTAGAACTACAGGCATTTGCCACCAGGCCTCGCTTTTTTTTTTTTTTTTTTATACAGAGTCTTGCTCTGTCACCCAGGCCGGAATGCAGTAGTGCGATCTTGGCTCACTGCAACCTTCGCCTCCTAGGTTCAAGGGATTCTCCCACCTCAGCCTCCAGAGTAGCTGGGACTACAGGCGCGCACCACCATGCCTGGCTAATTTTTTGTATTTCTAGGAAAGACAGGGTTTCACCATGTTGGTCAGGCTGGTCTCAAACTCCTGACCTCATGATCTGCCACCCCGGCGTCCCAAAGTGCTGGGATTACAGGTGTCAGCCAACATGCCCCGGTGGCCTGGGTAATTTTTAAAAATTTTTGTAGTGGCACAGTCTCACTATGTTGCCCAGGCTGGTCTCTAACTCCTGCCTCAGTCTCCCAAAGTGCTGGGATTACAGGTGTGAACCACTGTACGTGGCCTCAAATAGCAAATTTCTAACTTGCTGATCTGAGCTGTAAGTAGACAAGGTCTAAAGAGTGGGGAGTATGGAAGCAGCTGAGGAGAAGATCACTAGTGATGAGGTGCCCTGATACAGTTTGGCTCTGTGTCTCCACTCAAATCTCACCTTGAATTTTATTAATCCCCACATATCAAGGGCAGAACCAGGTGGAGGTAATAAAATCATGGGGAGCAGTTTCCCCAATGCTGTTCTCATGACAGTGAGTTCTCACGAGATCTGATGGATTTATAAGGGGCTTCCCCCTTCACTCAGCACTCATTCTCTCTCCTGCCACCCTGTGAAGAGGAGCCTCACCATGATTGTAAATTTCCTGAGGCTTCACCAGCCCTGTGGAACTGTGAGTCAATTAAACCTCTCTTCTTGATAAATTACCCAGTCTTGGGCATGTCCTTATTAGCAGTGGACGAATACAAGCCCCAAAACCCAAGGAGTCACAGAAACAGATGGGTTGTCTAATGAAGCTGAAGCAGGGTAGAAAGCATTGAGACGGTAATTAATAATGACTGAGAGCGATGGGCAAGTCAGCAGGTCACAGTTAGAAGGTTGGCAAAAGGACGGGTCTTACCTATGGCTGATACTCCAAAGAGGAAGGTTATCACACAAGAAGGGAAAAGCAATGGCAGTTATGCCAAGAATGGGCACCACCAATCCCACCTTCTGAACAGTTACATCTCTGTACTGTTAAAACTAGTCTACCTAATCGGATCATTCCTGCCAATTTTTAATCTGGAAGATGCGTATCAGCCTTTCCCTTGCATTTATACAAAGTAAGTACTATTTCTACAGGTCTTCCAAGCAAAATCTTGCATGAGTGGAAAATCTACCTTAAAACTTTCAAAAAGGATCACACATTTACCCACATGCTTATACGGTATAAGTAAATTGCCATTTTTATGAATTTTTTAAATGCCAAGTGTTTATTATATCTTATCTCATACCAACTGGAAACGAAGTTTTGCCTCAAAATTAGCAATCTATCTCCTTGTCATTTGTACTGAAGATGCAGGGATCTGGTATATTTTTATTTTCTCCTGGTCTTCCAATATTTTGTCGCTCATTCAACATACAGTCTTATATATGATGCATCATTCTATGTTACTAGAAGTATTTCATGGGGAAATTTGGCTATTCTACTCCTCTGAAACTTCTTGTTGTCTCCTTTGGGAAAATTTCACTGATATCCACACCGCTATTTTCCATTTTCCCAACTGAATTCCCTGATTCTTCCGGGGCACTATACGGATAGCTGTCAATGCACTTAATACGTTCAAATGTCAACCACAGCAAGCTTTATAACCTTGGGCAAGCACGTACTCTCTCTGAGCCTTAACTTACTTATGTACAAAATGGAGCAAATAATAGTAAGACCTTCCTCAGGCTATTTATCCACTCATGAGCTAATGCCCAGAAAGCCGTTAGGACGGTGCCTGCCATATGGTAAGAGGCATTTGCATGTCTCTCCTTTCCTATTTGTTTGCAACTTTAAAATGGGGACTAGGTTTAAATCTCTGTATCTGCAATGCCTTGTATAGTGAATGAATGCATGAATCAATTGAACAGCTTTTTTTTCTTTCTCAGACAGGGTCTGTCATCCAGGCTGAAGTGCAGTGGTGCCCACTGCTGCCTCAACATCCTGGGCCACATCAATCCCTCCATCTCAGCTGCCCTTGTAGCTGGGACTACAGGTGGGCATCCCCAAGCCCAGCTCATTTTTGTATTTTTTTGTTTTTTTGGTAGGGACAAGGTTTCACCATGTTGCCCAAGCTGGTCTTGAACTCCTAGGCTCAAGCAATCTGCCTGTTTAGACCTCTCAAAGTGCTAGGATTATAGGCGTGAGCCACTGTGCCCAGCCCCATTAGTTTTTATCTCACACAAAAAAGTAAAAATGTAGATATTAAAAACAATAGGCCAAAGCATCACCTTATTTATAACCCATCTTGTTTGAAAAGTCATTTAAGGAAGTTCATAAAGTACAGCCTGATATTTCAAATATGTAACTTAAATGAAACAAGTTAAAATTAAGGGTGCAGTACTTTGGGGGTTGAGGCTTGACCCAAAGAGCTTGAGAACAGCCAGGGCAACACGGGGAGACCCCATCTCTAATAATCAAAAAATAAATAAAATTAAGGGTAGAACTGCATCATCAATACAACTAAAATGTCAGTGTCAAAATAAACTTCTTAAGAAATTAAGTATGCTTACATATGTTTGGACTATAAGAAATTTTTCACTATTGCGATAGAAAAAGGAAAAAAAAAAAAAAAAGGCCAGAGCTGTGGCTCTAGACCAGAGTTTGCTATCTGGATTTCTTTCACAGATCTAGGTGCCTAGGGAGGAGAAAAACTCCTTAACGACTGAGGTCCCCTACTTACTATGCTACAGTTCTGCAGTAGGGAAGTCCCAAAGTTGTTGGCGACAGAAGGGAAACAACTGGGGCATCCAAAAAAAATTAAAATGGTTGTGGCTGTAAGTTCCAAATGTTCATAAAGCTCACAGATGCTCAGCCTGGGGAGGTGGCTCCTCTCCACCTCCAGGAGAAAACAGCCATTTTTAACATCCCACCTGATCGAGGACCATAACACCACCTTATGTAAAACTAGCACTGCTAAGATTCTGTCATTCTGGTTCTTTTCAGATAGTAATTATTTCTAAAACTGTTGAAAGTAAGGGCTGGGCACAGTGGCTCATGCCTGTAATCCTAGCACTTTGGGAGGCCAAGGCAGATGGATTACCTGAGGTCAGGAGTTCAAGACCAGCCTGACCAACATGGAGAAATCCCATCTCTACTAATACAAAATTATCCAGGCATGGTGGCTTATGCCTATAATCCCAGCTACTCGGGAGGCTGAGGCAGGAGAATCGCTGGAACCCAGGAGGCAGAGGTTTCGAGGAGCCAAGATCGCACCATTGCACTCCAGCCTGGGCAACAAGAGTGAAAAGGGAGGAAGGGAGGAAGGGAGGGAGGGAGGGGATGAGAGAGAGAGAGAGAGAGAGAAAGAAAGTCTCATATAACCAGTAGAATTTTCCTCTCTCACTGGCGCATTAAAAAAACCACCTTTTTCATTAAAATGGAATTTAATGAACATCTATGTTAAAGTCTGGCAGTATTAATATTTCACAGAGGAGGAAAAATGTTTCTCGTATCCTTCAGGTCACCCAGGTAGAAACCTATATAAAAAGAGTGAGCGTGAAGAGTTAGAGGAAAACCTTTAGCAAACTAAGGTTTTTTTCTGCTTCCTGAAAGGGTCTCTCATTTCTATTCCTGAATGGCCCTTCTACACTTTCTCTTGAGCCACAAAAAAGAGGACATTTCAGCACAATCTAAGGTAGACAAAAACAAGTGAAGCATCTGGATAAATATAAACCCCAGCATGAACACTGAAAAAAGAAACATGACTAACAAGCTCTCTTCTCCACATGCTGGAGATTCTACTGATGGTAACACACTCAGATATCAACACATGAACAAATAATAACCAACTTCACTGCTAAAGCAATCACTTGAAGTGATAACCTCACTTCTGCTTTCCCAAATAAGCGAACATAAAATACATACATATACGTACATGAACATTCCACGACAGAGCATTGAAAAGATAAAGCACCCCCCCCACATGCACATATCTTAATAACAGTACGTGACCTTTAATTAAATGTTGGGTTTTTTAGTTTACTAATTTTAACTTCTTGTTTCTGTGATCTCAATCCGACAAGGATTGCATCTGAGGATTAAAACTGCCAAGTACATACCTTTTTAGTTCCTCATCTTTTAATTACTACATAAATGGTTGCCTAGGAAACCTCCAGACTGAATGATGAAGCTCAAATGAATTCTCATTTCTAAGCTTGCAGGTTTGACGCACTACCTTTGCTCCCCCAAAACTAAGTCCTCTGGAGTTATTAGAGCCAGATGGTTTTGCAACCTGGATGACATTTAAAAAAAAAAAAAAAAGGTGAATCATTATTTATTTTGAATACAGGTTTCTTAAGCGAAATAAAAGTTACAAAGGCCAAGTCCCTACTCACAGCAAATTCAGAGGAGAAATGCATGTCTTCAAATATACCCATACAACCTGTTACCAGGTAATTGTGGAGTGTTATTTTTATGACAGTATGTTAATATGGTAGTGATTAAACATTATAATGAAAAACAGAGAAGAACATGGGAAAGCAGATGATGGCAACACCTAAGCAAAATAATGTCAGAGGGGGTGCAACCCCCCCCACCACTGCAGAAACCACCCCTAGCTCCGCCACCAGCTGATTCCCTGCACTTTCTTATAACCTAGCTCCACCTCTGCCCAGAATGACATGACATCATCATTGAACAGTGACAAGAAAACACAGATCTATTCTGCTGTATGCCAAGTAAACAGGGCTGATCACCATACACAAATATGTATGCAACTTAGCATAAACGCATCCCAGACGGTTCTGTTTTAACCACAGCAGATGCACTGAAGTAGGCTCATCTGGCAGCCCTTGGAGGAAGGACAGAGTGTTGCATAAGTCCAGCAGATTAGAGCAGAAATACTGAGAACAGCCAGAACACCTAGGCCAGAAGGTACTGTGGTTCTGAAGTGGTGCCGGAGGCTAGAGATGTGAGCAGGCCTGGGGAAGGGAGAGGTGGGGCGGGAGGGCCCGGTGGTTGGAAGCAGAGTACACTTAGCAGAAGGCCTTTGATGACTTTCTCTCAGCCCTGATCTCAAAGTCTGGCTGCTTCCTCTAACATCCTTGCGTCATGATCTTAACAATCATCATTAACACTTTAAAAATTTTAAACCAACTCCTCTGGAGGAAAAGCAACAATGAATTTCTACCTCCATCCCCCAGCTATGCTTCTGCCTCAGGGTAGAGGAGTTTGGACAGGAGAGCAGCACAGGAAAAGACAGGTCAGAACTCAAGGCTCTCAGGCCGGGCAGGGGTGCTCTCGCCTGTGATCCCAACACTTTGGGAGGCCAAGGTGGGCGGATCACTTGAGGTCAGGACTTCGAGACCAGCCCGGCCAATATGGTGAAATATCGTCTCTATTAAAAATACAAAAGTTAGCTGGGGATGGTGGCAGGTGCCTGTAACCCCAGCTACTTGGGAGGTTGAGGCAGGAGAATCGCTTAAACTGGGAGGTGGAGGTTGCAGTGAACCAAGATTGTGCCGCTGCACTCCAGCCTAGGCGACAGAGCAAGATTCCATCTCAAAA
>NW_016107392.1:4893765-4936328 GCF_001604975.1 Cebus imitator | reverse complement strand
AACTCAAGGTTCTCATTATTTCTTCCCAGGCTAACTAAAATTTTCTGCTAACTACTATCCCAGCTGCTCCAACCTCACACTGCAGCTAATCCACCCCCACGAGGATGGTTGAGATTTTCCTCCACTGAAATTCCTTCCCTGGCTTCCATACTGCCCTCTGGATGACACCCAAGTTCTTCTCAGCTCAGTTTAGAAAGCTCTTCACCAGGTAGGCCCTTGAAAACTTGCTTGTGTTCCACTGTGATCTCAAAACTGTCAAAGAAAACCTGTTCCGTACGGGTCTGGAACAGAACCAAGTGGTCTGCTATAAAATTCACAACATCCAACTATGAAGAAATGAATAGCATTCCAGAGGGGGGGAAAATGCTTGCTTTTTTCCCAATGCAATTTCCTAAATGAACTTTAAGGAAATTAAGACTTGCTCTGGGCAACTCATTACCATCTACCCGGCTGACTGGCAACCTCACAGCATAGAGGTTTTTCACCAGACATTTCATTTCAATGATGATTTACTCACTTTCTTCCCTTAGTGTCCCTACCAAGAGTGAATCGCTGAATACACCTACTGCAGGACTTTCTCCTTGCATTGCAAAGCTAAAATAAAATGTTGGCATATGCTCAAAGTTAAACTGAGGCGTTTTCTTTCACAAATGCTACCTAACTTAAAGCAGGGCCTTTTGTCCTGCAGTCCCCAGGACACTTTTTTGCCTCTGGCCTCCTTGGGCCTTTGAATACTCAGCAATCTCTTCCAGGGAGCACCCAGCAGGACTGACACTTCCCCTCACTCTCTGCCCCAACCCCTCAATGGCAACCCCCATCTTTTTGAGATGGTTAACTTCTATCCATCTCCAAAGTCCATGTCAATCATAGGTCACAGATGAGTTTCCCAAGAGAACTTGCCTTAAGAGGCTGGGCCCAATCCTTCCAGGTGCTTCAGTATCAGAGCTGCTCCTGTACTGCACAGCATTTATCTCACCAGAGTGGGAGCTCACCGAGGACAGCATGGGGCCTTCTAATTTCTGTAATCCCCACCCTATCACAGAGCCTGGCTCAAAATGAGCACATCCTCAATGTCTGTTGAATGAATGAATCCCAACAGCCAAGTGCCAGAGTCAACCTTCCAGGCGAAGGTGTTACGTTTCCTTGTGAAATTCTCTTTTAGGTACTCTGTGTTTGCACCAAGCCAAAAATCAGATGGGATAACCTGCTGTGTTTACATCTTAGTGTTAAGGAGGGAGACAAAACTGGGAAAAATGTACTGGAAGAGGCCATCGCTGTACAGCCTAGTAACCAACCCTGAAATGCAGTGTGGGTCTGCAGCCTCCCTCTGGACTGAGGAGCTGGAATCTGCCAGGCGGCCCCAGCAGTGCTCTCCTGAGGACCTGGCACAGAGCCGGTAGTCCTGGAGTGACTCAACCCGCTGAAAAGCATGGACAAGCCCACTTGTCTAAAAGAGGAAGCAATGTTTAAATATAAAATTTTCTAAAATGTTTAAACCAGAGGAAAAAGACAGAATCTGCTAGAGGAGAAGCAAAATGACAAGACAGATAACACCTTTAAAGCATCCTTCCAGATCTGAACCTTCTTGGCACAAGAACATAGAAATTTTGTTGTTTTATGAAAATATCATGTTAGTAAGTTCCAGGGACGTCAAGGTCTGAGGGTGAACCAGGAATATTCAGGAAAAAATCTTTTTATTGTTGTTTGTTGGCTTTTGGATGAGAGTGGGAGAACTTTCATTTTTTATTTTTTGAGACAAGAGTCTCGCTCTGTTGACCTGTGAGGCTCAAGCAATTCTCCTGCTGTGGCCTCCTGAGTAGCTGGGACTACAGGTGTGCACCACCACACACAGCCAATTCTTTTATTTGTTATAGAGACAGTGTCTTACTTTGTTGCCTAGGCTGGTCTCAAACTCCCGGACTCAGGCATTCCTCCTGCCTCAGCCTCCCAAAGGGCTGAGATTACAGATGGGAGCTACCTCAAGCAGCCCTGGATGACTTCTGAATGCCTTAAGAGAAAGACAGTCTCTGTTCCCCTCCAATTTCCCCGTGGCCTTTCAGATCTCTGGGAATACTCTCAATAACAACAAACTTCCCCCTGAGGACTAGGCCTGGTGCTGGAGGACAAAGGGAATGCCCAGGGACTTTGCTGTCTGTATAGAGGTCACTAGTTTTCTTCTCATTTAAGACAGCTTCCATCTGGTACATTCTGCAAGGGTGCTTCAGAGTGGAAGGATGGCTCCTGTTTACCACTGAGGCTTTTCCCATGGGACAGAGGACATGTGAACCCCCTGTCCCCACAGAAACCACGGTATTCTCCTACACAAACACTAGAAAGTCCCAGAACTACATAGGAGGTCCCCATAGATGTTCTTTAACTAACTCTTTTACAATGTATTAATTACAAGATGATCTACCTTATAATGTGATTTATCACAGATCTTTATCACACTATATTTTTCTAAGAGGGGTTCCACATTTATCATTTTTTTTGAAGGTCATTTCAAAGCCTTAGAAACTGGCCTCCACAGTAACTGCAGGAATAATACTCGTCAGATCTGAGCAGTAAAAACTACGCCGTGACTGCTGAGCCTGGGGCATGGGTGAGCCTGCAGCTAACCAGGGGTGCCACGGTGAGTTCAGTAAAAGGCAGTTAAGGAGGAGCCTTGTATCCAACGCTCTGTAAAATATTCTTTACTTGCTGCAGAAAAAAAGACCCAGAATATATCCAAAGATTTTATATTTAATAGGCCTTTAACCTGAGAACAAATCAATTAATTTTTAGATTTCATTTTATCATGCTCATTCTTACACATCCCTACTTAGAAAAAAAAATGAGTAATATTAAAACAAACTAGTGGCACACTGAACAGACCACACACCGCTGAGGGAGAAGACGAATGCAATAATATCCTACATGCGACAAATATCTGAAAACTTTAAATGAAACTTACAGAACGTGTGGGAATCCCCTGCATGAAATTAAGAATTGTTTGACTGACTAAAAGTAGAAATTGAAGGGCCGAAGAAAGGATTTCCCCTGTGGTTGATTAAGAACATTATTCTTGTTTTGAGTAGTCATAGCAAATGACCATGAAGTGAGAAGACTTGTTAAAATGCACTTTTTGAACTTTTTCCCTTGCTGCTAGATCCCAAGACTGCATTAAAGACAAAATACTGCAACATGCTCAAACGTTCTTAAATAAGTTCACAGTAACACCAAGAAGAGGGAACATGAAGATCTAATGTTCATTTTTTTTTTTTTTTTGAGACAGAGTCTCACTCTGTCACCCAGGCTGGAGTGCAGTGGTGCGATCTCAGCTCACTGCAACCTCTGCCTCCCGGGTTCAAGTGATTCTCCTGCTTCAGCCTGCTGAGTAGCTGGGACTACAGGCAAGTGCCACCACACTGGCTATTTTTTTTTTTTTTTTGTATTTTTAGTAGAGATGGGGTTTCACCATGTCAGCCAGGATGGTCTCGATCTCCTGACCTCATGATCTGCCCAACTCGGCCTCCCAAAGTGCTGGGATTACAAGCATTAGCCACTGCACCTGGCCCCAATGTTATTCTTAAATAAGTTCACACTAACACCAAGAAGAGGAAACACGAAGTTCTAAGATTCTAGAAAGACACATTTACCAGTCCATCTTGGAATGCTTAAACTGAGGGTAAAATAAAATGTCTGCAAATGTGGATTTGGTCATATTTGGCATTACAAAGTTTTTTGAAACAGTAAGTTTCCTAAAACATATGATGATTCAATGAACAAATATAACATTTACATACATTCGCTTTAGGAGCATTCCTATTATATGCTAAAACAAACACATAGTCTTCTTTCATCCTGATTTAGAATGGGTTTGAAGTGAAATGTAAAGAAAGTTTTCTGAGTGGAAAAGAAAATCAGACAAAAATTATGAAATTCATTAAGAATTTCATCCCACAAACATGAAAACGACAAGCTATCTGAAATTCAAACTCCTGAGGTTCAACTACTCTACAAGCAGAAATGTGTGGAAGGTCCAACTACTCAGGATGACGTCAGAGAGCATTCAAACTCATAAGTCTTTAATTTATACATAAAAAGATACCATCAGATTAATCAGAATAAACATATTTTGGTATTTATTAGGTAAGCTTCATTGTGGACAAAACACTCGCATACTAAACTATATTCCCTGACAGTAGGAAAAAAAGAAGGCATTCTTATGCCAGAAGGAACACAATCTGTGTAGCCGTACGACCAGAATGGAGCAGCTGGAGCAGTAGAAGGATGATGTCTTTTACAGAGTATGAAGATTTTAAATTAAAACCAGGTGAGCACAGTGGCCAAGTGCTTCCAAGCACTTTGGGAAGCTGAGGCGGACGGATCACTTGTGGTCAGGAGTTCAAGATCAGCCTGGCCAACATGGTGAAACCCCACCTCTACTAAAAATATAAAAATTACCCAGGCATGGTGGTCCATGCTTGTAATCCCAGCTACTCGGGAGGCTGAGACAGGAGAATCGCTTGAACCCGGAAGGTAGAGGTTGCAGTGAGCCGAGATCATGCCACTGCACTACAGCCTGGGTGACAGAAAGAGACTCCATCTGGGGGGAGGGGGGAGCAAAACCAATAAACCAAATGTACATGGGGTGAAAGAAAGATGCAACAAAGTTACTACTTCAAACACTTCTTAGGTTCAGAATAAATTTGTATGCATTTTTAAGGCTCTAAACACAAACTCACTATATTCAGAGTCAAAAAATATTAGGCATGGCTTCAAATATAACTGGGTACCAACAGATAAGACAACCAACACAAACTTTTAGCTTGAGACTGTGCAGTGCTTAGGACTTGCTTCCACAGAGCAGAGTACTGGAAAGAAGGGGAAACACACTGACATGGTCGAGGTGAACATCGGCAGTGGTTAGTCATGCGGATGACATCCTCTTTCCACATGGGTGTGGTAAGGATAGCCCTTCACCTATGTGGCTGTCCTCCCAAAGCCCAAATCCCCGTCTAATAATGAGAAAAAGGCACATTCTGCGAAATACCTGCCCAGTATTCCTCAAAACTGACAAGGCCATCAAAAGCGAGCAACTCAAAAACGATCACAGACTGGAGGGCATGAAGGAGACACAGTGACTAAATGTGCTGTGACATCCTGAATGCAGAACAGAAAAAAGACATTCGGAAAAACGAGGGGGCTCTGACTGAAATGTGGATTTTACTGAACAGTGAAGTACCCATGCTTGTTCCTTAATTGTGACAAATGTAACATAGTAATGTAAGCGTCAACAACAGGAGTCACTCAGTGAGGGGCATATGGAAACTCTGTACTCTCTTTGAACTTGTCTTCAGATGTATAATTATTCCAATATGAAGAGTTTGTTTAAATTTTTAAAAACTAGGCCAACAGTGCTGAGGTATGGGCCTTCAGGTGTGCACCGCCGCCTTGGCTGCAGTGACAGGGACAAGCACAGGCTTGGGTCCTGGTCACCCCGCCTGGTGACCAACAGACATATTGGCCAATTTGGGAACCTGTCTCAAGATGCCAGCAGACCACAGATGGCGTGCGTGCGACAAGAACAAACATCTCTGAAGTGCCTAACACCCCCATCTGAAGTGAAAAATAGGCAATCTTATGCAAGAAAAAAAAGACAAAGCCAAAACAGGCTGGCTGGGAGCCATCAGTGCTCTGTGAAAACACATGACAAACCAGCCTTCAGACTTCGCTTGGCAAATACCACTGCCAGATTCCAGGCAGGTGTGAAGCAGTCATCCAGACTTCCCTTGCATACCCAACAGGCTCTGCGTCCTGTTTCCTCACCACAAAAAAGGGGGGAAATCAGAGAAGTGGGGATATAGAATTCCCTTAAATATCTGCAGGAGAAAGTAGCTCACACACACAAAAGACTTCTTCAACCAAGCAGCAGTTAGTATCTATTTTCAGGTATCTGTCCAGCCAGGGAACACGTGGCTCCATGAGAGTCCTGTTTTGTAAGGGGGAGGCAGCAAAGCCTGTGCAGCACTGTTCCATATAGAAAAACATTTTGTCCTTACAGAATAAACACGTGGCAGGACTGTGTTTGCTCCAATGAATTTCTTTAACTGCACTGCATTTTAATCCAAAAAGAAACCTGGAGGTTTATCTGCTCTAACCCCAAAGTTACAGAATTTATGGAACTAGATGAATATGTAGCACTCATTAGGCCAGAAAATTAAAATATAAACGCTTTTAAGTTTTGTTTTTTTTTTTTTTAACGAAAATTAACACAGTGTAGGCTGGACATGGTGGCTCACATCTGTAACCCCAAACACCTTCGGAGGCTGAGGCAGGTGGATCACTTGAGGTCAGGAGTTCAAGACCAGCCTGACCAACATGGTGAAACCCATCTCTTATCAAAAATTAGTTGGGTGTGGTGGTGCTCGCCTGTAATCCCAGCTATTTGAGAGGCAGAAGAATCCCTTGGACCTAGGAGGCGGAGGTTGAGGTGAGCCAAGACCGCGCCACTGCACTCCAGCCTAGGTGACAAAGTGAGACTCTGTCTCAAAAAAAAAAAAAAAATGAACACAGTGTCAGCCAAAATTATAATAGTTTTATAGGAAAGTTAACCAAATTATTTCAGTTTATCCAAGAGAAAAATGATGCAGAAGTAGCCCAGAAAAATCCTGAAAAAATAATACAGCTCTGATAATTAAAACAGCATGGCAGTAGAACTAGAATAGACACATGTATCCATGGAAAATAATAAAACATCTGAAAACAAAAAACACAAATATTAAAAACGAATTCATTTATTCCAACATTTATTGAGTGCCTGCTGTGTAAGGGCACTGCTGATGGTTACTTGGTGGTGGAACAAAAGGGTCAAGATCAGACCAAAGGAAAAAGTATTCAATAACTGAGTATCTGCGGGGAGAAAATAAGTTTGATATTTTTTCTCACATTTTACACTCAAATACATCTCAAATACTTAATCATATAAAACTCTTAGCACTACTAGAGTAAAACAGGTGAATATTTACATATAATTTCACAATAGGAAATATGTGAGTTCAAAACAATCATTGTGAAATATGTTAATTTAAATGTTAACAAGCATGGTTAAACTACTGTGGAGCCAAGTAATGGATGATCGTGCAGTCACTGAATTGCTGATGAAGAAATACCTTTATTCACATTTAAAGTGTTATAAAAATGATGTGCACAGTAAAAAGACCTAAATATAGATATTTAAGAAGACACAGACAGGAAACATCTATCCCATAAGAATCTCATTACTCTTCAAACTAATCTATATAGCTAATGCATGACTTCAATCAAAGGAGGGTTTTTCATGGAGCAGAATTCTAAAATATATATGGAAAAGCAAAAGGCAAAGAGTAGGGATGACTTCAAAGAACAAGAAGAAGAGGAGACTTAAACCACCAGACACTAAGACACAGTAAAGAAATAAAGACATATTTTAAAAGCATGATGGTGGCTCATGCCTTTAATCCCAGCATTCTGGGAGGCCAAGGCAGGCAGATCCCTTGAGGTCAGGAGTTCGACATCAGCCTGGTCAACATAGTGAAACCCCCGTCTCTACTAAAAATACAAAAAACCAGCCGGACATGGTGTGCACTCCTGTACTCCCAACTACTCAGGAGGCTGAGGCATGAGAGTCGCTTGAACCTGGGAGGCAGAGATTGCAGTGAGCTAAGATCGTGCCACCGCACTCCAGTCTGGGTGACAGAGCAAGAATCCGTCTCAAAAAAAAAAGGCATGAAAGTGGGGCAAGAAAAAAGAAATATACCAGTGGAACAAAATAACCGCCCCCAAAGATAAAAGCTGGTAGGACAGAATGGCGCTGCGCATTGGTGGAGAAGGGACGCACGGACAACTAAATGGTGCTAAGACAACAGGCCATCCATCCATGAGAAAAACAAATTTAGGCAACTATCCCTCATGCTCTACACAAAACTCCATTTTAGATGATCAGCAGCTGAAAGTTTTAAAAGAAAAACTTTAAAACTTTTAATAGTAAACAGAGGATATTTTCCAGATATTTTAGACCTCAGCCTAAGGAAGAATTTCCAAAATAATACTCACAGAAACAATGCCCCAAGAAAGGATTATATTAAAAGGAAAATCCTATTCAACGAATGGCATTATTCAAAAAGTGAACAATTACCCCTAAACCAGGAGAAGATATTTTTACTCATGTAGACCACAAAGAATTGATATGCAGTATAAAGATTGCCTACAAATCAAGAAGAAAAAGAAATCAATAGAAAAATCACATGATTAGAAAATGTACTTCACAGAAGAAACCCATATACCTAAATAGACACATAAATTCTCAATCTCCCTACTTATCAACCAAATTCTAATAAAACTACAATGAGATGTGACTCACTAGTTATCAACCAAATTCTAATAAAACTACAATGAGATACTATTTCACACCCATCAAATTGGTAGAATTAGGATCTGGCAATGACAAGTGTTTATGAGGATGTGGGGTGAGATACAACCACTCCAGAGAGAAATTTCATTATAGTTATTAAATTTAAAATTGTGCATACCCTCAGACCCAGTAATTTTCTGGTTATATATCCCAGATGAACTCTGATACATGTGCTAAGGAGAAATATAAATGAATTCATACAGCCACATTTTTTTCAATAATAAAAAGATGCAAAAACTTAAAAGTCTCTCAATAGGAAAATATATTTTAAAATTGTGACATACTTTTAAAAGCTGAATACTATAAAACAAATGAACTAGAGCTACTAGAGTAAATTCCAAAAACATAATATACAGTAAAAAAGGCAGGCTCAGACAATGTATACAATATCGACTCAGGCTCAGACAATGTATACAACATTGACTCAGGCTCAGACAACGTATACAATATTGACTCAAGCTCAGACAACGTATACAACATCGACTGTAGTGAATACTGAGATAGCTGCTTAGGTCTCTCTTTAGGACTGAAGGGCTTAGCACCCCATTTCTAGTAGTATTGCAAGTTAACACCCCTCAGATGAAAAAGTCACCTCACCAAGGTCTCGTCCTCTCCTCAGGGCAAGCCTTCTTCCTATAACTGGTGAATGTGAAGCTGCCAGGGCCTCACCCCTCACCCCAACTTGGTACCATCCTCAAGGGCTACCCTACCTTCAACATTTCCTTTGGGATAAGCTGAGGCCCATCTTGTGATCGCACTGCAGCCCAATTTCTCCCTCTGCCCAATTGTGCTTCCTCCTATGCCACAAGTGTTAATCCTAAAATCTCCTTAAACTTCCTACATGTTAAATTTTTTTTTTTTTTTTTGGAGAGACTGAGTCTTGCTTTGTCACCCAGGCTGGAGTGTGCAGTGGCTCGATCTCGGCTCTCTGCAGCCTCCACCTCCCAGGTTCAAGTGATTCTCCTGCCTCAGCCTCCTGAGTTTCTGGGATTACAGGCACGCACTACCACATCTGGCTAGTTTTTTGTATTTTAGTAGAGATGGGGTTTCACCATGTTGGCCAGGCTGGACTCCTGACCTCAAGTGATTCGCCCGCCTCGGCCTCCGCAAAGTGCTGGGATTACAAGCATGAGCCACCAGCTCACCCTGTCTAAATCTTCTCAGAGTCTGCTTCCCTTGGAACCTGACTTGCAACAGATACAATGTATATCCTGTTTCAAAACATGCACAACAACACAATTTATGTTATGAAACAATATTATTTATGTTTGGGGATTCATGTGTATTTAAGTAAAATTGTAAAAGCATGCACCAGAATGATGAACACCAAATTCAACAGAGAAGTTACTTCTGGAAGGTAAAAAGGAAGACAGGCTTGTTGAAGCACACACATAATGTTTTAATAACTACATAACATTTCCATTCTCATGCTGGATACTGTGTATACACACACACACACACACACACACACACACACACACACACACACACACTGGTTAGAGTATTCCTTATGCTTTCTTTGTATATATGAAATAATTCTATGATTTTTTAAAGTAACCTAAAAGGAACAGCTTGCCCCTGTATCAACCATTCTTTGCTTTTTTTTCTGCTGCAATAAACAAATGGATGACATTCATGTGGCCAACAGAGAATGGGTGTTCCCACATTTTGAAACAAGAACAAATTTCCTGTTGGAAACAAAAATATATATAGGGCCACAGAGATCTTTTGCTTGCTTTCTTTTTTTAATGTGGCAATCTTCAGAAGTATTTACAAGTCTGTAATTCTATACTGTATACTAGCAAGGATCACTTTAAACAGGCTGCTGCACAGATAAGATAAAAATTTTCATAATTTCTATAGTAATTCCACTTCCCTTTCTTCTGCTCAAGAAATTATCAAATTTCAAGTGACTGAGAGTGAAATTATAGTGGTAACTCTGACATTGTCAAGTTTCACACATTGTGGTGCCATGATCTGAGCCAGGGCAATCTGATTCTGAATCTAATTTCCAGGAACAAACCACAGGGAAAACTTCTAAACAGTAGGACAGACAGTAAAAGGAAATGCCTAGGATTGCTCTTTCTAAATCCACAACATTTCCCAATGAAAAAAGTATTATGGTATAATTACAGTTCCATAAAACAATGTGCTCTATATATAATACGAATACCAGCAAAATAAAGAGACTACCTTAAAATTGTAAATCAAAGGACATAGTCGCATCACTGAGCTACAACTGGATTTTTCCTGAAATTTGTTAGATAATCCCACAATTGCCAATTTTGCTGTTTGTTGAGCTCTGGTCTTGGTTTCAAATTTTAAAATTTCACTGTCTAACAAAATGAGTTCCATGTCCCTAGGGTTGGGTCAGGGAAACAATGTTTTTCTCTGTTCCCACCCCATGTGAGCTATGACAGTAACACATTGCATGAAAGGATCCAGAAGCTCAAAGTAAGAGGGGAAAAAAAGTATGTGGGAGGGGAGCAGGATGAAAAGATTAAAATATTTTCTAACTCACTTATTTGAGGCAAACAGGTTTTGTATATATCCAAGGCACTGAGCACAATCCAATTTCAATTGATATTAATTATTCAGGACTACTACTACTAAGAAACTGAGCTTTAAGTTCTATATTTGTTGGATATAAAATATTTACAATACAGTTACAAAGGAGGAGGAAAATAAAACAAATAAATCAACATGGTTAGACACTGACAAAGGATTGTTGACTGGGAATGAAATATGTAACACTCTGTCAACAAGGCTTTTCATACCTTAAAGGAATTTTATACGTATTCCCTTCCTGTTAACCATTATATGTTTCGAGTTCCTCTTTCTCCTGACACTGTCAAAAAATCTTTTTCTTTAACATTTTCCCAGTAATCCATTTATTCCTAAAATTTCAGCGACATTTTAGAAAGAAATCCAAACCGCAGTTCAGGTTAACATCGATACAGGCACTCCCTCTTGTGGTACAAAAGGAAATTGCCTGTTTACTCCAGCACTCAAGCCCAGGAAGTCCTTTGAGTTTCAGCGCACCGCAGCAGGTTCTTCATTGTCTTCATTTTATAGACCAAGAAACAGCACAACTGAGGTCAAGCAACTTACTTCCTCAAGGCATCACAACCAGAGAACTGCGATTCGGCTCAGAAGTCTGATATTCCAAGGCCATGCACTTTGCACCACACCTGGTGACCTACAGCATCTATTCACCAAGTTCTTTTCATTACCAAATTTCCAAGAATACATGGAAAGCAGGTAGCGACCACCACATATTACTAAAAGATGCATTTAATGCAATAAGAAGAATCTAATTTTAAACTTTTACTGTTTTGATGTAGTTTCAAAGCAGCTGCTTATTTCAGTTTAATATATTCATGATCATTAATGAAACAGCAAAGTGAATAATGGGCATAAATTTTCCTAAGGAGAATCATTTTCCATATTTTTCAATATTATCAAAAAGTATGTCAACAGAATTTTTTTTTTTTTTTTGAGACAGTCTTGCTCTGTTGCCCAGGATGAAGTGCAATGGTGCAATCTTGGCTCATTACAACCTCCGCCTCTGGGGTTCAGGAGGTTCTCCTGCCTCAGCCTCTCACGTAACTGGGATTACAGGTGCGCACCACCATGCCCAGCTAATTTTTGTGTTTTCAATAGAGACGGGGTTTCACCACATTGGCCAGGCTGGTCTGGAACTCCTGACCTCAGGTGATCCGCCCACCTTGGCCTCTCAAAGTGCTAGGATTACAAGCATGAGCCACTGTGCCCAGCCATAAATATAATTTTATTTTGTGTATTATGGACCTACTTGTAACCAAAGCACTTCTTTGAAAGACAAGACAAATAATTAAAATTTCCAAAATAACAAATTGTCATCCTTATTTATATGTTAATGTCAATGGATCTGAATTTAAAAATTTATGCTTTGTGTTAATGGCATGTCATAAAATTTCAAAATCTGCTGATTCCCAAACACCTGTTTTACTTATCTTCATCATGAATTTATATGATTAAAAGTACCTCCTTTACAGGGTGGTTTTAAAAGTTAAGTGAGCTAATACAAGTCAAGCACTGGTTAGTCTTTCATAAAATTCACCCTTTTTATCTTCCTTGTACCAGAGAAATATAAAGATGTACTCCCACAAGTCGTAAAAATACGGAGGGAAGAGGGTAAGTAGAAAAAATAATTATCAAAAGGAACTACTAAATTCTTCAATGTGACAGGATTTCAGGTGAAAGAATTTTTCCATTCTGTAAATGCCCCAAAGTGTCCCATGGGGATTCCACCTGTAAAAGTGAGACAGATGGCCAGGTGCGGTGGCTCACCCCTGTAATCCTAGCACTTTGGGAGGCCCAGGTGGACGGATCACAAGGTCACGACATCAAGACCATCCTGGCAAACATGGTGAAACCCCGTCTCTACTAAAAATACAAAAATTAGCTGGGCATGGTGGCGTGCAACTATACTTCCAGCTACTTGGGAGGCTGAGGCAGAAGAATCGCTTGAACCTGGGAGGTGGAGGTTGCAGTGAGCTGAGATTGCGCCACTGCACTTCGGCCTGATGACAGAGCAACACCCCATCTCAAAAAAAAAAAAAAAAAAAAAAAAGGTGAGATACACTACAGCCCATGATGCTGCCCAACCACAGTTGGCCAAGACCTTGCTAGCTGCCCCTTTCTGCCTGACACGCCACGTGTGTCCCCCCCAGAGCTGGGCCACGGGACAAAGAGGATCAGCTTTAAAGTTCACAAATGCAGGCTATTCCCCTGATCAAACCTCCAAGTGAATTCCTGGTTTCCCAAATCAATAAGCAAAACAACCAGACATGACCTCTGAGTATTTTGTATTCCCCACCTCAGCGAACTCCCTACCACTGGCTGAGAAGGCCGAAGCAGAAGCTGGACTAATCCTTGACTCCTTTTTCTCCTATATTCTCCCTATCCTGCCAGTCAAAAGGGAGTATCACTCCCAGTCACTGAATCTCTCGACTCTGTCCTCTCTTCTTTAACCCCAATGCTACAGCTTTAGATAAAGTCCTTACCAACATCTTGCAACCTGGTTAACAACCAAGTCCTATTCATCCCTCTGAACCCGGCTCTTCCATGCCCTCCTGCAAGGCCTTCCCCAGCCCCTCTCTGTGGATACCCCTCCTCCCTTTTGAAGCAGGCTGGATACCAGCTCTGCCCCACCACCATGCCCCTTTTATCCTTGTGGGTGGGTATGTCTTTATCTTCAGGGTGCCTGGCACATATGAGTGTCCCACAAATCTTTGTTGAATAAGGGATTTGCTTTTGACGGAAGGAAAAGGAGAAAAAGTACAATTTGGTTAACTAGCTGGTACTTTACTTGGAAAAAATGCTTCATGAATTTCAGTTTATGAATGGGTTGTTTCCAAAATACATTTTTTTCCATTTGTATAAACTTGGGCAGAATCATGGACAGGATAGGATGTTCCAGGGTCACTGCATTTTCATTAAAATTAGGTAAATGTCTAACTGAAAAATGCCCACTTTTACCTAAGTAAAATTCAGTCTCCTATTTTATATATGGGGGCATTCAGGGGCAAAGGTGTGAAGTCACTCACCCCAGGGATAACCGATTCCTGGTCTGGTGCAGAAAATGGCTAGACCCGGCTGGGAAGCACTCCAGGAGGAGAGGTCTCTCTGCTTCACTTCCCCAACATGCAAGGATCTTATGCTCAGATTACCTGATGTCTCTACATAATATGGGACTTGGGGTCAGGCAGGTGGACACCCAGGCCTAGAAGCAAAGGTGTTAAGCCACCATCAGTTTCCTTTCTGAAGAACTAAAAGGTGAAGGATAAGGTCAGGCACAATGGCTCAGGCCCATAATCCTAGCATTTTGAAAGGCCGAGGAGGGTAGCTCATTTGAGGGCCAGAGTTCAAGACAAAGCTTGGCTGGTATAATGAAACCCCATCTCTAAAATTGAAAAAAAAAAACAAAACAATTTTTAAAAGGCCGGGCATGGTGGGGTGTGCCTATAGTCCCAGCTACTTGGGAGGCTGAAGCAGGAGAATCACTTGAACCTGGGAGGCAGAGGTTGCATGATCTTAGGATCATGCCATTGCACTCCATCCAGCCTGGGCTACAGAGTGAGACTCTGTATCCAAAAAATAAAATAAAATAAAAAAGTGAAGGATCTACCACCATAAATTTGAACTACTTTACACAAAGAGATTATTAATCCAAGAAACATGTTTTCCAGTGAGGAAGGGTGTGTTAATAGCTATTTAACAAAAAACCAATCTTTTGACAAATCATATGCAAGGGAAATAGAGCTATTCCTGGTCCCCAAATTCTGGGAAAAACAAATAACGCTGTTTTACAATTAGAATCCAAAAAGCATTTGGCACAGAACATGGATTCAGTGAACCTCACCAGAGCATTCCAAAGCAGTGTGTTACAATGAAATCAGTACTATAGTTCAATTCCTTGAACAGTCATCTTAAAGAGAATTTGAAATTTTGAGTGGTCACCCACAGTTAGTGGCTTTCTTGAGGTATAATTTGTATGTCATGAAAATGATCCATTTTAAGTATACAATTCCACGTTTTCATAAGATTTATACACAACTATTACCAGGAACATTTCCAACACCCAAACCAATCCCCCATGCTCCTACCCCACACCCAAGCAAGCACCGATTTGATTTGAGGTTTTTGCCTGTTCTAAAAGTTTCATATCATGGTATCATACAATATATAGCCCTTTCACTTGGCGAAATGTTTTCGAGGCTCCACCATATTGCAGTATGTACCCGAGAAATGAATGAGAACTTTATTCCTTTTCATGGCTGATATGGACATACCAAGTTTTGTTTATCTGTTCACTGGCTGATGGATTTAGATTGTTTTCCAGTTTTTGTCTACTGTGAATAATGCTGCTATGAACATCTGTTTGGCTTTTGAATGGACAGTTGTTGTAACTTTACTGAGTTACCGTTGCTATACAGTAAATTGCACATATTTAAATATACAATCTGATGAGTTTTCACATATGTATACAACGATGAAATCATGCATAATCAAGATAGTGAATATATACATCACCCCCAAATGTTTCATTGTGCTCTTTCCTTTGGACTCCCTTTCTGCCTCCTGTCCCAAGTCATCCTCTAATCTGCAGGCACTGAATTACTGCTACTACAGATTAGCTTGCATTTTCTAGAATTTCACCTAGATGGAGTCAGTAGGATATTTTGTAGGTAAAGGTGTCTGACTTCTCTCACGCAGCATATTATCATTTTGTGATGCACACATGTTGTTGTATGTTATCAACAATCCATTCGTTTTCATTATTGACGGCTATACCACAATTTGCTTATCCACTTATCTGCTGACAGACACATAAATTAGTTCTAGTTTTCGTCAATCACAGCTAAAGCTGCTATTTTAACTACATCAGACCAATCTCGTTCATCTCTTCTGTAACAAAGTTGTGAGTTGTTTTTCAGTTGCCATGGGCCCCCAGGTTGAACGTCAGGTAACCCGAGCATGACCAAATGAACCAAGCATGCAACTACTGGGGCAACCTAAATGATCAACCAAGGAGAGGGGACTGAATTAAGAAGTGGAAGCTGGGCACGGTAGCTCATTAATCCAAGCACTTAGGGAGGTCGAGGTGGGCAGATCACCTGAGGTCAGGAGTTCAAGATCAGCCTGGACAACATGGCAACACCCAGTCTCTACTAAAATTACAAACATTAGCTGGGCATGGTGGCGGGCGCCTGTAATGTCAGCTACTTGGGAGGCTAAGGCAGGGGAATCGCTTGAACTCAGGAGGTTGAGGTTGTAGTGAGCTGAGATCGCACCACTGCACTCCAGCCTGGGTGACAAGAGTGAGACTCTGTCTCAAAAAAAAGAAAAAAAAAAATGTAGATCCAGAATCCAATTAGATTCAGTTCTGGCACAACCCCATGGCAGGAGCCAGTCAGAAAACACCTCCCAGCATCGCTTCATTGCAAGATCCAAGAGGATCACATCTTATTACCCTATGCTTCTAAAACGCAACTGAACTACCAGCTCTAGGAGGGAGATTTGAGTGCTTCTTCCTGGCTCCTTGCTAGCCAGCCCAGTCATGATAACGCTTCTTTTTCATCAAAAGCCAGCTCCATGGTATTGGTCTCTATGCACCTTGGGCAGCAAGCCAATGACTGCTTGCTGGGTGACACTATGAACACTGTATACCAATTTTGCCTGGACACATGCTGTCATTCTTCCTGACAACATACCTTGGAAACAGAATTCCTGAGTCACACATTAAGTGTATGTTGAACTTTTTAAGAAACTACCAAACTGTTATATTCCCACCAGCAATTTGCAAGGATTCTGGTTTCCGCATATCCTTGTCAACACTTGGATGGTCAATCTTTTTAATTTTAGCCATTCTCGTGGTTGTTATTATGGCTTTAATTTGCATTTCCCTAATGACTGAGTGGCTGTTTAGTTTAGTGTTCAGCCAGTGATTTGGGCAGAGATTGTGCCCAGCCACCTTGTACCTGTAAGGCTTCCACCGTCTGCGGAATCAACAGTCTGTGCATGGAAGGCAGCATTCAAAGTTGTACCCAGATTTCAAGCCTTTCCTGGCTTTCACTTTTTGCTGGGCTCTACTGAGTATCTCCTGGGCATGCAAAGTTTAGCTGTCTGCTACAGATGGCTGGAGAGCCATGTTAGCCCTCTACAGGTCTCTCAAATCTAGGATCTCCTTGTTAAATTTCTGGGTGGCCTCCAACTAGCAAACTAAAGACTTGAAGTAGCAAACCTGTGGGTTTTTCATTATGAACTGATTTTGCTACTTTTAGCCAGCAAAGCTGTGATTTCTTAACCCCAACCCTTACCCACACTTCAGACTGAGTCCATCATGTCTGATAAACCGGCAGTCTGACAACTCAGATAGTGGGCAGAAAGACAGAAGCAGCCCCACACGAGAAGGCCACAACCCCTACTGTTCATCCCCAAAGATCCAGTGTTTCAATTATGCCTCTCAATTTATTATCTGCCTTTTTGGTCAGTTTCCAGTGCCCAGAAATGACCATTTTGGACAATCTTGTCCAGTGTTACACCTGTTTCATTCAGAAAGAAAATCACCTGTCTTCTTCACATCACCATCAAGGGATGTGATTTGGCTACTCATTTAATTTCTCAATTTTCCACAGCCTAAAGATGATAATATAAAAATAAAGTATGACTATAATTTAACTCCAAATATCAAATATAGAAATGGTCTCCAAGTCTGATAGAAAACTTAACATCCAAACGTGAATATTTTCTATTAAGAGAGTGGCTCTTCCACATAATACCAGCAAGCTAACATTCTATTAAAGTACCAAAATAGCCAGATGTTCCGTAACTTTGAGACTCCTAGAAGGTAAACTGATTGATTGCTTGGACCTCAGCTGTGGCTTGACCGCAAAACTCCAAGATTGCCCAAATCGGATCGATTCTGTAGTGTCATTAACAAAGTCAGACATAGGCAAAAAGCAAATTCTTGCAGTTCTATTAGTATGATTATGTATTTCAGATATTCCCAGCCCAGATTTTGTCACATTATACTTTCTCCCGTTATTCCAAATGCTATCACAAAATCCTCAAGTATAATTTAGTTTTAACATTAGTTCATATTTATATAATACAGTGCTGTATAATTGACTAAGCCCCTTCATCTACTAGCTCAACTGATCCTCACAAAAACCTCCTGTGGCCGGTAGAGCAGCTACGATTCTCATGTAATACCTGCTGGAACCAAACAGAGGGATTAAGTGTTCCACAGAGCCAGGAAATCAGATCTAAAATCCAGTCACTCTGGCAATATTTCATTTTGCGCGGCACTGGGTACTGTCTCTGCCTCAATTTCTTCAAATGTTTCAATAACTTCCTCAAGAGTAAGGAAAAGAAATTAGCCCCCAAACATCAGCTTTTTCAACACTTTCAGTTGAGGAGAACTTGTCTTAACGTTTGTTACCTTAAAATTTTTAATTCCCGGAAGGTGAATGCAGACACTGAGCAAGAAGAAACCAAATTTCTTAACAATTGCAAAAGCCACCTTTAACATCCTCAATGCCAACCTCTGCATTCTCTCTCTCTCTCTCCCCTCCCAGCCCCTCCCACTCCTCTGCCTTTTCCACAGCCCGATTCTATGAAGCCGTCTCAGGAGAGAGGCACTACACGTCCATACCTAGCACACGCAGGCTGTGGTGGTCTTCAGTGTCATCAACCTGGTAGACGATTTCAGAAAAATAACTTGCAATCTCTCTAACACATGCATTGGGAGAAACATGTCATTTCTCTCATCTTGAAAAAACAAAACCAAAACTTTCCTGGACTCTTCTGGGCTTCAAAAGAGAGTCTGACTAGACTCACTCTTCGATCCAGTTCCACCAATTCTCCCTCGAATCTGCTCCACTTTGGCTTTTGTCTCTGCCATTTCACTGAAACCACTTGCCAAGGTCACTAACTTCCTCCTCATTGCTGAATCTTCTGATCGATGTTCAGCTGGCGTCTTACCTGACCCATCAGCAGCATCTGACGACGTGGGTTACTACGGCTTCCCTTAGTGTCTAGAGAACCACGATTTATACCTTCCTATCCGTTCCTCAATCTGCCTTGCTTACTCCATGGGACCATGAGAGGCCCCAGACCACTCTTCTCACTCCCTTGGTGGCCTCAATCTTTCTTGTGATTTTGAACAACAGTTCAATGCTCATTTTTTAAATTTTAAATTAAAGCCTTTAAATTTGCCTTTTTAATCCTGACCTCCCACTGAAGTCCAGATTCTACCTACATGAGCTTTCTGCTTAGATGTCTAAAGAGGAATCTCAAATTTAATGTGCTTAAAACTGCGCTCCTAGTACTGCTTCCAATCAGTTCCTCCACAATCCCCCCCAAATCTCAGCAAAGGCACCTCTACTTTCAGTTGTTCAAGCTGAAAACTGTGGAGTCTTCCCTGACACCTCTTTTTGTCTCTCATCCCATATCTAACTTCACAACAACATATGACTAGAATTCCATCACTTCTCATCACATCCCTTGCTTATGGTCTCAGGCACCTCGGTTTCTCAGCTGGGTCACTGCAATAGCTTCATTGGGTCTCTCTGCTTCTACCCTTGCAAACACCCCCACCCCAAGCCCAGAGTATTCAAAATCACATTAGCTTCAGTAGAAAGATCATGTTCCTTTTCTCCTTAAAATCTACCAGTTCCTTTTCATCTCACTGGAAGCCAAAACCCACACAATAATCACTGTTCACACTGTTACCAGAAAGGGGGTCCCATCCAGACCCCAAGAGAGGGTTCTTGGATCTCACGCAAGAAAGAATTTGAGGCAAGTCCATAAATTGAAAGTAAGTTCATTTTGAAAGCAAAAGAATAAAAGAATGGCTACTCTATCGACAGAGCAGCCGTGAGGGCTGCTGGTTGCCCTCCCCGCTTTTTGTTTCGAGGCGAGGTTTCGCTCTTGTTGCCCATGATGGAGTGCAGTGGCGCGATCTCTGCTCACCGCAACCTCTGCCTCCTGGGTTCAAGTGATTCTTCTGCCTCAGCCTCCCAAGTAGCTGGGATTACAGGCGGGTGACACTACACCTGGCTAGATTTTTGTATTTTTAGTAGAGACAGGGTTTCACCATGTTGGCCAGGCTGGTCTCAAGCTCCTGACCTAAGGTGAGCCACCTGCCTCGGCCTCCAAAAGTGCTGGGATTATAGGCGTCAGCCACCACGCCCGGCCTGGTTGCCCATGTTTATGGTTATTTCTTGATTGTATGATAAACAAGGGGTGGATTATTTATGCCTCCCCTTTTTAGACCATATGGGGTACCTTCCTGACGTTGTCATGGCATTTGTAAACTGTCGTGGAGCTGGTGGGAGTGTGGCAGTAAGGATGACCAGAGGTCACGCTCGTCCCCATCTTGGTTTGGGTGGGTTTTGAGCGGCCACTTCACTGCAGCCTGTTTTATCAGCAAGGTCTTTATGAGCTGTATCTTGTGCTGACCTCCTGTCTCATCCTGTGACTTAGAATGCCTAACTGTCTGGGAATGCAGCCCAGGAGGTCTCAGCCTTATTTTATCCAGCCCCTATTCAAGATGGAGTTGCTCTGGTTTAAATGCCTCTGACAACATGACATGACCATCCATATCCTCTCATCTGCCTCTTTTCCCTTTACTCACTCCACTCCATTCACCAGCCTCCTTCTACTTTCAAACAAGCCAAGCATGCTTCTGCCTCAAGGTCTTTACATTTACTATCCTCTCTGCCTACAATACTTCCCCCAAACACCAACAGAGCCCTTTCCAACAACTTATTCACAACTTCTCACTGAGGCTTTCCCCGAACATCTCTTTACCAGTGAACTCTTCAGCCCTTACCCTTACCTGCCTTACGTTCCTCCAAAGCACTGACTGCCCTCTCATACGCTACATATTGTGCTTTTATTTGTTCTTAGTCCGTGTCTTCCTGCTAGAATGTTACTTCCATGAAGGCAGAGTTTCATTCGTTAACTACTATATCATCAACACCTAGAATACTGTCTGACACATGGTAATAAATATCTGATGAATCAAAGAATCATGTAACAATACAAATGTGTATGAACTGATTCATATGAAGACTAGAAAGTTCAAGAACCATAGAATGCTAGGTACTGGATGACTAAATGTTGACTGCATATGATGACATAGATATGTTAAGCTACAATTTTAAATTTTCTAGCAGTCCCATAAAAAAAGTAAAAGAAAACAAATATTAATTGTAATAACATGTTTTAATTCAATATATCCAAAATATTATCATTTCAACATGTGAGTCATAGATAACTTACTAATATTTTAGTCCTTCATATTAAGTTTTTGAAATATGATGCGTATTTTCTGCAGAGAACATTGCCCTTAGTACTACTCATATTTCAAACGTCCAATAGCTACATGGGACCAGTTGCTACCATATTGGACAGCACAGATTTTGACCAAAATTAAATAATCCCACTGCAGTGGAGAATATCTTGCAGATTTATTCATTATTTTTAGTTTAAGAATACCAAACAAGGCCCTGGTACAACCTCATGGTTTACTAGTTTTGTTAAAACAGTTTCAAAGGATGTCATACAAGGAGTAATAGCTCGTATTCTGAGAAATCATTTGTTTTCAAGATAACTGAACTCCTAAAACACTTTAAACTTCATTCAGGTGTTTTGATTAGGAAGAATGAAAGCCATTCTTCCCTAGTCTGTTTGAGAAACCAAGTTAAATCCAGAGAGATTTTGTGATCTTATCTAAATTAGAATCAGGAAAATCATTATTTTCAAATAGAAAAACCTATTAAGATTCTATTTCCACTAAACCAGTATTTATTTCAAATCAACCAAAATGCATCCTGCATTAAAAGACAATTTTATATATAGTTGCATGTAAAAAATGTATTAACAGTTGCTTTACCAATTTTTTTTTTTGCATTTTATAATGTAAAAGTGAAATAAAGCACTAAGGAGAACGCTTTGAGATTTTTGTTTGTTTTGAAACACAGCCTCTGTCACCCAGGCTATAGTGCAGAGGCACAGTCTCCACTCACTGCAACCTCCACCTCCCAGATTCAAGCGATTCTCCTGCCTCAGCCTCCCAAGTAGCTGGGATTACAGGCATCCGCCACTATGCCAGGTAATTTTTATATTTTTAGTGGAGATGAGGTTTTACCATGTTGGCCAGACTGCTCTTAAACTCCTGACCTCAGGTGATTCACCCGCCTCAGCCTCCCAAAGTCCTGGGATTACAGGCATGAGCCACCGTGCCTGGCCTAAATTTTTAACATAGGTATTTAAGTCTTATATTTCTTAAATGCTATGTATGAAGAATGTCTTCGTTAACTCTTTTCTATCATCAGGGGATGAATTTCTTCCAGAATCCCATTATTTACAAATATTCATTTATTAAAATTATCACAATTGCATTATTCAACAACAAAATTTAAAGAACCCAATTAAAGTTCATAGTATTTTAAAACTTTAAACTTTTTTTTAAAAAGCAGCAAGACAAACAGAAGAATCTACTTACTCAGCTGTTATGGGGTGTTATCAATCATCTCTCATAAACTGGCAGGTCTGAGCTCAGATCAGCAAGGCAGAGAAACTCCAGATGGCACCTTATCTCAACTCTTCTAACTCGTAAAAGCATTAATAAAATGCCTGTATAAGAAAGAAGCCTGGAGTTACAACCAAGACAGAACTTTCTCGAGTGGATTGTCTAGATGGGAAACAAACCTGTTTCCTCTTTTCTTTCCTTAAATGAGGGCTTAGAACAAGTTAATTCATGGCCTTGGAGTAGCAGGTGGCCTGATACAGCAATACTTGGTATTACAACTGCTTTTCTAAGAACTCTCTGGGGAGAAGCCTAAATTGGTGCAATAAAATACTCACAAGTGCTAGAACCTGCTTTTTTTTTTTTTTTTTTGAGCTGGAGTCTGGCTAATTTTTGTATTTTTAGTAGAGACAGGGTGCAGCGGTGTGATCTCGGCTCACTGCAATCTCCACCTCCCAGGTTCTGGCGATTCTCCTGACTCAGCCTCCCAAGTAGCTGGGATTACAGGCACCTGCTACCACGCCCGGCCTATTTTTGTATTTTTAGTAGAGATGGGGTTTGACCGTGTTGGCCAGGCTGGTCTCAAACTCCTGACATCAGGTGATCTGCCCACTTCAACCTCCCAAAGTGCTGGGATTACAGGTGTGGGCCACTATGCCCGGCCAGAACTTCCTCACTGTTTTGCCAGTGTAATCCTTCAAGTGGTAAAAATCCGTTCTCTCTAACCATATAATATATTGTCTAAATATACTTGAGACAATATATTTTTAAATATATATTTTAGACAGTATACACTATTGAAAGTGAAAAGGGAAACTTCTGAAATATTTGTTGACCAATAAACTGGTTTTATTATATTGGTTTTATTCTAATAAAATGAAAATAATGTACACCCACTACTTCTAAAGGTTTCTTTGTATCATATGAACAGCAGCAGATAAATCTTGGTACACATTCATGTACTGTAATAGGCTTTTTTCTTTTTGAAACAGAGTCTTGCTCTGTCACCACACTAGAGTGTAGTGGCTCAATCTTGGCTCATTGCAACCTCTGCCTACTAGGTTCAAGCAATTCTCCTGCCTCAGCCTCCCAAGTAGCTGGGACTACAGGCGTGCGCCACCACGCCGGCTAATTTTTGTATTTTTAGTAGAGATGGGGTTTCACCATGTTGGCTAGGACGGTCTCGATCTCTTGACCTTGTGATCCGCCCACCTCAACCTCCCAAAGTGCTAGGATTACGGGCGAGAACCACCACGCCTAGCCTACTTTTTTTCATTTATTAGTTTTGAAACAGTGTCTGTCTCTGTTGGCCAGGCTGGAGTGCAGTGGCGAGTACTCGGTTCACTGCAGCCTCTGCCTCCCGGACTAAAGTAATCCTACCAGCTTAGCCTCTCAAGCAGCTCGGACTACAGGTGCACGTCACCACACCTGGCTAATTCTTTGTATTTTTGGTAGAGACAGGGTTTCACCATGTTGCCTAGGCTGGCCTCAAACTCCTGAGCTCAAGCAATCTGCCCACCTCAGCTTCCTAAAGTGCTAGGATTATAGGCGTGAGCTACTGCACCTGGCCATAATGAGTTTTCTTAATAGATTCTGCCTCTTGATATTGATTCATTGGTATTTTTTCTAGAAAAAAAAATTGAATATGGTCTCATTATTTTTAATTTTTCACAGGGTTGCCACAATCTTTTTCAGTTTCATTTTATGTCAAATAATCTGAAATCACTGACACCTTCAGCTGATTATTCTCGATTCACATTATTTTTAACAGGAAAATTCTGTCTTTATGGAAGAAACCTGGTAAGTGCAAAGCAAATTCTGCTAAATAGGGGATATTCTCACTCCTGTTTCTATACCAAAATTATACATATTTCAGACTAAATATTTTCATAGGTATTATCTTTCTGCCTAAATTGGTGGGTTTTCTTCCCCACTTTTGCCCCTCTGATCCATTTCACCAGGACACACTTCATCATGGGTCATATTTTTTTCCCCAGTTCAAATCTCACCATGTCACTTCCCAACTAAAACAGTTTTCAACGTTTCCCATTGCTCTTAGATATGATGTATCTCATAAGCCTTAATATGGAGACTTCCAAAGCCCTGCATGACCACCTTCCTTCCCACCTCTCAGGCCACCCTTGCCCCTCTCAAATCCCCAAAAGCACCAGATTCTCTCTCGCCTGTCCCAGGGCCTTTGCAAGGTCTGTTCCCTTTGCTGGGATGCTCTTCTCTTTGGCCATGGTCATCTTTCACATCTGAGAAGCCTTTGTATGCTTCTTATCTAAGTTACACCATGCTACTCTTTCTCTCTTCCTCTCAAAAGTACGCTGTACCCTTCCTGCAAAGCACTCATCCAAACCTGTGTTTGTGTGTTTTTAGAAAGCCTGTCTCCACCAGGCTGTAACAACTTCATGAGGGTGTAGAGCTCGTGCCCGTGCTTCTTTGATTCATCCCTTTACCACCACTGTTCCCAGCACCTAGCTCGGTCCTTGGCACCTTGTGAGCCTGCAATAAATATTTGTTAAATGAATGAATAAAAGACTGAGGTGGGGGCAGGTGACAAGGACAATCTAGTTGTTTTGGTCCATTGTTATCTATGATCCTAAATCCAACTCCATCATTAGCTTTTCCCTCTATGCAGAATGATTCCCATCACTGTAGGTCTATGCTGGAAGGTAAGGGAATGGGAATGGGAATTGGTGGGGGAGTGAAGAGCAGGGAAGGGTGGAAAGGAGGGGGGAAGGGAGAGAGGGAGGGAGGATGGAAAGCAGGGAGGCAGGGAGGGAAAGGAAGGGAGGGAGGGGAGGGGAAGAAGGCTTTCTTGCCTACTGGCCTTTCTCTTGACCCCACAGCCCCATGAATCAACTTCCCCATTTCTCTAATCCAATTTTATAAGAATACTCAAAAAAGCTGACTCCAACTGCTGTCTCCAATTCTTTCTTCCATTCCCATCAGGCTTTGTCTCCACTGCTCCCCTCAAACTGCTATTATTAAAGCCAACAATGTCTTCGACTGTGAAATACTCGAAAGCCAGGTATAGGGAGAGATGCTTTAAAGGAATTATCTCATTCCTTATTTCTTTTTAAAATTTTTTTAAACTAAAAATTTAAAAAGATGAAATGCTTCACAAATTTGCATGTCATCTTTGCCCAGGGGCCATACTAATCCTTTCGGTATCATTCCAATTTTAGCATATGTGCTGCCAAAGCAAGCGTTATTTATTTTTAGACAGGGTCTCACGCTATCATCCAGGCTGGAGTGCAGTGGGGCAATCATGGCTCACTGCAGTCTCCAACTCCTGGGCTCAAGTGATCCTCCCACTTCAGCCTCCTGAATTGCTGAGACCACAGGCACATGGCACCACATCCAGCTAGTTTTGTGTGTTTATTTTTGTTTTTTGAGATGGGGTCTCACTTTCTTGCCTAGGTTGGCCCTCCACTTAAACAGTTCCTAGGGTGGGCATGGTGGCTTACGCCTGTAATGCCAGCACTTTGGGAGATCAAGGCAGGAGGATTGCTTGAGTCCAAGAGTTCAACACCAACCTAGGCAACATAGCAAGACTCCTTCTCTACAAAAAATAAAAAGTTAGCTGGGTGTGGTGGTGCATGCCTATGGTCCTAGCTACTTGGAAGGCTGAGATGGGAGGATTGCTCGAGTCTAGGATGTCAAGGTTGCAGAGCTGTGATCACACCACTGCCCTCCAGCTTGGGCAACAGAGCTAGACCCTGTCCTCAATTTTTTTTTTTTTTCAATAAATAAAACAGTTCATCACCACCACCTGATGAGGGAGGTACCACTGTTATTCTCAGAGAGAGGTTAACTGAATTCATTCAAGATTACTTGAGCAAAAAAGCAGCAGAAACCATTTTCACTCAATCTAACGTTCAATGTTAGACCTGCCAGTAGCACAGACATAGCTAACCGCTCTCCTCTTTCTTTAAGCACTTTCTGTGCTTGGTTTCCAGGACACCACAACCTCCCGACTCTCCTCCTCCTTCATTGGCCATTCCTTAAACTTCTTCTCATTATCCAACCCCTTAATGCCGGAGGGAACCAGGACTCCGAGTTCTCAAACTTGCCTATCTACACTCTCTCTCCCTGGTCAACTCAGTGGGTCTCATCACCTTAACCAAGAGCCTGAACCTCTTCCCTGAACTCAAGGCTCATATTTTCAGCCACCTCGACATCTCCTCTTGGATGTCCAACAGACACTCCCCTCTTAACGTCACGCCATGCCAAACTCCTGATGTTCCCCTACTGCGCCCGGCCCGAAGCTCCTACAGGCTTGCCCAGCTCAGAAAATAACTCCATCCTCCAAGTCATCTTGTTCTTTTTTCTTTCCCTCCCACTCTCTACCCAATTCATCAGCAAATCCTGTTGGCTCGATCTTAAAGCTACATCTGAATTCTAACTAATTCTAACTACTTCTACTTCTCCCTGCTCCCATCACTGCCATCCGAGTCTCCCTCATCTCCAGCTGGATGACCACAATAGCCTGGGAGCTGATGCTTCTCCCTTGCCTTACTTGTCTGCTGGGAACAGAAAATGTACCACTATGACCACACTGAAGTCTTTCAGTTGAGGCTGTCATAGTAGAGATGAATTCTTCGTTATATTTGTCCCTCAAATGTTTCGGGAAAAAGTTGTTTCTTCCATGTTACATTAGTTCTGAAGATTTCAATTGCTTTCTTTTATGAAAACCTGTATTAACAAACGCCAAATATTCTATTGTTACTCTTGACTCTGAAATGAATTAGATTTCTGTGTGGGCAGAAGTATTAGCCCAGCTCTTAAAGTTCCATAGAAAATGTTGTTTGTTTTCTTCAAAGCTTAAAACCTTCCCATTAATCATCAAAATAAGATATCTCCACTACAGGCATTTGTTACTTGAAGATGAACAGAATAGAATCAGTACCTATACAAAACCCACACTGACAGGATCTCATATTTTCGAGCAAATGAAATCTGATGATCTTGTTAACAATCATGGTATTTTCTAAACCCCCTGCCTCCTTTTCTTTCCTTTATTTATTTAATTATTTATTTATTTTTTGCTTAGTCAGAGTCTTGCTCTGCCACCCAAACTGGAATGCAGTTGTACCCACATTGCTCACTACAGCCTCCAACTCCTGCACTTAAATGACCCTACTGGCTCAAGCTCCTGAGTAGCTAGGACTACAGGCACACACCATCACACCCAGCTTTTTTTATTGGTGGCGGGGATGGGGAGAGATGGGGTCTCGCTTTGTTGCCCAGGCTGGTCTTAAACTTCTGGCTTCAAGCCATCTTCCAGTCTCAGCCTCCCAAAATACTGGGACCACAGGTATGAGCCACTGCACCAGGCCTCAACTCTTTACTACAGCCCCTGAAAAGCAGAGGGCCTGGATTTGGTGCCTCTAAAACTCCTTTCTGCTGGCTTAACTCCAATGCTCAGCACATGCACTTCCCAAGTCGTCGTTTTCTTTGATCTCCTTGGACTCTCTGCCTTCTAGAGAATATAATCCACATGAACTGCGCTCCTGGATCTTTTACATAACTGTGGTTTCTCACAAGGTTCTTTAAACAAAGGTCCACGTGATAGATTTCTGCTCAAGTTTAGTTCCAGGAAATGTTTGGTTTCTGCAGATGTTTACATGTTTCCGGCTGTCAGCACATGAAAACAATGTAATTCTGTTTCTTTTCTTCACTTTAGCAACTAGAAAGCATAAAATCAAATATATTGTTCAAATCTGCTCAACGTTGATATATGGAAATACTTAATCCTTAAACATTTTAAGTGAGGTTGGTTCTATTTTTTTATTGTTATTTTGCCTTTTAGCCTGAATGTGGTAAGTGGTTGCAGAAACATGACAAGCTGTAAAATGTAAAAATATACAAGACAAATAAAATAGAAAAGAGGCTGAGTACAGTGGCTCAGTGCCTGTAATCCCAGCACTTTGAGCAGCTGAGGTAGGAGGACTGCTTGAGCCCAGGAGTTCAAGACCAGCCTGGGCAACAGAGACAGACCCTGTTTCTACAAAAAAAAAAAAAAAAAAAAAAGCCAGGTGTGGTGATGTGTGCCTGTAGTCCTAGCCAAATGGGAGGCTGAGGCCGGGGGGGGGTTACTGTGAGCTGTGATTACATCACTATCCTCTGGTAGTTACAGTTCAGAGTGAGACTCCATCTCTAACCGCAAAACAAAAAAATGGAAAATGGGAAAATACAGTGGTGGTTTTCCAACGAGAAGGCATGAGTACCCAGAATTAGATTCTTTGTCATCTAAAAAAAAAAAAAAAACTATTCACAAGCAAAGAAAAGAGTCCTCCACCCTCTTACTTAAAAGCTATTCACTAGGTTGGAGTAAAATAATCAAGTAAAATAATCAGGTATCTTTTTTGTGAAATTTCCCTAGGAAGACTTCAAAGTTTGAAATTTTTTATAATCAACTTCAGTAAGACTTCTTTAAACATCATTTTGAAAATTAAAACCATTTTAGAAAAGCAAGCTAAACTGGTTGTATGACAGGTGTACATTGTAAGTCATTTCATTTGGTGAGCAGTCCAGATTACACACGTGTGCACTGTAATGATGAGGTAAGGACTGACTGTTTTTGGCTCCCATACCCCTTCTCACCACTGAGGTTCAGTAATAAACGGCTCCTAATAAGTAACTAAAGTATCAATCAAAACCTTAAAGGTATTCACTCATTATACTGTATTTACATGTATCCTTAAAATGCAAAAATCGTAAAATTACATTTATTACTACAAAAATCCAGAAAACCAGAGCCTTCAAAAAGTACATGAAGCATACAAATATGTAAGCCAAATGGTTACTTAAAGTGAGCCATAAACTTGGCCCTACGCTCTCTATTAGACAAAGCAAAAAGGGAAAATTGATCAATTACAAACTGCACATGATCAGAGGTGAATTTCAGGAGAAATATAACTTCTCCTGGTATTCAAATCTAAGAAATACTTCTCTGTAGATCATTCTATATGTAATACACTGGGGTCTTCAATACTGTCCCTGAAAGATATGCTGATTCTTATTGCATATAGTGTACATAGTAAAAACATAAAGCTCTCTGATAATGTGGATAAATTTTAAAAAATAAAGCCTAGAAAGTCTCTTCAATAGAATTTTCTGTAATGAAGATGCTCCATATCTACACTGTCAAATACAGTAGCCATTAGCCACATATGGCTAGTGAGCACTTGAATTATGGCTGGTATGACTAAGAAACTGAATCTTAATTATATTTCATTTTAATAGCCATATTACAACAACAAATATCTACCCACTGGACAGTATAGGTCTAAAACATTAGTTATCAAACGTTTTTAAGTAGCAGAACCATTTTGGGGTTGTCAAACATATACAGAATCTATCATGTTAAAAAAGGTGGTATAGTATATATGCTTCTAAGTTCTAGCTAAAATATTTATTTATAGACAATGAAAATATGAGTATTCCAATAAATATTAGAAATCGAGGATTTTAAGTGAGAGTTATAAACTTAGATCAGCCCCACGAAACACTTTTATGTCTGTATTTTGTTTGAATGCACTGAGCAATGCTCATGTGGGACTTCTAACTATATATTCTGAGCTACCCAGTTACCAAGGCCACCCTCAGCAGCCATTTACTCAGGAAGCATAGGAAGAAAACACAGCATGCCAGCAGAGCAGTTTCTGGTGTTTCTCTTCGTGGAAGGAGTCCCCACAGGAGTTCACATGGCCATCCAGGAGCTATTCCCTCTGGCATCCAGGTGACAGCTCAGGTGTAAGGAAATGAAAATCACAAGGGTGGGCCAGGAGCAGTAGCTCACACCTGTAATGCCAGCACTTTGGGAGGCCGAAGTGAGCCGATCACTTGAGGTCAGGAGTTCGAGACTAGCCTGGACAACACAGTGAAACCCTGTCTCTACTAAAAATACAATAAGTAGCCGGGCATCGTGGTGGGTGCCTGTAATCCCAGCTACCCGGGAGGCTGAGGCAGGAGAATCACTTGAACTCAGGAAGGAGAGGTTGCAGTGAGCTGAGACTGTACCACTGCTCTCCAGCCTGTTACCATTGTAACAGCAAGACNAAAGAGACAGACAGAGGAAAGAAAGGAAAAGAAAGAAAGAAAGAAAGAAGGAAAAAGAAAAGAAAAGAAAAGAAAAGAAAAAGAAAAAGAAAAAGAAAAAGAAAAAGAAAAAGAAAAAGAAAAAGAAAAAGAAAAAGAAAAGAAAGAGAAAGAATCAATCACAAGGATGGTACACAGACATGCTGGCTTAGAAATCCTGTGCCCCAAACAGAAACCAAATGTCATATAACAGTGCTGGTCACTGTGTCCAGGGTTCCCACAAAGGACATACCCACTTCTGTACCCACTTCTAAAAAGTCAGTACTTCTGGAGAAGCTCAAAGCTACAGCTTCTAATCAGGAATTTAGAGTTCACTTACAGTCACAGTCCAGATACATTTACCAAACAGAGGTCACTTTCACCACAACAATGTTGCCTGGTAACATGGTGAACACTCCTCTTTTACCAGGGGTTCAGGAGAACTGAGTAGAAAGTTAATCTAAGGTCAAATTTGTCCTTAAAAAATGAAAAATGTTTTCGTTATTTCTTTAGCAACCTTCATGATTTAACAACAACGACAAAGAACCCCACATATCAGGAATAGAAAAGAAATTGCTTAACTTAAAAACAAAAACAAAACCCTACAACAAAATCACATTTAATGGTTAAATAACGGGAGTATTTCCTTCAAAAGCTAGGAAATGCAAGAAGGATGACTACAATCATCACTTTTACTTAAAAATGTAATAGAGAACTTAGTCAACATTAATAAAAAAGACAGAAAGGAAACATAAAAATTTAAATGAAGCAACAAAACTTTAATGAAGCAACAAAACTATCTTCATCTCTAAGTAATCATTATCTATATAGAGAATTATGAAGGAAAACCATTAAAACTAATGAAATAAGTTTGTCTCCCAGCACTTTGTGAGGCCAAGGTGGGTGGATCACAAGGTCAGGAGATTGAGATCATCCCTAACACAGTGAAACCCCGTCTCTACTAAAAATACAAAAAATTAGCCAGTGTGGTAGCACACTCCTGTAAGTCCCAGCTACTCAGGAGGCTCAGGCAGAAGAATTGCTTGAACCAGGAGGCAGAGGCTGCAGTGAGCCAAGATCATGCTACTGCACTCCAGCCTGGACAACAGAGCAAGACTCCGTCTCAAAAANAAAAAAAAAAAAAAACAATGTTTTTAGATATAAGATCAATATACAAAAAATAATACAATTCTTATAAGCCAAAAAATCACGCTGTAATTTTAATAAGAAAAGCAACCTACCATTTAAACCAGCAACTAAAGCTCTTAGCTTTCTAATAATTAGTCTAACAAAAAATCTTCGAGAGCTTTATAGGGAACATTATAAAGCTAAGTAAGTTGAGAAATAAACGATGTTTGTGGATGAAAGACTTAATAAATATCCCTAAGCTGAACTGAAATTCAATATGATTCCAATCAAAATCCCTACAGGATCTTTCATGGACCCTGTAAGTTGATCCTAGAATTCATAAGAAAAAACGGCCAAGAACAGTCTTGACAAATTTGAAGAAGAAAACAGGCAGCCTCCTCTCCGAAACTTTAAGTTATACAAAACAATGGTAAGTAAAACAGTAAAGATAAATGAAAAACAATTGAGCACCCCGAAAAAGACTCATGTATGTTCAGAAACTTGATACATGATGGTAGTAGCCCTGCACATCAGTGGGGAAAGGACAGACTATTCAACAGTATCCCGAGACCTAGGTTAACTCTTAACAAAATAAAATCATTGTCTCACACCATAGAAAAACATTTTCAAGCAGTAGACTTAAACATAAAAATAAAATTTTGACAACTTTTAGAAAAAAATGCTCTTTGGGCAATGATTTTTAAAATAACATACAAAAGTAGAAGTGATAAAGTAAAAGACTAATACATGTGTTACTATGTTGAAAATCTTTTTTATTCTAAACAAAAGGTTCTTCAAACAAAATGAAAAACCAAACCACAGACTAGAAGATATTAATGAAATATATAACAAAAAGGTATTAATTTCCAAAATACATTAAGTCCTAAAAGTCAGTAAATAAACACAAACAACTGAATTGAAAAAAATGAGGCAAAAAAAAATTGTGAATAGCTACTTAACAGAAAAGGAAATCTGAGTGAAAATAAGCATAAGGAGTTCGAGTTCAGTACAACGCAGTTTAACACTATGATGAGACAGCATTTCACACCAGACTGGCAAAGTATCATACACTAATGAAAGAAAGTTAAACTGAGTCAACCACTCTGAGAGCAATTTGGTAACAGCTAATAAAGATGAAGATGCGCATACCTACAGCCAAGTAATTCCACTCCTGAAAATGTACACTAGAGAAAGTGGCACACAAACATAAGGAGGTACACATAAGAATACAGGTAATTGCAAAAAATTGGAAACAACTCGAATGTAAATCAAGAGGAGAATATGTATATAATAGTCTCATAATGAAATACTGTATACATTAGCATTACGTATATTACGTATGTGAAAGAAATAAGGACAGCTACAAATATCAAAGAGGAATAAATGTTTAATAATAACGTTAGCTTCTGCGCAGCAAAGGAAAGACTCAATCGAGTAAAAAGGCAACCTATGGAATGGGAGAAAATATTTGCAAACTATGTATCTGATAAGGGGCTAATATCCAAAATATATAAGGAACTCCTCCAACACAGTGGCAAAAAACCCCAAATAACCCACTGAAAAAAAACAGACTGAAGACTGAAATAGGTATTTCTCCAAAAAAAAGAAAGACAGACAAATGGCCAACAGGTACACGAAAAGATGTTCAACATCACCCATCATCACATGCCAATGAAAACCACAGTAAGATGTCACCTCATACCCTGTTAGGATGGGCATTATAAAAAACAAAAACAGAAAACCCAGAAAATAACAAGTGTTGGTGAGGATCTGAAGCAACTGGAACTCTTGTGCATTGTTGGTGGGACTGTTAAATGGTGCAGCTGCTATGAAAAACAGTATGGAGGTTCCTCAAAAAATTACAAATAGAACTAAAATATAAACCAGAAATCCCACTTCTGGATCTTAATCTTAAAAAACAACTGAAATCAAAATCTTGTAGAAATGCTTGCACCATCCCTCTGTTCACTGCAGAATTAATCACAATAATCAAAAGGTAGTAACAACCTAAATGTCCATCTTAAATGAAAACCAAGGTAGTAAAAGAATAAAATGTGTTTGGAAATGTTAAACACTAAACGCAGGACAGTGGTTTCCACTACAGAGGAAAAGAGCGGAATGGAATCAAAAAGAGCTAAATAAGAGGTTTCTATTTTGTCTGTATTTTTTTTTAATCTAGAGCAAATATTACAAAACTGATGGTATTTGATATCTTAGTCTATTTTTCCATATGTCTAGAATATTTTATTATAGAGATAAATTTTTTAGAATACCAAGAACATTTTTTCCTCCTAAGAAATGTTTATATTTCACCTGCTGTAACAAGTTACCATGGACCTCCACTGAAGAAAGGATGAGCCAGAGCCAGAAATTATAGCAAAATTGAGAGAGAGAGAGAGAGAGAGAGAGAGAGAGAGAGAGAGTGAGTGTGTGTGTGTATGTGAACTCTCTTCAGAAGAGGTCTCATAGATTACAACACAGGGATGTGGCTTAAACAAAAATGTTAAAAGTCACTGACATACTTGATGCCGTTTGTCATTTTGCACTAGGCAACAATAAAAACATGAAGCAAATCTGAATTAAAACCAACGCATTTGCAATCTTTTTTCTCAGTTCTGATTTTGTTATGTATTTGTGCTGTCAAGTTGCCTCAAACCCTCTGTGAAAAAAAAGTCAAGCTTACAAATTAAAAAAAAAAAAAAAAAAGAAAGAAAGAAACATCCTGTAATAAATTCTACCCAATTCATACAAGGAAACACAGAAGACTCCAGTGGAATGAACGTGAATACGGACGTAGCGGCCTTGGGACCTGGTGTCAAGACAAACGGTTCCATTCCTAACTTTCCTAAGAAAGGCTCAAGCTCAGTGTGGGCTGTATCAGGGTTCTCATCCTTTTGGCCACAAAAACAAGCCAAAAAACCCTAAGGAATATGACAGTAATGGGAGATGCTGGAATTGGCAGGTGAGAAGTATTCTGGTGATTTCACTCTTCCCCAGGTGATTTTCATATGCTTTCCCCCAGCTCCCCAACCAAAGTCCACAAGCCCTGACCCGGATGACATCACTAAATTAGATGTAGTCTTTAAATTTGTTAAAAAATTTAACAAATAGTTTATTGAGCACCTACTATGTCAGTATGAGAAAGTGAGCATCTTTATACTTCTTCACAGTTAGAGCCGGAAAAATTTTACTAGGACCTTTAAAGGACAACCTTAAAACTCGTAAGATGAATGAACAGACAGAGACTTACCTCCCCTGAGATAAGTGTTTACATTTCAGAAGGTTGGTGAAATCAGGACTGTGGAAATACTCCAGGGGTTATAAGCTCAAGTCTCTTATTCTAGGTTATTGCTGTGATAATCATAATTTGTCCCTGCCCCAGCAACTTTGCATGTGCTTTCAGGGTAACATGAATAAATATAGGTATTCAAAACTGATCAGTTCCCCAGGTACTATGCTAGTTCCTAAACGCATGTCATAACAGTGACCAAGATGAAGTTCCTGTTCTCATATAGAGTTTATAGTCAGTTGTGGTGCTGAGAAGCAAATAATCTATTACCACGTGGTATGGTAAACACATGACAGGAGATGCTGTCGGAGATCAGGGAAATCTCAACTGAGAGCTGATGGTGCAGAGTTAGCCAGATGCCTCTGTCTGCAAATAAGAGAAAATCCCAAGCCGACAAAGCCTCACTATCTTCACATAACAAGAAATCCCAAGAAAGGATGGCTTAGCAATGCAGCAAGGCCCCCGCCCCAGCTGTCTTTCTGCCCCACTCTGTGTGGCAATGATGCTTGGGCTAGCTCCCTTCATGGCTGCAAGACAGCTGGAGCTCGGCCCACAGTGGGCAGAATGTCTCATCCAACTCTTTTTCACCAGGACAGCAAACCTTTCTGGAAGCCTCCAGCAGGCTTCTCTTTATGTCTCAAGGGACAGAACTGGGTCACATGTTCATGCTCAAACCTATCAACTGGCAAGAACAGAACCTTCCTGACAGCCGTGGGCTGTACTGGGGCCTCAGCCTAGCTTCCCCAGAGCATATGACTATGCAGAGAAGCGTGGATTCTTGAGCAAAGTAGGGGTTCTGCTAGAAAAGAAGAGGGTACTGGAAGGTTACAGGGAAAGCGACTCATGGGATGAGCTGCAGTCATTAAAGTAACATTTCCTTTGTTTAGAATATATTTGGCACTAACGGGAAATGTAATGAAATAAAAGACCACCTTGTACTCATTTAAGCAACAGCTTATGCATAGTTAGAATCCCATTAGAGAAAAACTAAAAATAAACGAAATTAATATGGTGTGAATTAAATACAAAGCTGAAAGATCACAGAGTAATAGAGGCAGATCAGGTTTTAATAACCAGAGCAGTTCTGAAAGAAGAGAATTATAAAATGACAGACGTTGCTTTAAGTTTAAAGGCATGAAGGTAAAAAATTTAGGGGGGACAAGTTATGTTTACTTAGCCATACAGAGACTCTGCAGAATACTGAGAAAATGCATGTGCAAATATAAAGTCCGTAGGGGCAGAACCCGAGCGTTGGTCTTGATATGCAATGTTTAGCCCAGGTAAAGGCACCCGATATGTATGTGTAGAATGAATGAGTGAATGAATGAATGGAGAGGCTTAGACTTGAAATACTATTTGACAGGAAACTAACAAAGGTTGCTTTTCATAGGACATGTGTGACCAAAACTATTTCTGATGAAAATTCTTGCTTTCAATATACTGAATGAAGCAGAGAAGTACAAGACATAAAGCATCATCAGTTAAGGCTACGAAAGTCATCTGGGCCTGGATCAGGGATTCAAGAACTAAAAATCAGAAGTGCAATGGAAAAAAAGTGGTGGTTATACATCAGGCATACATACTCTGCTTATTTACAAAGAATGTCACAAGCATTAAAAAAAAAAAGTGGTGTTGCATATTTTAGATTCATTTGTTACTGCATGATGAAAAATAGGATGGCATTTTTAGTCTAGTTTATCTGATCCTGAATTTTAAGAAGCGTTTACAGCATTTCAACCAGACTATTACCCTTGGTTTCTTTTCCAATTCCAACAGGAAAGATGCAGGACTCAACCTGAATCCACCAGAATCGTGGTCTCTGTGGCCTCCTAGTGCTAGCTATCTAGAATGGCAGTTTTTGTGTATTAAATACTTAAAACAGTTCTGTAGCAAATTCTTCCATTAATTAAAATAGGATAGACTTCTGCTCTCTAGTTTTTCTCCCACGCATGTAATAATGATGCCCCCCAAAAGTAACATCTTAGACATGATTCACAACCAGACCAAATCTATGATTGAGGTAAACAAAATATCTACAAAGCTAAGCGTCATTAGATGAGTCATGTCTCTAACAACATCGTTTACTGTAATCATCGATGAGAAGCAACCCACAGATTCCTTCTCAGCTGGATGCAGCAGCTCATGCCTATAATCCCAGCACTTTGGGAGGCCAAGGCAGGCAGATCACGAGGTCAGGAGTTCAAGACCAGCCTGACCAACATGACGAAACCCCATCTCTACTAAAAATACAAAAATCATCTGGGCATGGTAGTACACACCTGTAGTCCCAGTTACTCGGGAGGCTGAGGCAGGAGAATCTCTTGAACCTGGGAGGTGGAGGTTGCGGTGAGCCGAGATCATGCTACTGCACTCCAACCTGGGTGACAGAGCAAGACTCTGTCTCAAAAAAGGAAAAAAAAAAAAAAAGGTATTTTTTAAAAAAGAAAAAAAGGATTCTTTTTCTTTTAACTATTGTTCGTACATATCTTATATACCATTTGGTCTTCATTTCACCCCTGGCACCTTTACTTACCCACTCTGCTTCTTCATGACTGGTCACAGTAAAAGCTAATTAGTGCTTCTGCCCGTCAGAAGACTCATTCTTGACAGTTCTTGCTGACAAGCACTCTGAGTTGCACACAAACAGGGTTTCATGTTCAGCCAGACCTTGAGTCTCACCACCCCTCTGGGAGGCAGCAGAGTTCCAGTTAGCCCGAGAAAAGAACGCAGCCAGAGAGGAAGGCTGCCTTCAGGCTGACAATGCAGTTTCACAGCACCCTACCACTCCTGACACAAGCAGCAGACACGGGGGAAGAGTTCAGGGATAAACACGGGAAAAGTATGTAAAATCTAAGCAAACAAACAATGCCCTCCTCAAAAAAAAAAAAAAATTATTAACACCAGGGAAAACAAAAAGTTGTGCTGGAAAGAAAAGGTAACCATAGACTACATAACTCAGCTGAGAATGTTTGGGAAGTCCTAACAATGTAAATGCTGAATTATTCAAAATGTAATTACAATGACAGAAGAAAAGGGCTGTGCATAAGAAAGATACATTCTCCTTTATCATGAGAAGGCAAAGGTAATGCCTAAGACTGAAAAATTAAGAAGTGGACAGAGCAAGAGCAAAATGCCTGTTTAGAGAGCTGGAAGTAAACAAGCAGAAGAATCAGCTCTAAGAGTTGAGTTCAGCGAGCAGGGGATGGGGCAGGAGTGAGAGCGGGGAGGTTGCTGGTCTTCGTAAAAAGACTTGTACGTAACAAGCTCTTGGCTCTGCAGGTAGTGTGCACGTACAACTTTAGAGTTAAATTAACAGTAGTTTAAAAGTGGCCAAGTAGAGACTAGAACCCAGAGTTGCTTAGTTTAGTGCTTGTGCCGTATAACACCCTTCACAAAAAATTACATATCTTTTTCACTCTTGAAGAAAATATAGAGAAAACAGTATTTTATCAAAACAATGTAATGTACTATTGTTCTTGTCAAAGGTATTATGTTTTCACTTCATGGATGAAGAAAAAACATGGGCTGGGGCGGGGGCTCACGCCTATAATCCCTATACTTCGGGAGGTCAAGGTGGGCACATTACCTGAGGTCGGGAGTTCGAGACCAGCCTGACCAACATGGAGAAACCCAGTCTCTACTAAAAATACAAAAATTAGCCGGATGTGGTGGTCCATGCCTGTAATCCCAGCGACTCGGGAGGCTGAGTTAGGAGAATTGCTTGAACCTGGGAGGCAGAAGTTGTGGTAAGACAAGATCACACCATTGCACTCCAGCCTGGGTAACAAAAATGAAACTCTGTGTCAAAAAAAGAAGAAAAAAATCGAATAGAATTGCAGACATACCAGTCTATAATGTATGCTGGGAAAAAAACACAATATTCTTGAGTAAGACCTTCTCTGTTACGGGGCACTCTTTATTACAGAAACAGATAAACACAGTCAAAATACAATGAGGTATCTCAGCACTTTGGGAAGCCGAGGTAGGCCAATCACTCAAGGTCAGGAGTTCAAGACTAGCCTAGCCAACATGGTGAAACCCCGTCTATACTAAAAATACAAAAATTGGCCAGGCACAGTGGCAGGCACCTGTGGTCCCAGCTGCTTGAGAGGCTGAGGCATGAGAATCGCTTGAACCCAGGAAACGAAGGTTGCAGTGAAACAAGATCACACCATTGCACTCCAGCCTGGGTGACAGAGCAAGACTCCATCTCAATAAAATTAAAAAAAAAAAACTAACAGTGGAGAGCACAACACTTCCCTGTCCTTCGCCTTGGTTTTCTCATTTGTAAAATACCTACAGAGTTTTGCAAATATTTACTAAAGCAGTACATATACAGTGCTTGGAGCACTTCCAGGCAGAATCACCTGCTAAATCATAAGAAAAATAAAGGCAAACAGACAAACTCATGTCTGTCCGATTTTAAAGCCACGTTCATTCCTTTTCATCACATTTCCAAAACAATCCTATTATCATCTTATTAGATGAAACACTGATTCTGATTTTACTCCAGGGTCCACATGGCATTAAGCAAATAGACACATTATATATTATGTATAATAAAACCTGAGGGTTAAAAAATATTTTCTAGCTCTCTTTCTAATTATTTACAAATGTTTGATTTATTTAGAAATAGTCACTTAAAATATGTCTTAAGAATTTGCACCATTAGAGGTGAAGTTCCTGATTTATCAAGGCGTAAAACATGTAGTGAACTATTTTCAATAACCAGCAAGTAAATGATTGGTCACTAGATGGCACTGTATTGAATAATATTTTTTAAAAACTTTTTTTTAGCACTATGAGATCCAAATTGATTTGTCAAAATAAAAGAACATTATCTTAGTCACAGGATGAGACAGCAGGTCGGCACAGGATACAGGTCACAAAGACCCTGCTGATAAAACAGGATGCTATAGAGAAGGCGGCCAAACTCACCAAAACCAAGATGGCAATCAAAGAGACCTCTGGTCATCTGTCCTCGCTGCCTATTATAATATATTAGCCTGCTGAAAGGCCCTCCTGCCAAGGCCATGACAGTTTGCAAATGACATGGCAATGTTCGGAAGTTACCCTATATGGTCTAAAATGGGGAGGAACCCTCAGTTCTGGGAAATCTCCACCGCTTTCCTGGAAAGCTCATGAATAATCCACCCCTTGTTTAGCATATAATCTAGAAATAACTGCAAGTATACTCAGTCAAGCAGGCCATGCCGCTGCTCTGCCTAGGGAGTAGCCATTCTTTATTCCTTTGCTTTCTTAATAAACTTGCTTTCATTTAAAAAAAAAAAAAAAAAAAGAGTATTTTCTTTCCAAAGGCGAGGGTAAGATTAAATTACTTCTGTTTTTTAAGTTATTTCATGGCTTTAAAAATCGCTACGGTTTAATGGAAAAGAACATAATGATATAATCAAGTTAAGTGTTATTTTTAAACAAATCTGATATCAGAATAGTAAATAACTATTCTGATCTTTTAAGCAGAAATAATTACAAATATCTCTCCTGTTTCCAGTATAATAAAAAGTACAGTAAAGACTTAGCTAAGTCTAAATTTACTTAGCTAAGCTAAATAGTATACTTAGCTGCACAACTATGGTTTGTACTGTTAGCATTTGGTTAAAGGAAACTACACTTCCCAGAATCCTTTTCTATACATGTCTGTAGGCAACAGCTTTCCAAAAGAGGACTTTACTTGAGATTGGGAAGGAGGAACTGCAGCAGCAGGCACTGCCCTCTCAAGTCATTATTCTCTTTGTGGTTAGAAGCGAAAGACACAAATGCTGGCAGGGCCCATCCTGTCCTCACACACCTCTACTTTGCTGTTCAGGTTTCCCCTCCCAAATATTGTGCCTATTGGCCAAAAAGGACTCCGAGCTCACCACCAGATGCTTGGCAGGAGACACAGAGGTGACATTCAAGAAATAGTTCCTTATTAACCAAGGTATGTTTAGCAAGCGATAATAATGCAGAAAATGAGTAAAGCTCTTCCTTATCCGGTAGCTTCAGTGTGTTGATAATGTCCTATTAATTATACAGAATCATAAAACCTTTTGTATACGTCAAATATTACATAATTTTTTTTTCCGAGAGGGAGTTTTGCCCTTGTCTCCTAGGCTGGAGTGCAGTGGCGCCATCTCAGTTCACTGCAACCTCCGCCTTCTGAGTTCAAGCGATTCTCCGATCTCAGCCTCCTGAGTAGCTGAGAAAGGAATACAAGCATGTACCACCACGCCCGGCTAATTTTTGCATTTTTAGTAGAGACAGGGTCTCAACATGTTGGCCAGGCTGGTCTCAAACTCCTGGCCTCAGGTGATCCACCTGCCTCGGCCTCCCAAAGTGCTGGGATTTCAGGCACGAGCCACTGTGCCCGGTCCTACATAACTTTATTTTTAAAGAACAAAGCACATCCCAGGCCAGTAATCTATTTAAATATTTAGCGAAGTTAAGTAAGTTGAGACCACAATGTCTGAGCAAAACAGTCAGCTAAGGAAATCCAACTCCATCACTCCTTTATTATTTACCAAATTATTATCTGGCTGTTTCATTCATTTTGCCTGAAAACCTTCCAATATTACAGACACCTATTTTTAACAGCCAGCCAAACTCCTAAGTCTGTGATCCAACCACCAATGTGGCTTAGTTTTTGCTTTATTTTCAGTGCTGATAAACTAGGTCTAGCACTGGAACCCACAATGGGTGTGAAAACATACTCAATAATTGTATACTAAAAGAATTGATGATTTAAGTCATCTTCATAACAGATGAATCTGATTCAACTCCCCTAACAGCTGAGTTACCACAAAGTAATACAAACAGGCCGGGCACAGTGGCTCACGGCTGTAATCCCAGCACTTTGGGAGGCCAAGGTGGGCAGATCATTTGAGGTCAGGAGTTTGAGACCAGCCTGGCCAACATGGTGAAACCCCATCTCTACTAAAAATCCAAAAATTAGCCAGGCATGGTGGCGGGCACCTGTAATCCCAGTTACTCAGAAGGCTGAGGCATGAGAATCGCTTGAACCCAGGAGGCAGACATTGCAATGATCCAAGATCGTGCCACCGCACTTCAGCCTGTGCGATAAAACGAGACTCAGTCTCTAAATAAATAAATAAATAAATGTAATACAAAACATCAAAGCAAACAAAAAAATACAGTCCACTTTTGTGAATTAAAAAAACTGTGTCTGCCATGTTGTTTCTTGTTTGCCTCTGGCAATGTCATCCAGTGTCAAACAGTCCTGAGTGATTGCTTCCAATACAGATAATTCCCCAAGCCATACCTCTAACACCGAACATCAAGAAAGTCAGAACCCTCTGGGTCCATAAAGCATCTCTGTTCATCTGTGTGTGTTGTCAGTGTTCAGAGAGGGCTCACTATGCTCTGGAGAACCTTCTAAACCCTTTACAACCATGATCTTGTAGGCCTCCAGCATCCTTATGACATAAGTACCACTATACATATCCTGGTGTTCACATGCACTAGATATATAGCCTTGGAAGGTTTTTTTTTTTTTTTTTTTTTTTTTGATCTGTGGTTTT
>NW_016107392.1:4800589-4893008 GCF_001604975.1 Cebus imitator | reverse complement strand
TCAGTCATTCATGATGTAAATTCTGGTGTATGAGATCTATTAAAGTATGGTACACATAAAAAAGTCATGAGACATTTGTTTTGTAATAAATAAGGCAGTGGCCAATTATTACTCATTAGTAGCTTTTTTGAGATAAGCTATTAAGTCTTCCCTTTCTCCCTTCTTCTTAATGCCGACAAAGATCATTTTTGTTCCAGGGATATACTTCTTGGGATTCTCCAAACATTCCATCAGCGTATCCTCTCCCCAGATGATGCCTTTGTTCTTATTGGCTTCAGTGTAAGTGAATCCAGAGGCCTGACCTGTCTTCCGCCCAAAGATACCATGGAGATTAGGTCCAGTCTTGTGCTTGCCTCCCTTTTCCACGGTGTGACATTGGGAACACTTCTGAATAAAAATCCTCTTGCCTTTCTCAACATCACCCATATTTAATTCTTTTTCGTCGTTAGCGCAACAAAGGTTACCGCTCAGAAGCCGGACGTCCCACTCTCTAAGTCGCCTTGGAAGGTTTAGTAGAGATCGAGTAGCTTTTTCCAAGGTTATATATCTGGTACATTGCAACACCAGGATCTGAATCAGCTTGGGTCTGACTGTAGAACCCCAGTTCTCAACCATTAAATGATGGTCCATCCCCTTCAGCCCCATTACATGAGATAATTTAAGAATAAAGTCTGCCCGATTTATCTTTGTATCTCCAAAAGCATGTAATGTACTTGGATTTAGTATGTGTCAAGAGCTATATGTTGACTAAATATATTCTGAGTGAGAAAGTTAGCTGAGGTGTGGCCTTTTATCAAGGAATAATTCCTACTCCAATTTTAACTAGAGAAGACAAAGGCTTCACAAAACCTAACAGCAGTGCAGACAATGAAGACAAAAACCAGGGATAAACTGAAGTCATGCAACCCCTTTACCTCAGACTTACCCCAGTTTTCAGGATTCCAAGCACATTACAGGATATGCACCTAATACTATCATCATACCTTTATACTATTGAACTATTGACTATTCTAGGCTTCCTCCCAAAATGAATGAATAAGCTCCAAGTCTCTGCCCCTCCTGGACCTACTTAACTAAGTGGGCCAAATCCAGCCATTTTCTAAGAGATGCCAACTAGAGAACAACTTTATGTAAGGACAGAATACTGTGTAAAATAGGGTATCTTTCTGCCAGACCCATTCATAGGTTTCACACTTGGGTTTTGTCACCCTACCTTAATGAAATACATAGTTTTCTCCTGTAAAGACACGATATTTTGCTTTCTCTTATCTGCTAATGAGACTCTCTTACTTGGTACTCCACAGTGAATAACAGACTTGAAGTTTGTTCAAAAGCACCAAAAAATTTTCTGCTATGAAAACCAAAAAAAATTACTGCGTTGTATCTTGGGAATTCAAATGCTATCCATCAGGACTACATTTTACACACAATAATCTCATAGTCTTCAATTATCATGGTAGGTTTAAAGCAGGGGTGTCCAATCTTTTGGCTTCCCTGGGCCATACTGGAAGAAGAATTGTCTTGGGCCACACATAAAATATACTAACACTAATCATAGTGATTAGCTTTAAAAAATACCAAAAAATCTCAATGTTTTAAGAAAGTTTATGAATTTGTGTTGGGCTGCATTCATAGCTGTCCAGAGCTACATGTGGCCTGTGGGCCGTGGGTTGGACAAGCTTGGTTTAAAGTATTAAAAAGGCATCTCCTAAGCCTTCCATGATTTTATTTTATTTTCCCTCTGACTAGCAATTCCTAGGAGTCAGTCCTTTTCGTTTTGCTGGTCTACCTCTACTCCTAGACCCAGGCTGAGCACACTGTCAAGCCCCAAGGTAAAAAGAAGTCCTTCACGGCCGGGCGCAGTGGCTCACGCCCGTAATCCCAGCACTTTGAGAGGCCGAGGCGGGTATAGCATGAGGCCAACACATTGAGTCTAGCCAACATGGTGAAACCTCATCTCTACTGAAAAATACAAAAAAATTAGCTGGGTGTGGTGGCGTGCGCCTGTAGTCCCAACTACTCAGGAGGCTGAGGCAGGAGAATTGCTTGAACCTGGGAGGCGGAGGTTGTAGCGAGCCAGGATTGCACCACTGCACTGCAGTCTGGCACCTGGTGACAAAGGGAGACTGTCTCCAAAAAAAAAATTTTTTTTTTCACCTGGGTCCCGGATCTAGTCCTTTCAGGTCAAAAGTTTTCTCCTTAGCTGCTGAACTCACCACTTAACCACTCAGGCTTCCCCCTTCCAGAGGCTTCCCTCTCTGTCTTAGTCCATTTTCTGTTGCTTATAGCAGAATACCTGAAACTGGATAACTTATAAAGAAATGAAATTTATTTCTTACAGTTCTCAATACTGGGAAGACCAAGGCAGAAAGGCGGTATCTGGTGAGAGCCTTCTTGCTAGTGCTGACTCTCTGCAGACTCGTCAGGCAGTGCAGGGCATCACATGGTGAGGGGGCTAAGTGTCCTAGCTCTGCTCTCTCTTCCTCTTCTTACAAAGCCACCAGCCCCACTCCCATGACAACCCATTAATCCATGAGTGGATTAATCAATTCATGAGGGCTTTGCCCTCATGACCCAATCACCTCTTAAAGACTCTACCTCTCAATACTGTGACACTGGGAATTAAATGTGAACGTGAGTTTTGGAAGGGACAAATATGCCAACCACCACCCTCTCCCTGAGCATATTCTCAGCCTCACTCCTGTGCTGTTTAGCATGAATTCTTATTCCTTGCTGAATGTCAGTTTTTTCCTTCAGCTCTGCCCAGCATCACCCACTCATCTGACTCAGCAAGAGTCACATAAATCGCATACTTTAAAAAGATCCTTTGCTGTATCTTGAGCATTCTTCTTCCCTTTACTTTTGAATAAAATAATAATGCATGGACTTCAGATTACAGTTTAAGCTCCTTGACGCTGGGTAGGCAAATGCCCCCTTTTGTCCATGACTTTTAGGATCAGAAATTTTTCACCACAGACATTAATTATGCAGTTGCCTTTAAATTACGCAGTCCCTAGGAAGATGACAGCTTTAAAATGAAGCAAAAGAGATTTTATAGTTTCTAATCACCTGTATATCAAAACACTTAAATGAACCACTGATAGGCGTTGTCGAATTTTTAATTCTGTCAATCTGCAAGGAAAAAGAAAAATGGAGAGAAAACAATTATCCACCCTCGAAGATTTGGTATTATTTGCCTGAGGGAAGATTTTAGGATGTGTTAGAGTCCCTCTGATTTACTGTTCTTTGTTTTCATCATTACTTTAGAATGTAATCTGATCCACTCTCAAGGTCCCAGAGAACCATTATCCTTTCTTTCCAAAACATCTACTACAAGACTGGACCTGGCTTTTGGTACTCTTCCTTCTTTAAACTCATTCCAAAAAAAAAAGGCTTCAGAGAATGACTTTCTAAAGTGAACACAAACTTCAGACTTTGGGTCTCTCTCGCAATTGGTCAGAGAGTGCACATGAAACTCAGAGTCAGTGGTGCTCTCAAAGCAAAACACTGAACAAAGATGCAGAGATAAGCCCTGTCTTCAAACAACACACAAGCCTACTGGCTTACTTCCATGAAGGACCCAAGTTACAGACACGCCTGTTTTGTAAATGGCTTTGATTACTTTCTCAGGATCATCTGCTCAAACAGTGATATGTCAGTCACTGCTTAGATCTTTAAAGAAAAATGTCTTTCACTGGCACAGGATAGAGCATTCAAGAATTCAAAGAAACATTTGTAGATTAAAAAAAATAAAACCCCTTCAGCATGGCAAATCTCAGCCTGTGGCTTTTGGCTTCAAATACTATAGTCAGATTACTTGCATAATATTTTGTTTTTGTGAGAGACTCAAAAATGAGTAGTTATATGTTTATTTCATTTTAAAATGTTTCTCCCTCTTATTTGTGATTAGAACAGAAACTATAAGTTTAGTTTAAGAAAAGTAGTTTCCTTCTGAAATCTGTCCTACAAATCTATCAACTTGATTCTGCAAACGACTCCAGATAAGTATTAAGTTGGACAAATGCATCAAACAACATTAAATAACTATGTGAACTGAATTAATTCATTATGCAATTAATTCTCTACTTTTGGCAAATGTTTGATTCTGTTTTTAAAAGGTTAGATACAAAATAAGAGTGGTTTAATGTCACCAGGAAAACCTTAAAAAGCACTCCATTAAATTCAAAGCAAAGAGAGTTAACTCCTTTAGAGTCATATAATTAGAGACAGGACCACAGGGAGAACTGAAGGGTCCTAAAAAGAGCATGGCCTTGGGTATCAGGAAGATCAGGATTTCAGTCCTGGCTCAGTTACTTGCCAGCTGTGTAGCCGTGCACACAAGCTATGCAAGCTCTCTGAAAATCAGTTTATTCAGCTGCAAAATGAGAAAAATAGTAGTATCACCTCACAGAAGAGTTACGGAGATTCAGTGAGTTAACACTTGAGGCCAAAGTAGCACCTGACACATGCTCAACTGGATTCCTGTGATCAATGTGAATTCCCTTCTTCTAATTCCCTTCCCTGTGTAAAACTGGTATGTCAGATCATAGGACTTTGTAATGGTTCTAAATAGTTGGTTTTTTGGGGGAAAAAAAAAAACTGTAGTTAAATCACATTTTTAAATACTGAAGAAAATCCTGACATGTTATAACAGGGATGAACTTTGAATACACTGTGCTGAAACAGCCCAGTCACAAAAGGACAAATATTGTATGATTCTTCTTGTATGAAGTTCCCAGAGTGGTCAAATTCATGAAGACAGAAAGTAGAATGGTGGTTGTCGGCAGATGGAGGAGAGGGAAATGGGGAGCTGTTTCACGGGTACAGAGTTTCCATCGTGGGAAGTGAAAAAGTTCTGGAGATGCATGGTGGTAAAGGTTGTACAACAATGTGAATGTACTTAATATTTTAAAAAACACTTAAGAATGATTAAATGGTAAAGTTTATGTTATGTATATTTATCCCCCCTACTCACACATACTGAACAGTGCTTGGTATTTTGAAAAATCTTGTAACAAATTCTTTTGGAAAAGGTTTGTTTTTGTTACTGTGGTTGTCTTTGAGACAGGGTCTCACTCTGCTGCCCTCACTGATCAAATTCAATGGCCTCGTATTCCCGCTCATCTCAGCTTGACCTCTTGGTGGCATCTGACCTTACGGACGACGACTCCTTTTGAAACTGTTCTTAAATGGCTCTTTTCCTGAGTGTGCCCTTTAAATGCTGAGTGTTCCGGAGTCCTCTGCATGACCCTCTCTCAGGAAGCGCTCCTTATATAATCTCACACATTCACACATGCGTGGATACGTTTCCAACTGTCTGCTCGTTCTCTCCATTTGGGTGCCCCATTCGAAAACGTCCAGAACCAAACTCAGTGCTTCGTTTCTACTCTCCCATTCAATGGCTATAGGTTAAAAAAACTTCCTTCTCTCTTCTTCCATCCCTCCCACAACTGTTATCTGTAGCTCCAGTATGTTACACCAATTCTGCCTCCCAACATCACACGCAACTTCGTCTCCTCCGCCACATCTCCGCGGTCAAGGTCTAACCCAGGCCCTTCACTGCACTCATCGGGACTCCGCAGCAGTCTCCCAACTCGTCTGTTCTCTTTAGCCTTCCCTCCCAGTCCACCTTCCACACTGCTGCCGGGCATTCTTCTAAAATGTGAATCTCCGTCATTCCTCCGAGTTTAAACTTCCAATGGTTCCTCACAGCCAACTAACCAGGCGAAGGCCAGTCCTTCAGCACTACACACATGGCCCTCTCCAATCTCATTTCCTGCCACTTTCCCACTCCCCAATGCCCTTGAAACTTAAGCTCCGCCGCAACTTCTCGAAAAATGGCAATTTCCACCTCTGAGTGTGGTACATGCTCCTTCTGAAACATGCTCCTTGTTCTTCTCCATTTGGTGAGCAACTGCATGCTCTCCAAGACTCAAGCCAAATGCCAACTTCCCAGACCAACCCCCACAGTCCAAGTTAATTGAGGCATCCAGAGCAGTGTGTGTAAGAGGCTGCAATGCTTCGCACGCAACACTGCATTTACCTGCTTCTTGCTTCCAAGCCATCTCTGAAAACCTTCTCTGAGGAGCACCACAGGACCAGGAGTCCTGTCTCATTCAGACTGCAGTCACCCCTAGATGCTTCATGGCTTGTGTGGTCTACCTCCCTTGTCACAGGTCTCCCAATCCTCAGTGCTCAGGGACTCCACCGCCACACTGATGAACCACCATGGTCCAAGCACGTCTACTACAAGGCATGGGGAAATCTTTCATTCAACCAACATTTATTACATGTGGAGCTACATGGATGAGACTTGACCCCTCCCTCAAAGAAACAAAAACACAAGAACAGACACGAATAACACAGGTTGTAGAAACCTACACACAGAGTGATTCCCAGGACATTCTGGAGATAGAAGGGCACACAGGAGGACAATGTGCCCAGCAACTGTAGGGCCCTGGAAATGGAAAAGGCACTCGGTGGAAGCTTCTAGGACCCACAAGGTCTGAATTGAGACTCAGAGAATGTAGATGGAAAGAGGAGGGGATAGGATGAGCGGGAAACAGGAAATGGAAAATGTATCAATTAACCAGATTAACTTTTTGTTAGCTGCTCAAGTACAAGGAGTAAAAGCCATGATAGAATCTGCAAATATATCCAGATCTTTTTTTTTAATTCAGACAGTCTCTGTCACCCAGACTGTAGTGCAGTGGCATGATCATAGCTCACTGTAGCCTTGACTTCCCAGGCCCAAGCAGTCCTCCCACCTCAGCCTCCTGAGTAGCTGGGACCACAGATGTGTACCACCACACTCAGCTAATTTTTGTATTTTTTGTGGAGACAGGGTTTTGCCACGTTGCCCAGGCTGGTCTCGAACTCCTGGGCTCAAGCAATCTGCCTGCTCTCGGCCTCCCAAAGTGCTGGGATTACAGGTGTAAGCCACCACACCTGGCCCTAAATCTTTAGCTGTGAAAGTAAACAACACAGTCATCTCCCTAGACACACCTTCTCACTCCCTTTTTTCTGTCTCTCTTACACGCATGAACACAGAGAAAAAGCTTAATGTCTACGTAATGAATACCTAATGGCAGTACTGACATAGTCAGAGCCTCTGCCCCCTCCAGTCACTTACGATCTGTGCTATCCATGGTGAAGGCACTCAGGTGTCCCTCCCTTCTGCTATCCCTTCTCATCATGACCTTTTTGTCTATTCCCTGCTCACCTCCCACGCACACTGCAGAACAAGGCTACATCATCAGAGGCCGCCCTATTTATTCAAAGATGGTGTTACTGAGAACAATCATATCTTTTTCTGCTAAAAAGAACTTACCAACAATAGTTCTTTTTTCATAGCATAAAGACTACTACTCTTAAATTGGGACCATAGTTATCATTGCTATTGTGGTTTGGTTTAAGTCTTAAATGGACCCAACATTTCTTCTTGAAAGGAAAATAGCCCTATCAGAAAAAAAAATTAATATAATCATCATACCATGTGACAGAGAAAACTCACATTTAATTTCTGGGGTTGTCAGTGTTTTACTACACAACTCTTTGGTCCATTTAATCTCAAATCCTTACACAAATCTTAAAGTACACTATTGTCACATAAAAACATTTTAAAATTATTTTTATGTTTTTGCTACAACTCTGACAATTATTTTACTAATCTGAAAACTGATTAAATCTATGTTACAGATACAGGACATAAAATAATACTAAATAAGGCCAGGTGTGATACCTTGTGCCTGTAATCTCAGCACTTTGGGAGGCTGGGGTGAGAGTGGGTGGGTCACTCGAGGACAGGAATTCAAGACCAGCCTGGGCAACACAGCAAGACCCCATCTCTACAAAAAATAAAAATTTAAATAAAAAAAAAATCTTTCAACTTAGTATTTACATTTGCTGGTTGCAATTTTAATTATATTTATTATATATTAATTGCATCCCTGCAACTTCAGTTAACAAAGTATATGAATAATCAAATCACGCTTGAAGTTGGGAGGTAAAGGAGAAGAAAAATAGGTCTTTGTCTTGGATCATGATCTTAAATCTTACGGACCAGAGAGAAGGGAAAGGAAGGGAAATGAATGGGGCTGGAGGAGCACACACATGAGGATAGTTAAAAGCAATATATAAAGTAAAAAAATAATAAAGTAAGTTGATTTAACACACAGTTAAAAGAGTCCCTGAAAAGGAGTGAGGTAAAATCCTCCTCCATTACCCTCAATCCAAGAGCTGAGTGGAAGTGGAAGTACGGGAAGTGCCCAGTCCCATATCACAAAGATACCATTCCAGGGAGGCCTGAGGGTACTATCAGGAGGCAAGATGATGAAAGATCTCAAAATCTGAGTGGTGAATGGTATGCCAGCCCCTCATCCTCCCACCTCAAGCACTTTGTAAAAAGTTAATCGTCGAATTAAATGTTATAATTCAATTTCCAAAATTGTTCTACTCCACTTAAACTGCTGTCACCTGTAATAATCTTGCAAGTAAATGCATCCATTTCCAACATCATTCTCTGTGAATTCTGAAACATCTCAAGCTCTTGATCACGCTGCTTTTTTCACCCCTCCGGGAAGCCAACTGGCTCTTCTCTCTAATGCTACAGATCCAACTCCCCTTTCTAATTGTATCCCAAACCATGGCTTTCCCCAAAGTCACTGCTCCGATTTTCTCTATATACTCAGTCCTTTAAAACTTAGCCATCACGGGGAAGGGATTCTGCTGCATCCTTTCCATGGGTCCTATCTCTGCCCTCTCACTGCCCCCAACAACTCAATCCATCACTGACTGCTAGACCACATCACTACGATCCACCTCCTGTTTCTCCCTTTCTTCCATTCATCTTTGACATTACTTCCATATTAATCTTTCTCTGGATCCAAGACTTTTTCTCCTTTTCAAAATTATACCATCACTCCTCTTTAGGATAGTGTAGTGGTTGTAAAATCTGTTCCCAGGTTCTCCGACATTCTTTTTAAAAGGTGAAACCTAGCTCCCGTCCCCTTGAATGTGGGTGAAATTTATTGGCTTGTGTCTAAAGAACAGAACATAATGAGAGCGATGGTGGATGATTTCCAAGGCATGATCAAAAAGGGCATTCAAGCTTCTGTCTTGTTTTCTTCAATTGCTCAATCTGGGAAGTGCAGCTGCCATGTCGTAAGGACACTTAACCCTGTGAAGAGTTGGGAAGGAACCGAGGCCTCCCACCAACAACCAGCACCGACTTGCCAGCCAAGGGAGTGCACCATGTTGGAAAAGGATCCTCCAGCCCTAGTAAGGCCTTAAGATGACTGAAGACTGGCTAATATCTATTTAAAAATTATTATTATTATTTTTTGAGATGGAGGCTGTCTCTGTCACCCAGGCTGGAGTGCAGTGGTGTGATCTCGACTCACTGCAACCTCTACCTCCAGAGTTCAAGCGATTCTCCTGCCACAGCCTCCCAAGTAGCTGAGACTACAGGCACATGCCACCACACCTGGCTTACTTTTGTATTTTTAGTACACACAGGGTTTCATCATATTGGCCAGGCTGGTCTCAAACTCCTGACCTTATGATCTGCCTGCCTCAGCCTCCCAAAGTACTGGGATTACAGGTATTATTTTTTCATAGAGATGGGGTTCTGCTATGTTGCCCAGGCTAGCCTCAAACTCCTAAGCTCAAGCAATCCTCCTGCCTCAGCCTCCCACAGTGCTGGCACTAGAGACATAAGCCTCCATGCCCAGCCCTGACTAACATCTTGACTTCATTACAAGAGACCCCAAGCCTGAACCATGGTTAATCTGATCCCAAATCTCTGACAACAAAGTTTGTTAGAGATAATAAATGTTGATTGATGTTTTAAGCCACTACATTTGGGGATAATTTGTTACACTGCAATAAATTAGTAGTTCAGAAGGCCTCTGCTGCCAGTGTGACAAATCCAAATGCTTCCTTTGGCCACTCAAGGCTGTCCAATAACTGCCCTTGCTTTGAGTACAGAAACAGAAACACTGTGTGGGCCTGTTATCTCACTGACCTCACCCAACATGGTGCAACTCTGCCTCTATTTTAGCCTATGCCATTGTCACATGAAATGTCCTTTTTGGTCCTCTCCACTAAACTAAATTCAGCAGTTTCTTCTAGGCTCAATTTAACGTCTACTTACACAAGATTCTAAAAAAATATACATTTCTTGAGGCAGAGTCTCGCTCTGTCACCAGGCGCCAAGCTGGAGTGCAGTGGCAATCTCGGCTCACTGCAACCTCCGCCTCCAGGGTTCAAGCAATTCTCCTGCCTCAGCCTCCCATGTAGCTGGGACTACAGATGCGCGCCACCACGCCCAGCTAACTAATTTTTATATTTTAGTAGAGACGGGGTTTCACTATGTTGGCCAGGATGGTCTCGATCTCTTGACCTTGTGATCCGCCGACCTCAGCCTCCCAAAGAAAAATATTTTTTAATGTACATAAACATGTCTGATTTCCAAAACTATATTTTAGTTATTTAAGATGGAAATTATGACTTCTGCTGCTTTCATTCCCCCTTACTAATGGAATACACAGACATAACTTATCATGGATCATTTTTTAAAATGAACTATAGATCAATATATACTGACCTGTTCAGCTTTATGTGATATATTAAGTGGAAACAAAGCAAGTTGCACAAAGAAAATTGAGTACTTCTGAGTAAATTTTTAAAGCATTCCTAAAAAGACACAAACAGAGTTTAACAAATAAACACCTCTTATATTTGGACAGAACAAGTTAACATAAAAACGTCAGTTCACCATAAGTTAATTTATAAATTTAATGTAATCCTCATAAATATATCAAGTTTTTTTACGGAGATATACAATTGTTATTGAGCCTCATACTGAAAAATAAATGTGTAGTAACAGCAGGAAAACACTAACGCACTAGAGGGAAGGACGAGTCCTTACTGACATTAAATTATATCTAAAGTCTCCATCATGAAAAGTGTCTTCAGACACACGAACAGGCAGGCAAACCAACAGAGTAATACAGAAAGTTCAGAAACAGAATCAAGTGCAGATGGAGTTTTAGTACTGTATATGATAAAGGTGGCATCTAAAATCACCAAGGCAAAAACTATTTAATAAATGATGTTTGATATTGTTGGGCTATGTCTCCACCCAAATGTCATCTTATACTTCCCGTAATTCCTACCTGTCATGGAAGGGACCTGGTGGGAGGTAATTTAATCATGGAGGTGGTTACCCCCATACTGTTCTTGTGATAGTGAGTTCTCGGAAGATGTGATGGTTTTTATAAGGGGCTTTTCTCCCTTTTGTCAGCACTTCTCCACGATGCCATCATGTGAAGAAGGACATGTTTGCTTCCCCTGCTGCCATGATTGTAAGTTTTCTGAGGCCTCCCCAGCCATGCTCAGCTGTGAGTCAAGTAAACATCTTTTCTTTATAAATTGCCCAGTCAAGGGTATGTTTTCACAGCAGCATGAAAATGGACTAGTACAATGTTAAAACAATTGGCTAGCCATTGGAAAACCTCATACCATATACCAAAATAAGCTCCAAATTATCAGCGATCTAACTGTAAAGCAATGAAGCCATACTACCACTCGAAGGGGAAAAAAATGTGAATTATCTAATCTTGATGTAGGAAAAGGTTTGCTAATTACAACTCAAAATTGCAAAGACTGAAAGACTGGTCATTTGACTACATAATTTTTTAAAAATTTCTGTATGGCTAAAAATACTCCATTGTAAACAAAAGGCAATAGATAAAATGGAAGAAAATATTTGTATCATATCACAGATAAAGGAGTAATAACCACGAAACAATTCTTAAAGACAAAAACAGAAAAATGGGTAATGGACATGAGAAAATACATACACACATATATATTCACATATACTCATATATACACACACACACAAATATTCACATATACTCATATACACAGACACACACACGTATATACCCCTTAGACATATTAAAAGATGTTCAATTCCACTCACAGTGGAAGAAAGATAAATTTAAATTACACTGAGATGCTATTTCTCAACTATTGGATTGGCAAAAATTAAACAAAAAGATTCACTCTAGTCCAGGCTATGGAGAAACAGATACTCTCATACAGAGCTTCTTGGACAACTGGCTGATTTTAGAGCTCAGGCAGAGAAGCTACGCAGGGAGGATCATTCTGGATGCACAAGAAAGAAAGAATATGTTCAAAGAACAATGGAGATGTGTCAAAACACACAGGAGGTGGCTTGAAGAAACTCCTACTGGCCGAATCTTAGATAATTTGAGCATCAAAATACATAATAATAAACTAAGACTAACAGAAGAATCCATGAATATGCACTGAAATAAATAAATAAACGAGAGCCAAGAGAGGGCTCTTTTGGGGGGAAGAAAGCCAACTGTAAATAAATGAAGAGGAAATGATGGACTTCTAAAAATCGCCATTAGGCGACCATCATAAGAATAAATGACTCACACAAGCATCAACAGATTTTAAAAGCCTAGGGTTCAATGTGTGAGGAGTAACAGGACATTAACAAGTAAAAATATCATTCCACAAGACAATTGTTACTGGAAAAAAGGGAAGGAAAACTTTCCTGAGAAAAACCGGAAATCTGACAGAAACCTGACCTTAGCCAAGGGATCTATCACCAGTGGTGTGACAGACATCGCGTGCCTCTGTATATGATGCACTGAAAAGAACACAGTGTCCCTCATGCAGCATTTCTGTGGAAAAGTGCAAAACCTGAATACAGGCATGAGGAAATAACAAACCGCTGTTGAAAGACACCATGTAACATTGCCTAGTACTCTCCAAAAACGTCAAACAGAAAGACTGAGAAGCTGTTCCACACTAACTAAATTTAACATATGATCTGGGAATTTCTTACTATAATTTTGGGGATAACTGACAGAATCTAAATAAGTTCTACAGTTAGATGACATTATGGTATCAGTGTTAATATCCTAATTTATTTTATTTATTTAGAGACGGAGTTTCGCTCTTGTTGCCCAGGCTTGAGGGCAATGGTGCGATCTTGGCTCACTGCAATCTCCGCCTCCCAGGTTCAGGCGATTCTCCTGCTTCAGCCTCCTCAGTAGCTGGCATTACAGACGCGTGCCACCAAGCCCAGCTAATTTTTATATTTTTAGTAGAGGCGGGGTATCAACATGTTGGCCAGGCTAGTTACAAACTCCTGACCTCAGGTGATCCACCCACCTCAGCCTCCCAAAGTGCCGGGATTACAGGCATGAGCCACCGCGTCTGGCCTATTTATTTTTTACGATGGAGTCTTGCTCTGTCACCCAGGTTGAAGTGCAATAGTGCAATCTCGGCTCATGGCAACTTCCACCTCCTGGGTTCAAGCGATTCTCCTGTCTCAGCCTCTTGAGTAGCTGGGATTATAAATGTGCACCAACACACCCACCTAATTTTTGTAGAGATGGGGTTTCACCATGTTGCCCAGGCTGGTCTTGAACTCCTGAGCTCCAGCGATCTGCCCGCCTCGGCCTCCCAAAGTTCTGGGATTATAGGCGTGAGCCACTGTGCCTGGCCAATATCCCAACTTTGGGAAAAAAAAAAAAAAAATTCAACAAGAAGGGGAAAAAAGTTAAATTGCATTTACATGCTATTCTTTAAAAAAGATACATACAAACATATACATCTTTAATGATATATGGAAATGTATAGAGATGACTTTTCTAAGCACAAAGCAAAGGTGAAATCATATGTATTGGTAATGGTGATAAACTATTCCTAAGTAAAGGGGTTGGGGTGTGATTTGGGAGAGGCAGATAGGACTAACTAGTAAAACAAAATTTTTACAACGTAATTTTATAATTACCAAATAAAGTGGTGATATTACGGGAGGTTACTATCTTCTACTGTTTTTCAATATTTTTCAAATGCAGAATAGTCATTTACAAAAAATGTTGCTTTTATTTGAGACAGAACTTGAAATCAACTAAATTCACTTAACAACATTCATAAATGACCTTAATTCCATATTAATGTTCTCATGTTAACACCAGCTGTTTGAGTAAATACAGGAACAGATGAGATTATTTCTATCTCTTTATGTAATAAATACAATAAAGAGAGAATACAATCTGTAGAGACTGCACATATTCTCCAAGAAACAAACTTACAAGTGTTCGCAGCACTGTTCACAATGCAAAAATCATGAAACCCAAACATGAGCCGACAGCAGAATGGAGAAATAAACTATGGCATAGTCATACAATGGAAAGCTAAACAGCAATGAAAATTGATCACCTTCAGCTACATGCACCAGCACTGTTAAAAGATCAAAATCCTAATGTTGAGTATAAATAAGAGAGGTACAGAAGATGTAAATACACCCAGTATGATTCTGCTACAGAAAGATAAAAAACAGGTGAAACCAAACATTGTTCAAAAATGTATGTGTAACTTTTTTTTTTTTGAGACGGGATCATTCCGTCACCCAGACTGGGGTGCAATGGCACAATTACGGCTCACTGCAGCCTCAGCCTCCAAGGTTCAAGCAATCCTCCCACTTCAGCCTCCCGAGGAGCTAGGACTACAGATGTGCACCACCCTGCCTGACAAATTTCTTAATTTTGTAAAGACAGGGTCTTGCTACGTTGCCCAGGCTAGTCTCGAACTCCTGGGCTCAAGCAATCCTCCTGCCTCAACCTCCCAAAGTGCTGGGATTACAAGCGTGAGCCACCAAGCCCAGCCTGGGCTCCTTTTTTTAGGCAGGATAGCCCTGGAAGGAAAAGAGTTCTCTATCAAATCCTCATGGCTTGATAGACAAAGAACCTGAAAATATCTAGTTCTTTCCCATCTTATTTCTATGCCCACCAACAAAAGTTCTGATCCAAGATTTATCCTTTCAATAAGTCTACAGCTGGCCACAGCCCATCTCCCACTGCCCATTAATACACTGGAGAATTCAATCTCACGTAAGCTTGCTTGGCTTGGATAGCTTTATTCAGTCTCACATCTCCATCCACCCTAAATGAGTTGATAAAATCAAATTTCTTCACCTGCCAAGTCACACCTGGGACTCCTGATCAAACAGGGCAGAGTTCCTCTCTTCCTGAAGTCCTGCCTGACAGCAATGTAACCACCACTGCTGAAATGTTAACTTTCCAGAAACATCTATCAAGGGCAGATCATCTGTCTCCATTAACCACAAGATGCCTAATGGACACTGTGAGCAATTCAACACTCAGTAATTAACAAACACTGGCCTTCAAGGGAAGAGGCTCTAAGTACCAATCTATAACTTCGTGTTAATCATTAACAAAATAGAAAATAAACTATGGCTGAGTTAACTCTGAAATTAATGTCAACCTTTCATGCAACACCTGAAAACACTGAGAGAATAATTTTAAAGGGTAACTATAAGTTCATCATATAATTACATAAATATTACCACACAAACTAATCAAACTGCTATCAAATAGACATAACTTACTAATACATTTCTAACATCTACTCAATAAGTTTTTTTTAACCTTCATATAATCGTCAGTAAAATCTAAGAAGCTGTCTTTCAAAAAATAATTATTAGGCATTAGAAACATTATAATTTTTTAATTGAAAAAATAGGCAGACATTATTTCTAAATGTTCATTTTCTCTTAGCAGCTTTTTTAACACACCACCTTTTAGCCTGAAGAATAGTATGAATAGGCTGCATGCAGTAGCTTACTCCTATAATCCCAGCACTTTGGGAGGTGGAGGCAGGCAGATCATTTGAGGTCAAGAGTTCAAGACCAGCCTGGCCAACATGGTGAAACTCCATCTCTACTATAATAAAAACATAAAAATTAGCTGGGTGAGGTGGTTCATGTCTTTAATCCTAGCTACTCTGAAGACTGAGGCACAAGAATCACTTGAACCTGGGAGGCAGAGGCTGCAGTGGGCTGAGATCACGCCACTGCACTCCAGCCTGGCGCCTGGTGATAGAGCATGACTCTGTTTCAAAAAAAATAATAACAACATGAATACATCAACAAGCAAACTCCAAATCCCTGTCATCAACTTCTGTACTTTTCTACTAAAACAAACTACAAAATTCTTTTCTTGTTTCTCATTCTTAGAGGAGGATAAAATTATCCCTTTCTCCAAGAGGAATAAACAAATTTCTCCTACACCTTCCTTTGTGCTTTCCCTTATGAAATTCCCATATTTCCTGGGTATCAGATTCCCATCAAGCCCCTATTCTCCCAACTAGCAGCTCCCGAAAAAATACTTTCTTACACCATGAGCATCTCAGTCCATCCACTGAGTAACACAAATAGCCAATTTCCCTTTGTCATGGACTGAAGGCTTGTGTCTCCCCAGAATTTGCATATTGAAACCCTACTCCCTAATGATAAGATTAGGAGATAAGGGTCTTTGGGAGGTAATTGGGGTTAGATGAGGTCATGAGGCTAGAGACCTCATGAATGAGACTGGTGTCCTCATAACGGTCCAGAGAGCTTGCTTCTTCTCTCCACCGTGTGAAGACCCAGGGAGAAGGCACCAGCAAGCTGACTCTCACCAGATACTGAATCTGCCAGCACCTTCATCTTGGATCTCCCAGCCTCCAGAGCTGTAAGAAATAAAACTCTGTTGTTCATAAGCCAACCAGTCTACCACAGTTTGTTACAACAGCTCTAATGGACTAAAACGCCCTTCAAAACCAAAACGATGATCAATTTTTTTCTCCATTGTCCTTCACATCTCATTCTTCAAATCTCTTTAGGCTGTAGAGAGAAGTATGCTCCTACACAGTACAGAGCTAATAATGGTAACAACAAAAGCCTATGTGTGCTTCTTTATCGTGTATTTTTGAATAACATAGACACACAGTTCAAAGAGCAAAACAGAATATAAAAGGTAAAAAGGGGTATTCAAAGAAAAGTCCACCTGTCCCCAGCTATCTAATGCCTTATCTCAAAGGCATGGAATATTATGGTTCTTTTTCTATCCTTCCAGAGATATTATATCTATATATATGCAAATGTTTAAAAATTCTTTTTTACAGTCTTCTATGCCTTGTTCTTACTCAGGGTTTTATTATATAGCAGATCAGAATACAATGAGCTTCTTCTATTTTATGGCTACATATGACTCTTCAAATATGCATAAACCCGTTTCTGTGGCTCTAACCTCGTCACACCAATTTATTCAATACATGTGGTCCCAGCCAAGTCTGATTAAAAAAAAAAAATATTCCCTCATGTTTAAATATTTTTTATATATTAAGCCAGGTTATCACATCAATTCTAGACTTTCTGGGTATGATAACTGTTTTGCAGGTATATACAGAAAACAGTCCTCCTTAGCATGTATTTACAGGTGAAATATGTTTGCAACTTACATTAAACTGATTAGGCAAAATAATACGACTATGCATACTTACCACATATGGTTCAAAATATACACACACTTGGAACATGCCAGCAAGTACAGCAAAATGTTAACTAGTGAATACAGGTGGAAGGTATACAGGTGCTCACAGTATTATTTTTTTAAGTATGAAATTTTCAAAATATTATAAAAGCTTTATTTATTTTCAAAATAAATAAAAAGGCTGTATTATTTCCCAGTGGGAAGGGGGGTACAGTTCTCTCTCATTTGCCACTGTGAAAGAAAAATCAAATCTCAGGTCCCCAAACTCACTATGCCAGAGGGAAAGTTAAGCCTGGAAGCTGAATCACAAAATATTGCCATGCTTTTGTTCCCAAACAGCTGTAATTTCACATGCTTACTTTATCTTAGGTAAAATGTAGATTTACTGAACACAAGACGAATGCATGACTTCTTCCCCCACTCCTTTTCACATGTAAAAATGCAGATTCGCACAGCAGCTGTCAGAGCCTCCCAAGAATGTGACCATTTGCTCACTGCCTACCCACTCTTTTTTTTTCTTCCCCTCCTGCTTTCTCTTTCCACTTTAAATATTGAAGTTCCCAAAATGCTCTTCGGAAAAAGCACAAGACACAGATCCTACTGTGACTTAGGTTTCTTTTTTGGGGGCATGTCCTCAACCTTGGCAAAATAAACCTCTAAATTGATTGAGATCTGCCTTTGTCACTTTTTGGTTTATACCACCTTAAAACATACAGTGAGTGGTTCTTTCCCAACTCCCAAGCCTGTGTCCTAACCTAGCCCAACCACTTCCCTTGCATTCTCCCAAAAGAAAATTAAATGAGTTCTTTTAGCTTTTTTAAGATAGAGCCTTGCTCTGTTGTCCAGGTTGGAATACAGTGGCGCAATAGCTCACTGCAACCTCCACCTCCCGGGTTCAAGCAATTCTCTTGCCTCAGCCTTCTGAGTAGCTGGGACTACAGGTGCACGCTACCACGCCTGGCTAATATTTTGTATTTTTTTTTAGTAAAGACGGGTTTCATTGTGTTGCCCAGGCCGGTCAGGAACTCCTGAGCTCAGGCAATCCACCCGCCCTGCCTCCCAAAGTGCTGGGATTACAGGCATGAGCCACCACACCTGGCCCTTTTTAGCTATTCTTAACTACTCGTCCTTCGAACTGCTCAGATTCCTGGGGTCCTCCGCTACTACTTTGCCCTTTCTCCCTTTTCACCCAGAGCATTCTCTCCAGGTACTCAGACACTTAACTGCACCTCACCATTTCATGGTATTGGGAACCCAGCTAGAGAGTAAGCACCTACAGCAAAAAGCCCTAGATGAACAATTCTTTTATAATTCCCACGGCACCTAACTCATACTATGCACATGAGAGGTATTCAAAAGGTGTTCATTGAAAGAATAGTTTTGTTGTTGTTTTGAGACAGGGTCTCACTCTGTCACCCAGACTAGAGTGCAGTGGCATGATCACAGCTCACTGCAGCCCCGGCCTCCCAAGCCTAAGCAATCCTCCTGCCTCAACCTCCTGAGTATCTGGGCACAGGCACACGCCACCACACCTGGGTAAAGACAAAGTCTCACTGTGTCGCTCAGGCTTGTCTCAAACTCCTGGACTCAAGCAACCTTCCTGCCTCAACCTCCCAAAGTGCTGGGATTACAAGCGTGAGCCACTGCACCCGGCCTAGAATGGGCTTTTTAAAAACAAAGAAGGACGTGGGAACTACTGCTAAACAATGGGGAAAGGTCTCAAAGCTCACTGTGAGAGTCTTCTCAGAAAACACCTCTAGTCTTGTCGGCTTTTCTTCACTACTTTATACTCATCTTTCCTATCCTTCTACATTGTTACAACTGTCTTCTCTCGGCCACAAACAATGTCAGATTATCCTACTAAGAATGGAAAAACCTGCTCCACAACTACAAATAAAGCAACTCTAGAAGTTGGAGTACCAAAATTCTCTTAAATTTTACTTATATGATAAGACTACTCTTTAAGACTGTAAGAAAAGTATAAACCGCTTGAAAACAGTACCTCTGAAGAAGGTATCCATGGATTACTCCTGCACAGTACCCTGCCAGCAGTTTGAAACTAGGGAAGACCTGCCTTTTAAAGGATGTTAACTTCAGTTAATCAAGACAATGCTAGAGACATCTGAATACAGAGGCAACTAGCACGGTGACTCAGACAACCTGCGTCTAACAATAACAAGCGTTGAAAAAGTTGACTTACCAACAAGAAAAAACAGGAATGCTACTAAAAAAATAGGGATGACATCTACTTAAACTGAAACTGCATAAACCTACAACAGGAAGAATTGAAACCTATTTCATTTTTTCACTTGATGATGTCATGGACTTCAGAAGGACCTAAAATTACAACCTCCAGAAAATTGAGATCCAAAGAGGTTAAACACATCTAGTCCAACATCTCCTAACTCAGAAATTAAAGTCAAAGCTTGCCTGAAAACGCAAATACAGTGGTCTTCTCATGTTATTCTGTTCACTTCACGTCTAAATTTCCTAACCTTTTCTTTCTGCCCACAGAGCACAGAGGACGGTGAGGTGGAAGACTTAATTGTGGTCAGCTACGCTGTGAACCAGGTATGTAAGTTTCAGTAAATTGTCTCATTTATAAAATGAGAAGATTAAATTCAACGAGCTCTGAAAGCCCTTCCAGCTAGAATACACTGTGATCCTTGAGAGTGGCACAGGTCACAGTTGCATATTTCACACAAATTTGACTCTGCCACATTGTAATTATAACTTGGTATGTAATATTAAACTCCTTTATAGTTTAAGAAATTTAAAAATACTACTTTAACACAAGCTATATCTTTGTTTACCAAAAATTTCCATCTGTAGAAAGGAATCCTGAAATTCTACGTATTTATTTAATATCAAATATTCAGGCAGACTGTTCTTTAAACTTCAATCCGAAACCTATTTGAGTGCCTATTTAAATATGAAAGTCTAAACTCCAATCTGAAATCTATTTGAATGCCTATTTAAATCTGAAAATTTAAACTTCAATCTGAAATTTATTTGAATGCCTATTTAAATATCCAAAAAAGATTGGAAAGTGATACATTTCACATACCTTTTCCATTCAACCTGAAATACGCTGTATAAACATATTAAACTCTTCAGAAATAATTTGCACTGGCCGGGCACAGTGGCTCATGCCTGTCATCCCAGCACTTTGGGAGGCGGAGGTGGGTGGATCACCTGAGGTCAGGAGTTCGAGGCCAGCCTGGCCAACATGGTGAAACCCCATCTCAACTAAAAATATAAAATTAGCCAGGTGTGGTGATGCATGCCTGTAATACCCGCTACTTGGGAGGCTGAGGCAGGAGAACTGCTTGAACCCAGGAGGCGGAGGTTGCAGTGAACCAAGATCATCCCACTGCATTCCAACCTGGGTAACAAGAGTGAAACTCTGAGCTGGGCGCCGTGGCTCTCGCTTATAAACCTAGTACTTTGGGAGGCCTAGGCAGGTGGACCACCTGAGGTCAGGAGTTTGAGACCAGCCTGGCTAAGATGATGAAACATCATCTCTATTAAAAATACAAAAAATCAGCTGGGCATGGTAGCGGGCGCACAGCTACTCTGGAGGCTGAAACAGAAGACCAGCTTGAATTCAGGAGGCAGAAGTTACAGTAAGCCAAGATCGTGCCATTGCCCTCCAGCTTGGGCAACAGAGGCAAAACTCCATCTCAAAGAGAAAAAAAAAAAAAAAAAAAAGAAAAAAATAATATGTACCAGGATGCAATTTTACAGACTATAACATCAGAGTAAAATTTGTCTTTAGTTCTGGACTGCTATTAGGCTAAAAAAAAAAAATGCCTACGGTAAGTGCAGGACGTTTAGCAGGCTATCCTTATGAGGAGTGGAAGAAGGGAAAAGGAAAAAGAAGAGAAAAAACAGAAAAGAACCAAAAAAGACAAAAAAGGAAGGAAACTGAGTGAGTAAAGAACACAGGAAAAAAAAGACAATAAACAGGGAGGAAAAGAATGGCCCAAAACTGGCTTGCTGATAAGCCAGGGCCAGGGTGGGCCTGCGTCCACAAAACGCTCAGATGCATTCCAGACGTACTCAGGGTTTTTTGGTTGCTTTGTTTAATTTTGGACAGAAAGTTTACCCAGAGGTGACATGTTTCCTTGTGCCTGCTCCTAGACTCCTTGTTGAGGATGAGGATGAGGATGATTCCAATGCTTGAAAAGAAACAGAGTCCACAGTCCAGAATGCTCTAGATCGGGCAGGGGGCGGGGGTTCCCCAAGCCCCAGGCTATAGACAGGTACTGGTCCGTGGCCTGTTAGGAACTTGGCCGTGCAGCAGGAGGCGTGCAGTGGATTCGTGAGCAAAGCTACACCCGTATTTACAGCCGTACCCCATCACTCGTGGTACTGCCTGAGCTGTGCCTCTGTCACATCAGCAGCAGCATTAGATTCTCACAGGGGCACCAACCCTATTGTGAACTGCCGACGTGAGGGGTCTAGGCTGCGGGCTGCTTATGAGAATCTAATGCCTGATGACCTGTCACTGTCTCTCATCATTCCCAAATGGGACCACCTAGTCGCAGGAAAACAAGCTCAGGGCTCCCACTGATTCTACATTATTGTGAGTTGTACAATTATTTCATTGTATATGACAAAGTAATAATAATACAAATAAAGTGCACAACAAATGTACTGTGCTTGAATCATCCTGAAACCACGCTGCCCACCCATCCATGGAAAAACTGTCTTCCACAAACCAGTCCTTGGTGCCAAAAGATTGGGGACCGCTGCCCTTGATGACTGACTTACAATGTCCAAGACCCAACATGTTTTTGAGGAGTCATCTTACCAGAGCTTACAGCTCTTACTCCAAAAGAGCATGATGATCAAAAAAACACGTTTTACGAAGATGGGCATTATGCGATCATTTTAAAGCAGTTCAGTGCTTTAAAACAACAATAAATGCACTCAGAAGGCATCCATCGCCAGCGGACGCTTGGGAGCCACAGGGATTTCCCTCCACAATGCAGGACAGTTTTCTGGGGTAAGGGGCTGGACCACTGAGACACAGAATGAGCCCAGGAAGTGCCGCCACTGTTTCCCACACAAGAGCAAACACTCTTCGGTCATTGCAAGGCATGATTTCTCATACAGATGATTCCTTTTAAAACTTTTGAGTAGGCCGGGCGCAGTGGCTCACACCTGTAATGCCAGCACTTTGGGAGGCCAAAGCAGGCAGATCACGAGATCAGGAGTTTGAGACCAGCCTGACCAACATGGTGAAACCCTGTCTTTACTAAAAATTAGCTGGGTGTGGTGGCGCGCGCCTGTAATCCCAGCCACTCAGGAGGTAAAGGCAGGAGAACCACTTGAACCCGGGAGGCAGAGGTTTCAGTGAGCTGAGATTGCGCCATTGCACTCTAGCCTGGGTGACTAAGGGAGCCTCCGTCTCAAAAAAAAAAAAGAACTTTAGAGCAGTTCTGCTGTTTGGATATTTCTGTTGTTTAGAATCCCAAATAGCATCTTATTTTTAAAAAACATGTATCTCAAAAACATTCTGCAGGTGACATGAAATGACTGAACAGCGTACTAATTAAGCCTATAAAGTCCTTGTTCCAATCTACTTGTCAGGTAGTAACAGAGATATATGGCAAAGAACAAACTCCTGTTTCTTTTTCAGAAGAATTAATAGAAAGAATCTCAATTTAGAATCCCTTAAAAGGGGGAGAAATGGGGGATTTTATATCTTTTTCCATAAAAATAAAAGACATGTAAGCAGAATTAACTTTTTGTAAGCAAAGAGGCATAAAACTACAGATTTCAAAGATAAAATCCAAAGCAAGGCTATAAACGGCATTAAAAAAAATCTTTCATTTGTTATTAAAATACCTGAATTTTCAGGCAATACATGCTAAAAATACAAGGATCACCACAAATTATTTTGGAACTGAGCCCATAAAAAGTAGGTATTATAAAATTCTAAAAAGTTAAAATATAAGAGTCACTAAAGGAACATGAATGACAGTAAGGACAAAGGTGATTAAATACATGTTCTTAGCTTAGCAATAACTAATCTCTCTGGAAACATAAAAAAGATAAACAGAGATTTTAAAAAATAAACAATATGTGCATTGAATGCATGATACATCAACACAAAAGCAGACAGCAAAACAACTGTCAGTGGCCTTGACAATGAACAGATAAGTAGCTTGGCGAACGCAACGAAAAGATTCAGTACTAACAAAAATGCCCCTAGAAATAGGACACTAGCACTTATGGTCACAGGCCATGCACAATTTTGCAAAAGAAAGATCTGAAGTGGCATTTTTTATGAGCTGTGTAAGAATTAACAGAGGTATGAAGAAGCAGGTTCCCAGAAACTCCCCTAGTGGTTTAAATACCATCACCAAAAGAACGTCTTTAGAAGGCCACTGCCTCCTTCATGGAGATGAAAAGCATCGGAATATTTCACACCTTTGTCAGCAGCTTTTCTAAAGTGGAATCCAGGTTCAATATTTGGGTCTTCTAATGTAGATAGCACGATAAAAAGAACAGTGCCCTCGTGACCCATACCTAACTCCTGAAGGAGAAGAGGGCCAGCCTCACAGCAGGCAGTCTAATTTAAAGAGTCCAAGATCTTTTTACCTGGGGACTCAAAGGCATCACCCCTACACTGAGACCAGTCTTGAATACTGGGGACCTTTCAACATGCTGAAGTGCTCCTGTGACGGTCTACAACCACACCACCATATGAATACTCTCAATCACAGCATTTCAGGGCTGGAAAGACCTTTTTCCATTCAACCTCTCATTTCAGATGAGCAGAGAGAATCAAATGCTCATGCAGGGTTCCATAACTAGTTGGAACCAGAAATCCAGTGGAAATATTGTAAGCAAGCCGTCCAAGATGCGACCCAGGACGGCTTTGAGTGTGGTTCAATACAAATTCATCAACTTTCTTAAACCAGTATGAGGTTTTTTTTCTTTCTTCTTTTTTTGAGACAGTCTGGCTCTGTCCCCAGGCTGCAGTGCAGTGGCACAAGCTCATCTCACTGCAACCCCTTCCTCCCAGGTTCAAGTGATTCTCTTGCCTCAGTCTCCCACGTAGCTGGGACTACAGGCATGCACCACCACGCCAAGCTAATTTTTTGTATTTTTTTAGTAGAGACAGAGTATCATCGTGTTAGCCAGGATGGTCTCGATCTCCTGACCTCGTGATCCACCTGCCTTGGCCTCCCAGTGTTGGGATTACAGGCGTGAGCCACTGCACCCGGCAGCAATTTTTAGTGTTCGTGTATTTTATGTGTGGGCCAAGACAATTCTTCTTCCAACGTGGTCCAGGGAAGCCAAAAGATTAGACACACTGGAGGTGCAGCACAGTATCTAACACTACCTCAATACTTTTTCCACCAAAGTACGTAAAATCAGCCACAGCCCAGAAAGAGAACTTCCAGCATGAAAAAGAGGAAGAGGAAAATGTAGAGGAAATCTACGAGGTGGGTTTTGGCCAACCGCAAGTCAGCATGGGATGCTGGACGCCTGGCTGTGCGAGGAACAGAAAGGTGAGAAGTTGGAAGAAAGGAGTATGAAGAGATGGGAGAAGGCAAAGGCAGACGCTGCCACTTAAGCACTAGTTTTACTAAATACAAGAAAAAAGAACTGTCACATTCACATCTTAACTCTCTAAAGCACAGGAGCCTTTTTAAAGGGCTTGAGGAAGTGGCAGAGACAAACTCCAGGAAAGCCTGGGGAGGCGATCACACAGCAGCTCCCTGATTCACTGATTCAGAGGTGGTCCCAGCATCTTGATACAGAGACTGCCAACCCCACTGTCAAGTCTGAAGAATTCACAACAGTCTCACAGATTTAGTTACCAAGATCATGTCACAGATACGTATTGAACTCAAGAAATGAGCACAGATCTGGGTAGCAAATCACATGTAGTTCTTTTCAAAATCCAAAGCTGTGTCCATGAAACATAGTCTCAAATCAATTACACACGTGCCAAATCAACTCTAAGATTTTATGGTTCAATTCTTTTATAAAAGCAGTGAGACAATAGAGAATTTCAAGATAAAACTAAAACTGGTAGTGTGAAAAGCAGAGTCTCATGGTCTCGGCCCAGCTTCGTGATCTGCGCTATACAAATGATTTGCTTCCTAATCCATAAAGCATGCCTAGTAATAAGCGTCATGTGTGCCTTCCAGAAACTTGATTTAAACAAGGTAACGACCATAAAGCAATCTAAAAATGTAAGCACTGCATGAATTCTGGGCGTAACTTTGGAAAGGCATTTGACACCAGTCAAAAAATAGCATCTGGTTATATTGCGAAGTAGTCACCAGAAACAAAAAGGAAAATACATTAATTTATTATTTTCAAACAAAGAACCCTGTGCTGTTGACTAGTCTTCACATAGTTAATATGTCTTTTAAAAGTTTTAGGACATTTAAAAACTTACAACATTCCATTTTTATCTTTTCATTCCCTACTCACCAATTTCTTCTGTTTTATTTCTCTGCTTTCAGGTCAAGTTACATATACATTTCCTTCAAGGTCTTACTTTTCTTTCCTCTCCAATAAATCCAGTTGTATCAGAATACTGTCGCATCTCACTTTGACTCACCTCAGACCCTGAGTCCCTCTGATTCTCGGCACCTGGAAGTCTGGTTTAACATGGAATGCTTCCAGAGAATGCCTTGGAATCTCCATCAATGCCTCCCCAAGACCTTCCCTCCCCACAAACATAAACCCTAAGAAAGAACACTGTGCTTGCTATGCAAAGGCCTGCTTTAAGACAGGTCTCCTAGTAACCCCACTCCCTTTCCTACCAGATTCCAGCCCCACAGTCCCCTCATTTAGAAACTACAGAGCCACCACTGTTCTCCAAGGTCATCAAAATCAGGAATGACTGTGCCCTGACCTACTCATACATGCCCCTCAAGGGCATTTCCTTCCTGCAACCACGATTCTTACACGAAGCAGTTATCTTCGGGCGGTGTCCAAGTTAATGCTGTCACAGTCTACTACGGACCCAAATCCATGGAGTTTTGTCTAGAAAAAAACTATGTCTCATGAAAATCATTTTATCTAGTGAGTCCACAACTATATAATGTGCTGCATTATGCTCTGTGGCTGCATATTAAGACTACATGCGGTGTCATGCACCTGTAGTCCCAGCTACTCAGAAGGCTGAGGAGGGTGGATTACTTGAGCCCAGGAGTTCAAGAGCAGTCTAGGCAATCTAGCAAGAGCCCATTTCTAAAAATAAATATGTCAGGCATAGTAGTTCACTCCTGTAATCCCGGCACTTTGGGAGGCTGGGGCGGTTGGATGGCTTGAACCCCAGGAGTTCGAGACCAGCCTGTGCAACAAAGCAAGATCCCGTCTCTAAAAAAAACATTTTTTGTTTAGCTGAGCGTGGCGGTGCACATCTGTGTGCCAGCTACTCAGGAGGTTAATGTGGGAGGATCACTGGAGCCCAGGAGGTTGAGACTGCAATGAGCAACGACTTTGCCACTGCACTCCAGCCTGGGTGACAGAGTGAGACCATTTCTAAATAAATAAAAGGCACTTAGTTAGATCTAATACAACATTTAGGCTTAAGGAGTAGCAAATAGTTTTGTTATTTAATAAAATCAGAAATAGTTTAATATGGCCGGGCACGGTGGCTCATACCTGTAATCCCAGTACTTTGGGGGGCGGAGGTGGGCGGATCACCGGAGGTCAGGAGTTTGAGACCAGCCTGACCAACATGGAGAAACCCTGTCTCTAATAAAAATACAGAATTAGCCAGGCGTGGTGGCACATGCCTGTAATCCCCGCTACTCTAGAGGCTGAAGCAGGAGAATTGCTTGAACCTGGGGGGCGAAGGTTGCAGTGAGCCCAGATCATGCCATTGCACTCCAGCCTGGGCAACAAGAGCAAAACTCCCTCTCAAAAACAAAACAAAACAAAAAAAAGAAATACTTTAACATATTTTAACGGGATTTGTATTCTACTTACGTAAGTAGGAATACCCAATCTGAAGTTTAACAGACGCAGTATTTTTAGAAAATATATGGAGTTCTCAAGAAATTTTCAAAATAAAATTAATTTAATTCATTTTAAACTTTTACAACTCAGTCTGCCATGGAGCAATTTTTAAATGACCTAATCCTTTAGAAATCAAGCAGGGGCCGAGCGTGGTGGCTCACGCCTGTAATCCCAGCACTCTGGGAGGCTGAGGTGGGCAGATCACGAGGTCAGGAGATTGAGACCATCCTGGTCAACATGGTGAAACCCCATCTCTATTAAAAATACAAAAAATTAGGCGGGTGTGGTGGTACACACCTGTAGTCCCAGCTACATGGGAGGCTGAGGCAGGAGAATCACTTGAACCTAGAAGGTGAAGGTCGCAGTAAGCCGAGATCACGCCACTACACTCCAACCTGGGTGACAGAGTGACAATCGGTCTCAAAAAAGAAAAAAAAAAAAAGAAATCAAGCAGTGATAACTGCTAAACTTGAAAAGGGTGGGGAGGGAAACAGGCAAAAAAAAAAAAAAATCACAGAACTTTAGAAGAGACTGTCTATCCCCAATGGTTCTCAAAGTGTGACCCTCTGGCCAGCAACATTAGCATTACCTGAAAACTTATAAGAAATATACATTAGTGACCCCATCCTAGACCTGCTGAGTTAGAAACTCTGGGGTGGGGCCCAATAATGTGTGTTCTTCAAGTGATTCTGAAACACACCAAAGTTGGTGAAACACGGGTTCAATCCAACCACTCCACTAATGGGAAAGAAGTGAAGCCAGTAACATCCTCAAAACTCTTACAAGATAGTGACCTTCAAAATGATTCTTAAACTATATATCTGAATCCAAGGAGTCCCATAGGATCTCCTAGGTAAAAAGACATCCTGATCTTTTGCAGCATTAATTCTAATATCATTACTATCTCCTCAGATACAGGCAAGTATTTTTGTCATGAATAATTTACATTTAATACATTAAAAAAAAAAAGACTTGGTCGAGTGCAGTGGCTCATCCCTGTAAATCAACACTCTAGGAGGCCGAGGGGGCAGGCCACTAGAGGCTAGGAGTTCAAGACTAGCCTGGGAAACATGGCAAAACACTGTCTCTGCAAAAAAAAAAAAAAAATGGGCCGGGCACGATAGAATATGCCTGTAGTCCTGGCTCCCTGGGAGGCTGAAGCTGCAGGAAGCCGAGATCACGCCACTGCACTCTAGACCCCATCTCAAAAAAGACAAATAAAAATTTTTTTAATAAAATAAAAAGGACTTCACATGACTGACCTCTCTACAAAAATGACAACTCGAATCTCACAGGCTCTTTCTGTTTGGTTGGTTGGGTTAACTTTTGTTGCTATTAGCAGTGGTGGGTTTTGTCTTGTTATGACTGTGTTTTGGTTTGGTTTCAAGGGCAACAGCAGGAATTGACGGAATACGTGGTTGATATTTTGTTTTTGTTTTGGGGCTTTTATTTACTTATTTTTTTGCCCCACCCAGAAGGTTCACACCAAAGATATCTGTAAAGTAAGGAGTAAAGGGCTAGAAACTGCTTAAAAGAGAAGTCTTCCCATTTTATCTTGGAATGTATTCTATGACTTTAAAAAAAAAAAAAAAAAAAAGACAACAGATTTGTATTTCCAATTGTGTTTGACTTACTGTATGATAAAATTACTTTTCATTTGTGGAACATGTAGCGGCAGAAAGATAGGAAGACAACAGTCATCCTAGTAACAAGCTGTTGTGGATGAAGACAGGCCTAAAACCCAGACACACAAAGTGGCACAAAGTAGGTTAAGTCTGATGCCTCGTATAGACAGCAGAATATGTGTGTCGCCTCTTAAAGGTACTAAACCAAATATTCAGCTACATCATCAACCCCCAATATAGGATCTACCACATGAAATAAAATCTACAGTTTTTGGTGTTAGGGCTCTTATTCGAGACAAATGTTTGATGTGTCTCACACCTTTAATACATATATGCATTTCAAAGCCTAGTAGTGGTCATCTACACAATTAAACATGTTTCTATTTACATTTAAATATCCTGTTTGGCAAGCTTCTAACTTGGGTGCTAGGATTACCATAGGAAAAAAGTCACAGAATACATGAGATTTGGGAGCTGAAGAAAGAAATGTTTCCATTCCTGTTTGTCGTGTTTAAGCTGTTTTGTCAATGTCGTGCCACACTAGAGGTAATATTTTCAGTCCTTTTTTCAGACTCCATTAACATATACAATTACCAAACAAACTTTGATTTTACAACCCAAACTTTCTGACTAACATAGTTCAGTGCATGATTTTATTTTATTTCCTCTGAAGAAGTTATCATGGGCCGGGTGCCCATGTCATCCCAGCACTTTGGGAAACCAAGGTGGGCAGATCACCTGAGGCCAAGAGTTGGAGACCAGCCTGGCCAATATGGTGAAACACCGTCTCTACTAAAAATACAAAAATTAGCCAGATGTGGTAGCATATGCCTGTAATCCCAGCTACTTGGAAAGCTGAGGCAGGAGAATCTCTTGAACCTGGGAGATGGAGGCTGCAGTGAGCTGAGATCATGCCACCGCACTCCAGCCTAGGCGACACAGCTAGGCTCCATCTCAAAAAAAAAAAAAAAAAAGTTATCATGGATGAGGGCACAAAGCAGTAGAAACAACTACTTTTATTTGATTTATACTTCCAACTCTCTGTGTATGACCTAAGCACCAAATCTTGTGACTTTACTTTTCAATCTGTCATCAAGTAAGTGTAACAATTCCTACTACATATCTCACAGGAAAGAAATCAGAGTCACTCAGTTAACAATAATAACCCTGGAGAGAATGCATTCCTTGGAAGAACTATAAAGTCAGTGGTGTCGTTACTGGTTACTTCTCCTCAGCTCCATCATACAGCCTCTGAAGCTAAACTGGAGGTTAAAGTTAATTGAACATTCATTCATTCATTCAACACATATTTATGAGCACTGATAGGTGTTGAGCAGTATATTAGGCCTTCCAGATAACAACGGTCAGCAAGACAAGCACAGTTCCTCCTCCTCACAATGCATCTCAGAAAAAAGTACTGATCAAATTCACAGGAATTTCATTCAGTTTATACGGCAAGGGCTCACATCCATTTGTAAATAATTACTCATAATCGTAATTACTAATAATCCCTCCACTCAGCTCCTGAAAAGGGAGGACCACATGTACTACATGGAAAGCCACAGAACACATGAATGCTCCATAATATGAAGGCCCCACATGGGCCAAAAATATCACCCACTAAGCACCTTATAATCTATGAATGGGAAGCATGGTGTGAGGGCCTAGAAGATGACTGCAGACTTTTAAAGGCTGAATACCTTAGCCTAAATGTTGACCTGTCAAATCCTAGATTTAAACAGACATATCCTCTGTAACTGTGCCATCCAATACAGTAGCCACTAGCAGCTATTTACATTTATCAATTAGAAATTCAATTCTGGCCAGGCACAGTGGCTCATGCCTGTAATCCCAGCACTCTGGGAGGCAGAGGTGGACAGACTGCTTGAGCCCAGGAGTTCGGAACCAGACTGGGCAACATGGTGAAACCCCATCTCCACTAAAAATACGAACATTAGCCAGATGTGGTGGCAGCCGCCTGTAATCCCAGCTACTAGGGAGGCTGAGGTGAGAGGACTGCTTGAGCCTGGGAAGTAGAGGTTGCAGTGGGCCAAGATCGTACCATTGCACTCCAGCCTTGGTGATAGAATAACACCCTTTTTTTTTTTAAAAAAAAAAAAAAAAGAAAATTCAGTTCATCAGTCACACTTAATGTGCTCAATAGCTGTAAGTGGCTAGTGACTACCATGCTGGATAAACACAGATTTTTATAAATCATGTCTATCCTCTCCAAAAGCTCTGTGGGACAGTGCTGCTCTAAAATACCTCTGTAATACTCAATCTGATAATTACAGCAATGAAATGCGATGAAGCACCTGTGCTCTGTTATGGCACATAAAAGCATGTCCACTGGTAATGTAGTACTAATTCTTCCTTTCCAAATAAGTTGAAAAGTAAAAACAACCTTAGGGGTATCTCTCCCAGCATACATTAGTAACCAAGGAAATTCACACCATCCAATCGGCCAATGAAGGATGAAATTCACAAACAAGTGAAAAACTGATATTTTGCCTCTTCCTTCCTATTTCTTTGTTAACGTGTTACCAGTATTGTGTCTTTCCCGTGTAAGTTTTTTCTTGGGGCGCTTTTAGCTGTGTTTTTAGGCTAGCAACTAGTAGACATAAGGAGGTGAGGACAGTTCAGAACGAAGATGAGTGATTCAGGAAAACACTGACACAGATAACGCTACTTAAAAGGAAGTAAATTTAATTGTGAACTAATGCAATAAACTTAAGTGCTCACTGTGTGCCCGTGACGTGCAGATAAACAAGTCACCATTCCCACCTTTGAAGAGCCCAGTTTAGTAGCCGTGTCCAATACGTAACAAACACAACGAAATATGCTGTGATATAAGGCAATAAAACAACCATATATACAATGCAGAGATGACGCAGGAAGGGTATTTTTTAGATGGTTTATGAAGAGAAATCAAGGAACATTTCCTGAAGGAGCTATCCAAGAAGCAGAAGAGCAAACTAAGCAGAGCCGTCCACAGGAACCCTAAGTGGTTTGGCAATACAGGAGAAAAATGTGTTTGGTGGTAAGGAAGATGTGGGTGGACAATGGGAGGAGGGAGACAGGGCTAGAGAGCTATTTCCACACCAGACCACAGATATTCATGTTCTGGTCAGGTTTGCCTGAGTGGGTCTATAAGCTTTCCTCACCAAAACTGCAAGTAATACGAAAATCAATCCCTAAAACATGATGAATAATATACCCATGCCTGCCATACAGATAACAATATTTGACAGCAATCTGTAGAAATATAAAGTTCTTTGTGACACGGTACCTCTTAATAATACATATTGGTCACAAATACACTGTAGCTAGGATCGTTTGTTTTCAGGGTGAGACTGTTTACTCTGAGTTTTCTCTAGAACTTCTGTACAGAAAATACCAATGAAATGGACTATTCCCATATCTAAATGTCCCACCAACAGTTTATCTGATCAGAAGACAAATGAAACAAATTAAGGGGAGAAAGGAGATGTAACCACCATTTCTGTAATCCAAACCAGTTTTTTTCTCTCTAAAATTCTAATGGCAGAATTTCTGCTACTCTGTACTGTACTGCATTTCTGGGTACATCCAGCTGTGACCACACCACAAGTGTATCGCATCCAGTAACCTAAACCACTCTTGTGGTTGCTCACGTAAATACTTGGAAAATATTTGCCTCTTTCGGGCTCTCGCCTTCACTTTACACATATGTTCGTCTCAAAAACAGAACAAGAAATTCCAGAGAACCAATTCACTTCAAATTACGGAGATCCCCTCTCTCTTCGGTCCACAGTAAACTTCTGTAAAAGGTCGTCTACAGTCCTTAAAGAATTATCAAGTAACTTTCCTCCCTTATACAAGCAAAGTTTTTCAGACAAAAATGTTAACAGTAGAAACATACCCACATAAGCAAGCTGGCCCTTAGACAAACATAACTACTATTATTCACACAAACACGGGGCCCTTAAGCAAAGGTATATTTTCCAGGAGACATACGACTGTTTAAAGTAGCGGTTCTAAACTCGACCTCTCTAGGTCCTGGATCAGGGCAGTCCTCCTTGATCAACTCTCAAACTCTGAGCTTCCACTCCCCTAACTGTAAAACAGAGCTAACAGTACTTCTACGAGTAGAACCATGTTTGGGTAGCCACAGTATCTGACACATGGAGACCCCACTGAGTGACAGATCAATACATGTTAGCTATTTCAGCTATTTTTCCTGTTTTGTCCCTAAATAGATATGCTTTCACAACTAGCTATCACATCAAGCTGGTTACTTCTATAAATTCTCACTCTGCACGAAAATCACTTAGGGGGAGGAGGGGATTAAAAATACACTGTCCAGGCCCTATAGGATGTGGGTTCAATTGATCTGGGATTGGGCTGGGTGTCAGAATTCTTTTTAAAGCTCTCCAATTGGTGTAACGGGCAGCCAGCCTTCAGAAGTACTCGGAAGTGCCTAAGACGTCCCCCGATATGCACACACCACCTGTAAGATCCGAGTTCTGAGCCGAGCAGCGAAGGCCGGCCCTCCCGCCTGGACGAGGCTCCCCGAGGTGCTGCGACTAGGAACCCGCCACTGCTCGCCGAGGAGCGCCAAGCGCACCAGCCAGCGCCGGGCCACCCGCGCGCCCGGGCTCCGTCGGGGGCCACACGCCCCCTTGCGCCCTCTTCGTGGCCCCCGCGGGCTCCAGCCCCTTCGGCCCGCGTCACCGCGCCCTAGCCTCCCGCGCCCCGGCCCCCTCCCGCCCACAGCACGTGACTCGACACGCGCCAGCTGCACGCGGGCTCCATCAAAACAAAAACAGAGGAGACAGCCGGGCGGCGGCGGGCGCGCGCGGGGGCGGTGGCGAGCGGGCGCGCCCCCGCTGCCCCGCGCCGCGACCGCGCCTCCACCGCCCCGGGCGCCGCCGGCGGCGCGCCCCGGCAGGCCGGGGGCGGGAGGGCAGAGGGCGCCACCCTGTTTACCGCCCCGGCCCCGCCCCGCCCGCGCCCGCGCCCGCTCCCGGAAACGGTCTCCCGGGAGAGGGCTGGCGAGTGCGCACCCACCCGCGGCGGGGAATGCCGGCCCTGTGTGGGAGGCGCCCGGCTCCGGCGGCCCACCGCCCCCGGCTGCTGCGTGTCACCCCCGTCACGACTCTGCTACGCACTTCGCCCCCGGCTTTCAGCTCCGGCGCTTCCGCAGACCCCTCACGTGGCCGGCCGCCTCCCTGCCACGGCGCTCCCCCGCGACCCGGGCTACGGCCCCGGGCGCTGGAGGGATCCCCAGCCTGTGCCCACCCCACCTCGGACGTCACCCTCCTCGGACCACCCAACCCACACCTTCCGCCTGGGGCGGGGCGGGGGAAGGACGGCTACGAGCTGTCAGGACCTTCCAGCTTTCCCGTGACGAAGCTCTCCCTCGCCCCGATCGTCGGCCACTCACCCAGCAGCCGGGCTGCAAGCTGGAGCACACGTTTACACCGAGGGCGGACTGGGGGGAACGTCTTGATTTTTCTCCCTAATTTGCCACACATACAGGGGAAAAAAAAAAAAAAAAAAAACAGCAGACGCAGCTCTACCCCTGCGCTGGCATTAAAGCTTTTAAGCTCCCCACGTCATCCTACCCCTTGCAACAGACTTACCGAATAGCAATGCCCACCCCACACACCTGCTAGGTAACCCGCCTTCTGGAAATCGGGGGCCCCACCCACTCCGCCTTCTGGAAACCTGCGCCTGGGGTGGGGTGGAAGCAACACTGTCTGGTATCCTAAAGTCAGAGGGAGTGAAGGGACCGGCTCCCCTCACCCCACCCGGGCGCGCACCCTCCCGTCCCCGTCTCCAGAGTGCGCCAAGGCATCCTGCGTCCCTGCCGGATAGAAGAGGGACGGGGCCGAAGGCCCGAGTTCCAGGGAGTTGCTGATTCCAGTGGAGAACCGAGACAGCGCGTCCTTTCTAATTAATAAGCACGCCACCCCCCACCTCCAACACCCCACCCCCCCCCGCCGGCCTTATTTCTTGTTGACAGTAAAGGTGGGGGACTTGGGAGAAAGGCGAGAGTTGTCTCTAAGCTCGGGATGTTGGGCTGCGCGGAGGGAAGAGGTGGGATCTCGAAATGGAAACAGCCCCCCTCCCTCCCCCTTTCCCTCCCCTCCCCTCCTCTCCTCCTCCTCCTCCTCTTCTTCTGTTTACCTCAAGTTTGAATTTTATCTGCGCAACATTAGCTGGAATGCGGACATTGAAAAAAAAAAAAACACTCTCTCAGCCCGGCAGCAGCTCCGGAGGAGCCATGTGGCATCAAGCCACAGCAAAGGGGAAAAAGTGCTCGTAGCAACACAAACATGGCGAAATCGCTCCCACAAGCCGGCTTCCCGCGACAGCCCTACCTTCCCTCGCTCGCCTTCCGAACGTCCTGGCCGGGAACCGCAGACCCCTTCTGTGGGGGGCGGCGAGGGAGCCCCGGGCCGAGCGAGGGTGGGCGCACTGGGCGTGTGAAGGGGAAATTGACTAGCCGGCCGATCCGCCCCGCCGGGAGCGGAGGGGACGCCTTCTTCACGCCCAGAGATCGCAAAGGAGAGCAAAATTCCCATCCCAAAGTCCTGCGGGACCGGCTTCCCCACCCGGCGAACTTACCCCAGGGCTAAAGGCACGCTGCTTAGCTCTTTGCCTGGTTCCTTCCTCCCGGGGGCGATGCGAGGGGAAAACGATGCGCACGTAGATTTGTAGAGCGTATTCTTCGAGAATTTCCCTGGGATGATCTGGAGGAGCGGTGGAGACTCCGCAGACAGGTGCCGCGCCGACCGGGGCTGTGGGCTAAAAGTTGTTCGCGCGGTGGGCGGTGGGCGGTGAGGTCCCCGGCCAGGGTCGAGGACCCCGGCTCCCTGCCCCCTCCCCCGGCATCGCCCACTTGTCACGCCAGGCTGTTGCGTGCGCTCGGCTGCAGGGGAGGTGGCGTAGTTTCTCTTCCTCCCACCTCTTCTCACTCACTTGTTTTTGTAGCCGTGGGCTCCCCTAATGCTTTCCTCTCCACAATGTTGTTTCATTATATCATGTCCATCATGTGACACCGGAGAGGCCTCTCTATGGAAACTTAAAGGGGCTCCCACGTGACTGCAGCAGCAACAACAGCAGCAGGACTGGCGGCGGCGGCGGACGCAACGGCGTCCGTACCTCCACCCACCGGGAGCCCCTCGCAGCATCCCGGAGGGGCTTCTGGCGCTGCAGGAGCCCAGATCGCGGAGCCACAGCATCCGGGAGCCGTGGTGTCTGTGCGTGCGTGGAGCCTGTGCTCATGACATAGGAAGCCGAACAGAAGGAGCGTCCTCAAATCCTTTCCTACAGTCAGCAAACCCACGCTCTGTTAAAATGACATTTCGTGGCTCCTACTTTGTTTCCCCGGAGAGCAATGAGTTTTTCTATCAGGCCTGATTCAGTTTGACAAAAGTCAAAAAAGAAAAACCGGATTTGCCCCTCTGCGAGTTCAGTCAGATCGCTGGGAGAACAGAAATGACAAAACAATAATAACAGAAATAGAACCAGGCATTTGATACATAATTACCATCACCACGGCTTTCAAGCTTTCTGGAATTACATTCCTCCAGTAACTGTTGACGATGCTTGCAGGAGGCAAAATGCAATGCAGTTTTTCTCTTCCGCAGCTATATTAGGGCTTTGTTGCTGACAACAGTGAAAACTTGTTTGTGTCAGGAAGTGAGGTACGGAGATATGACCTGGAAGGTACAGACAAAACCAAAGTGGCAGTTTTTGCATTACTTTTCTGACCACATTCTTTCAAATGGTGACAAGAAAGCAGTCGACTGTAAAATTCTGGGGTGTCTGATGGGAAATAAAATAATCAGAACAACATAATTATCCCTCGGCCATACCATACTTGCTAGACGCTAGAAAGTATACCTATATGTATCTGTGTATATGTAGAGAAAGCAAAAAGCGTGTGCACTTTAATATTTTTGAACCACGAATTTTGTCATCATTTCTAGCATTAACAAACACTTGGGAAGACTGACTCAAGTCCAGGGATGTGCGGAAACACAATGTTGAGTGCTGTGGGTATTACTGACTCACAGTCCCTTTAAAAGTTTCTACCGTAAATCCCAAATTTCTGTCTTAAAGTTTTTACAGACATGGAGATTTTATTCTGTAAATCTAAGCCAGATCGCTATTTCTGGATTTTTTAGTTCATGCCTTTCCATTTTATAAGGGAAACTGGATTGGCAGAATCAAGAAAAAACTTCGCAGGAAACTGAATAGTGGGATGGAAGATGTTCTTCTCTTTTGGCCTGGCCCTGACTCTATCTCTTTCCACCTCATCAGTTTACCTCATCAGCCATGATGAATGAGTTCCACTCCAACCCATTTAATTCTGTAATATTTATCCTAAGTTGTACCTTCCTATCGCATGCTTAATTCTTTGATCCCTTTCCTCCTACACCCCTTGCCTCCCAACTCAGCCCCTTTTCTGCCTGGGGGCTCAGCTCAGGCCTCCCCAAAGGCTGTACCCCCTCCTCAGCCCTCCTTCCCTTGCAGCTACCCCCACCCTCACCCCCACCCCCTTCCCAGCTCGAGTCTCTCTTCCCCGAAACTCTACCTCCTTACCTCTCCTTGACCTCTAATCAGCTTCACAGTCTGGCCCTTCACTTCTGGGCCTCTTCTTACCTCTCTTTATCTGAAATGTCCTGGCCCTCACTGGGGTCTCCTCCACACCCTCCTCTCTGGTCCCATCCCTTCTGCTGCCAAGCCCCAGCGTTCCTCCGGCTCGGCCTGGTCAGCTTGAGCCTCATTTTGATCGCGTGCCCCTGGGCTGGGAAAGGAGTGTGTGGTGCACAGTGGGGCCGAGGATCCCCCGGGGCCGTGGCCCCTGCCTCGCCCCCTCCGCCCCTCCCGAGTCCCGGTTGCGGTGCTTCCTGGGCGGATGGCTTGGAATTGCTGCAGCAGCTGCGGTTCTGCTGTGTCATGCAAGAAGGAGGCGGCGGCGGCGGCGGCCGGAGCTGGAGGGGGAGGAGGGGAGGAACCTGATCCTCCGGTAACGAAGGGCTGGAGGCAAACACGGAGCTCCTCCTGAGCCGCCCGGGAGCAGGGAGGGCTCCGCTAGCCCGGGGGAGCCCTCCCCGCGGGGCAGATGGTAAGTGGGGCGGTGCAGGTGGTCGCCTTGGGAAGGGAGCGCGCAGGGGGGTAAGCTGGGGCGGCGGGAAGTACTAGAAGTCACCCCAGCCAAACTGAAGGAGCCCAGTGTCCAGCTGAGAGGGACCCAGGCCGTAATAAGGATGTCCAGCCAAACGCCGCAATAATTGCTATTCGAATGACGCCCCGAAGTTGACCCAAGCTACACAGAGGGTGGAGTGGAGCATCCTGAACCCAGGGCAGAGCTGGAGGCAATGATTCAGGGTTTGAGACGCATCAGCCTATCCGCCTGGCGCTTTAAGGTGCAGCTGAGTAGGAAAAGACAACCCACATCGTATTCCCAGAGCCTTGCTGCGCTTTCTGGGTTGTCTTGTTTAAAACTAGTGAAAGGGATGGGAAACCTGCCCAACCTCACTTTAGCCACGAAAATAATGCTCTTGGCCAGTGGCCTTGGACAAACAGCCTCTGGTGCAATAAAACAATCAATAGGAAGAACAACTTCATTCCCCTCACCGCCCTCTTTCCCCAATTTCCTTTGACCAGAGTATCTCCTTCGGCTGAAAGGGGAAAGAAAACTATTTGTGACATTCCCTCCTAGCCTACCTGCAGCCAGCCTCCTCGCCGCACAAACTGCCTACCCCGTTCCTCTCCCCATTGTCAGAGCCGTGATTCCAAGAGGCACTGCAATACTACTCACGTTGGGTGAGGAGACTGCCTGAAACTCTGAACAATTTCACCTCCCTTGCCCTTTGCCCACAGGGGATTCAGAAACCTACAACTAAGAGCAGGGAAATGTACGGGCAGGCTGGGCACATAGGAACATTCCTTCCTTCACCCGAGTGGAGTTCTCCAGACAACTTTTTAATTATGATTATTCCCTTCCATTGCACTCCTGGAAATTTCAAAGCACTTTGTAAAACATCATTTTATTTTAAAGTCAGTCATACATTTAGGAGTAAGGGGTTGATGGGATTAACTGAAAGGCTAATGACTGTCTCAAAAGCACATGCTGTTGCTAGGGAACCCAAGCTCCTGCTGCTCTCTAATCACCAGAGCCTTCCGTGGAAATCAAACTGCTCAGGGTGTTATTAAAATGAACGGCATCGGGTTAAAGGCGTTCTTGCTTATGTTGTAGCATCCTGGGTTATTATCGATTGCCTTACACCCACATATCTTGTTTTCCTAATTTGATTTCTGTATTTGCGTCACCGCCAGGGACACTCAGACTAGACCAGTCAGTTCACTTCCTGTTTCTCAGAACTGGTTTATATTTGGTCTCATAGCTCTAGCTGGTAAAACATTATCAAACTGATCCTCTTGGAAAGAAATCTTTGCTTACCGTTGAAAACAAATTATCCCAATTAAATTCTAATTCCCATGGAAAACGTCATCATTTGAGGAGTAGACCTGCCAGTTGCCATCTGAGAAGCCATCCTTGAAATGTAAAGCCTAGAAAAAAAAATCATCTCGATTTCTTTTACCCAGAATCTTCATTCCTCAGCACTAGAACTAAGACAAACTCGAGTAAAGAGTAGGTTTATGTATATGCCTAAAATGAAGCCAGGGTGGGGCAGGGGGTGGGAAGAAACACCACGTTGAAGCTGGGGAAATCATTTAGACTAAATAAGACATAGCATTGAATGGAATCCAGGCCCAGGAAGGACAAGTAAGCTTGGGTTAGCATTGTGGCATTCAGAGAAGAGAGTGTGATTACAAGGCTACACTACAAATAGGAAACTCCATCACTTTGTGTACTAATTGTCTCTTTTACCAATTTCCCTATGTCCCTGGCCAAGACAACCTTGTTTTGTTTTGTTTGTTTTCAGTTCCTTCCTCTTAATAATAAGGACATTGCAAAGGCAACATCATAATGATAAGCACTATGTAAATAGGTGAATTCTGATGCAGATAATTTGTTTAGATGGAAAATAAAACCCTTTGAAAAAGATGTATAATGGCACCAATAGATTGGATGACCTTGAGTGAGCCATTATAGGTCTTATGTCAGTTTCCTCGTGGAAGCTTAAATGAAAGTCTGGACTAAAGGATCTCTAAAGGTCCTCCCATTTACAAACTTCTGTGGTGAGATTGAACTCACTACCTAAAAATTTCAATTTTAGCTGGATTTTGCAATGTTAACTTTTAGCACCTAACCTTTAATGTCTATCCATAGAAACCTTGAGGGAAACGATGGGAGATGACTTTCTATTGATGCATCCATTTTTAGTGTCAGTTGCCAGAAAAATGAAATCTACCTTGCTCCCCAAGTACTTACTCTCTCCCTGCCTCAATGGTGTTGTGGAAGCAACAGGATAAGAGTTACAAAAGGATATAAAAGTGTAGAGAAAGTTCTTTCAGTCTACTTACTTATTTATAACAACAGCATCTCAGCGTATTACCCAGGCTGGCCTCCAACTCCTGGACTCAAGGGGTCCTCCCACTTCAGCCTCCTGAGTAGCCAAGGCTACAGGTGCACTCAACCATGCCTAGCCGTTCCATCATTTTAGATATAGGTAATCCTAAGTACTCTGATGATCCAAGTGGTGGAATGATGGAGGAGGGGCTGTACAAAAAAATAATCAACTGAATCCTCATGGAACTAATAATAATCTATATACCTGTGTTTTGATTAGTGCTGGGCAAAAATAGACCTAGCTCAGCTCTTAGAATTATTCAGATTCACGGTATTGAGAAGTAGCATGAAGAAACGTGAGATTTGTGCCAGAGAGAAAAGACCTGAGTTTGAAACCCAACTCTGCCACTTTATTCATTATTGAGTGCTTGCTGTGTGTCAGGTACTGTGCTGGGTGCTGGGAATACAAAGATGAATAAGACACAGTTTCTGCTCTGAAGGACACTATACTATCATGAGAACAAAGGTGAATATATACAGTTGATCACACAAGCATGAGATGATATCAACAGGGGAGCTCATAAGAAGGGTACCTAACGTGACCACACATAGAATCTCTAACCACACAAGCTGAATCTTGAGATGAGTTCTGAAGGGTATGTAGAAGTAAGCCAGACAAATGGGCAGGTTGTAGGGAAAGATATTCCAGGCAAAGAAAGTGCTATGTGTGAAGATCTTATGGAAAAAGCTGTGCCCAGAGAATTGAGGGTGAAGAACAGTGCCTGGCAAGTAGGTTCTAAATAAATACCTTGTATAAATGAATGGCAGAAGTCCTGAGGAGAAATCCAGGAAGGTTAGCATGCTCGAGTATGTCTTCTTAAGAAGTTTGAACTTATTCTAAGGCCAATGGAGAACAGCTGATGAATTTTAAGGGGCATAGTAAAATGATCAGATGTTGATTTTAGAAGATCTTTCAGCTGGGTGCAGTGGCTCACTACTGTAATCCCAGCACTTTGGGAGGTTGAGGTGGGCAGATTGCGTGAGTTTAAGAGTTTGAGACCAGCCTGGGCAACATGGTGAAACCCCATCTCTACAAAAATACAAAAAAAAAAAAAAATTAGCCAGGCCTGGTGGCCCACACCTGTAGTCCTAGCGCCTCAGGAGGATCACTTGAACTGGAGAAGCAGGGGTTGCAATGAGCAGGGATCATGCCACTGCACTCTGGCCTGGGGAAACTTACAGTCATGGTGGAAGGTGAAGGGGAAGCAGGCACCTTCACAACGAGGCAGGAGAGAGAGAGCATGCAGGGGAGGCTGCCACTTTTAAAACCATCGGATCTCATGAGAACTCCCTCACTGTCATGAGAACAGCATGTGGGGAACTGCCCCCATGATCCAGTCACCTCCCACCAGGTCCCTCCCTCAGACATGGGATTACAGTTTGATATGGGACACAGAGCCAAACCATGTCACATTTTAAGAAAGAAATAAGGATGGATGTCTAAACTAAGGTAGCAAGAATGGAAATGGAGAGTGGAGGGATTGAAAGGCTTCAAGAGATATGAAGGACATAGAACCAACAGAATTTGATTATTGATGGTATCCTTCATCAGTGGTATCCTCCCATTTTCCTAAACTCTCCTCCCATCATATCCTGCAGATATAGCCTGAGGTCCAAGATAGGGACCTCAGGAGGAAAAGCAGGTTGTGGAGTGAAGGTAATTAGTTTACTTTTCAACATGTTGAGTTGAAGTGTCCATGGGATATCAAAGTGAAGCTATCTACTATATAATTGAACAGGGAAGTCTAGAACTCAGGAGAGAGAGATCTATGCTAGAGTCGTCAGAATAAGGGGTAGTTCATGGATGTAGATGAAATCCCTGAGAGAAGGGATAGAGAAAGAAAAGAAGAGGATCTACTTTGGAACCTTATGAAAACACCCATATGTTAAAAGTGAGGAAAGAAAACATACAGGGGAAACATATCCCAAGAGGTAGAAGGAACAGGACAAGTAGTTTCAGAGGAGACATGGGAGGAAACATCAGCAGTATTAAATGCCAGAGAGAGGTCAAGAAAAAGTGGCCGGATGCAGTGGTTCATGCCTGCAATCCCAGCACTTTGAGAAGCTGTGGTGGGCAGATCACTCAAGGGTAGGAGTTCGAGACCAACATGGCGAAACCCTATCTCTACTAAAAATATTAAAATTAGCCACGTGTGGTGGTGCGCGCACCTGTAGTCCCAGGTACTCAGGAGGCTGAGGCACAAAAATCACTTAAACCCAGGAGGCAGAGGTTGTGGTGGGCTGAAACCGTGCAAATGCACCCTAGCTCGGACGACAGAGCAAGAGTCTGTCTCAAGAAAAAAAAAAAAAAAGAAGGGCCAGACGTGGTGGCTCATGCCTATAATCCCATGTGATCCCAGCACTTTGGGAGGCTGAGGCAGGCAGATCACGAGGTCAGGAGTTTGAGACCAGCCTGGGTAACATGGTGAAACCCTGTCTCTACTAAAGATACAAAAAATTAGCTAGGTTTGGTGACTGATGCCTGTAATCCCAGCTATTCAAGAGGCTAAGGCAGGAGAATTACTTGAACCTGGGTGGAGGTTGCACTGAGCCAAGATGACACCGTTGCACCCTAGCCTGAGCGGCAGAGTGAAACTGTGTCAAAAAAAAGAAAGAATGAGAGGGAGAGAGAGAGAGAAGAAAGAAAGAAAAGAAAGAAAGAAAGAAAGAAAGAAAGAAAGAAAGAAAGAAAGAAAGAAAGAAAGAAAGAGAAAGAAAGAGAGAGAGAAAGGAAGGAAGGAAGGAAGGAAGGAAGGAAGGAAGGAAGGAAGGAAGGAAAAGAAAGGAAGGAAGGAAGGAAAGAGAAAGAAAGGAAAAAGATAAAAGAGAAAGAAAGAAAGAAGGAAAGAAAGAAAGAGAGGACTAAAAAGTCTCTGGATTGGTAACAAGGAGGTCATTGGGGTATTTGGTAAAATGGGGATAGTAACCAAATTGCAGTGAGTTGAAGACAGGATGAGAGTAGAGGATGCAGATAGAGGAAATTCTTTTAGATAAGAGGGACTAAAGGGGAAGTAGGGATGGAAAATAAAAGTGAGCTGAAATTGCAAAAGAGAGTAGTTCAGTTCACGGTCTGCAAGCTTAAGGCTGCGCAAGGAAAGAAGGGAATACTACACTAATAGAACTCTTTATTTGCTCAGCCTTCAAATTAAATGGTATTACCATCCACCAATTGCCCAAGACAAAAAGCATGTAGATATTCTTGATTCTTCTCTTTTCCTGAGTTTTCACAATCCTCAGAATTCAGGTCAACTCTACCTCCAAAACATTTCCAAAATGTCTCTTTCTGTCTCCACCGCTACCACCCTAATACAACCACCATCATCCCTCTTCTGTGCCCCGTAATAGCTTTCTAAGTGGTTTTCCTGTTTCCGCTCTTGTCCTCATTCTCCACAGCACAGCTAGAGTTTCATAAATCATAAGTCTTAAGACATAAATCAGATCATGTGACTTCTCATCTTAGAATCTCTCCATGTCTGTTGATGGCACTTGTGATAAAGTCCAGATTCCTCCTCCATCCAGGGCCTATGAAACCCTGTATGGCATCCCAACCATGTCTTCAACCTCATCTCCCACCATTCCCCACTACTGAAATGGCACTAGCTTTATTTATCTTCATCAAATGCATTGAATTTACTCTTGTATTATGGGATTTACCACATATATTTCCATTTCCTGGAATACTCTTTTGGTCATTCTGATCTTTGCTTATATGTCATCTCCTCCAAGAAGCCCTCCCTGACCACTCCACCTGAAGTGTCCTCTGTCCACATTTCCAACCATCCTATGTATTTTTTTCCATAGTAGTGGAACTTTATTACTATTAGTTTTTATCGCATATGGTTGAGAACTACTCTAAAATGTAAATAAACCCTGTGAAGATTACTGGCATATATCAGGCACTCAAAAAATATCCATTGGATGTTTGTATTAGGAAAAGGAGAAGAGCAACTGTTTATTAGAAATCAGAGGCATCAAGAATCAGAGTCTTGGCGTAATTGAAATGGCTAGTGGCGATGATTTCAGAAGTAGAAGAGTTGCTAGCTGTGTGACCCTGGAATTGATACATTCTATATATGGACTTCCTTATAATAGAGTTAGCCCTTGATGATTACTTATTATTAGAATTTTAAAAATTGCCTAAATCATGACTTTGAAAAGATACCAGGATATCTGATAGAACCTAGAAATTAGACTAAGAAGAAATCAAAGTATTCCTACAAATCCATTAAAAAAAACACTTAACTCTAGAAAACTGGGCAAAGGGTATGACAAACAGATTGTAGTCAAAGAAATACAAATGGATCTTAAAATAGGTAATAATGAAAGGCATGCACATCATAACTGCAGTGAGATCTATTTTTTACTGTCGAGTTGACAAAAATAAAAAAAGTTTAATAACATACTCGGCTGGCCAGGCTGGGAAGCAGGCACTTTCTTATACTGTCAATGGGAGTGAAAGTTGGTATCACTTCTATGGTGGACAATCTGGCAACATTTATCAAATTTTTAAATGTACAAAACCTTTAGGCTGGCAATTCTACTTTTATATATGTATCCAATAGATATACTCACACACATATTGAAGAATGACTCTTCTAGGACCTACACTGAAGCATGATTCACAGTAGTGATTAAAGACTGAAAACAGCCATCACTAGAGAAGTGGCTAAATAAACTATGATCGAATTAAGCAAGTGAAAGATAGGTAGCTGTTAAAAGTGTGAGACAATTCTAGGCATGCTTATGTGAAAAGATCACGATACATTACTAAGTAAAAAAAAATACAATGAAGAACAACATGTATTTTTCTAGCATTGCTTAAAAGATGGTTTACATTTTTTGGTCTGAAAAACTGTGAGAAGATAAAATAGAGCAGAGAATGAACAGATGTGGAGAGATCACTTGGGAAGTACATCAGTGGTTCCTGTGAGAGATCCTGGATGCCCAGATTAAGGCAGTGAAACACACAGGGAGAGAGATGGTGAGAGCCAAGAGTTATTTTAAAGAACTTGATGATTGATTGGAAATAGTGGGTTATGGAGAGGGAGATGCTGTCATGGTTGGCTTGAGTTTTCTCCCAAGATCAGGTACATGAACAGAGGTGTCAAGAGCCTGACTGAGATGGAAAATCCTAGGACAGAAACAGAATTGCAGGGTGATACAGTTTGGGTATTGGTCCCATTTAAATCTCATGTTGAAGTATAATCCCCAATGTTGAAGGTGGGGCCTGGCGGGAGGTATTGGATTATGGGGCAGATCCCTCATGAAGGGCTTAGTGCCATCCTGTTGGTGAATTAGTTCTTGCTCAATTCGTTTATGAGAGGCCTGGTTGTTTTAAAGAGTCTGGGACCTCTGGCCTTTCTCTCTTGCTCCTGCTCACACCATGTGACTTGCTGGCTCCCCTTCCCTTCTGCCATGATTAAAACTTCTGTAGTATCACATTCTCGCACTGCTCTAAAGACATACCTGAGACTGGGTAACTTATAAAGAAAACAAATTTGATTGGCTCATGGTTCTGTGGGCTATGCAAGAAGTATGGCAGGGGAGATCTCAGGAAACTCACAATCATGATGGAAGGTGAATCCATAGCAAACACATCTTCACGTGGCCAGCACAGAAGAAAGAGAGTGAAGGGGGAAGTGCTGCATGCTTTTAAACAAACAGACCTCATGAGAACTCACTATCACGAGAAGAGCAAGAGGGACATCTTTCCCCATGATCTAATCACCTCCCATGAGCTCCCTCTCCTGACATTGGGAATTACAATTCAACATGAGTTTTGGGTACGGACAAGAGCCAAGCCTTATCATTCCACCCGAGCCCCTCCCAAATGTCATTTCCTTCTCACATTTCAAAACACAATCATGCCTTCCCAACAGTCCCTCAAAGTCTTAAGTCATTCTAGCATTAACTCAAAAGTCCAAGTCCAGTGTCTTATCTAAGACAATGCAAGTTTCTTCTGCCTATGAGCCTGCAAAATCAAAACCAAGTTAGTTACTTCCAAGATATAATGCGGGTACAAGCATTGGGTAAATGTTCCCATTCCAAAAGGGAGAAATTGGCCAAAACAAAGAGGCTACAGGCCCCATGCAAGTCCAAAACCCCAGAGGGCAGTCATTAAATCTTAAAGCTCCAAAATAATCTTTTTTGACTCCATGTCTCACATCCAGGCCACACTGATGCAAAGGGTGGGCTCCCAAGGCCTTGGGCAGCTCCACTGCTGTGGCTTTGCAGCATATAGCCCCTATAGCTGCTTTCATGGGCTGATGTTGAATGACTGTGGTTTTCCAGGTGCACAGTGCAAGCTGTCGGTGTATCTACCATTTTGGGGTCTGGAGAACAATGGCCCTTTTCTCACAGGTCCATGAGTCAGTGCTTTAGTGGGGACTTTGTGCAGGGGCTCCACACTACACTAGTAGAAGTTCTCAATGAGGGCTCTGTTTCTGCAACAAACTTCTGCCTGGATAACCAGACATTTCCATGCATCCTCTGAAATCTAGGCAGAGACTCCAAATCTTCAACTCTTGCCTTCTATGCACACACAGGCCCAACACCACATGGAAGCCACCAAGGCTTGGGGCTTGTACCCTCTGAAGCAATGGCCAGAGCTGCACCTTGGCCCCTTTTAGCCATGGCTGGAGCTGGAGCAGCTGCAATGCTTTCCACCTTGTCTTAGCTATTAACATTCAGCTCTTCTTTACTTATACAAATTTCTGCAGCCTTAAATTCCTTCCCAGAAAATGGGATTTTCTTTTCTACTGCATGGCCAGGCTACGAATTTTCTAAACTTTTATGGTTTACTTCCTTTTTAAATATCAATTCGAGTTTAAAGTCATTTTTTTGTTTATGCAAATGAATGTAGGCTTTTAGAAGCAGCCAGGCTGCATCTTGAATGCTTTGCTGCTTAGAAATTTTTTCTGCCAAATACCCTACCTCATGTCTCTGAAGTTCAAATTTTCATAGATCTCGAGAGCAGTGGCATAATGCCACCAGTGTCTTTCCTAAAGCATAGCAAGAGTGACCTTTAGTTCCCAATAAGTTCCTCATCTCCATCTGAGACCACTCAACCTGGACTTCACTGTCTATATCACTGTCAGCATTTTGGTCACAATGATTCAACAAGTCTCTAGGAAGTTCCAAAATTTCCCTCATCTTCCTATCTTCTTCTAAGCCCTCCAAAGTGTTCCAACCTCTGCCCATTACCCAGTTCTAAAGTTGTTTCCACATTTTTGTATCTCTTTATAGCAATTCCCCACTGCTGGTATCGATTTTCTGTATTAGTCTGTTCTTGCACTGCTATAAAGACGTACCTGAGACTGCATAACTTATAGAGAAAAGAGATTTAATCGGCTCATGGTTCTGTGGGGCTGTATAGGAAGCATGGCTGGAGGGATCTCAGGAAACTTACAATAATGGAGGGAGGCAAAGGAGAAGCAAACACATCTTCACATGGCTGGCACAAAAAGAGAGAGTGAAGGGGCAAGCGTTACACACTTTTAAACTACCAGATCTCACAAAAACTCACTATCACAAGAACAGCAAGCGGAAAATCCACCTCCCTGATCCAGTCACCTTCCACCAGGTGCCTCCCCCAACCTTGGGAATTACAATTCAATGTGAGATTTGGGTGGGGACACAGAGCCAAGTCATATCAGCTTCCTCAGACTCTCACCAAAGCAGATGTGGCACCAGGTTTACACACCCTACAGAACCAAGAGGCAATTAAATTCCTTTTCTTTAAAAATGACCCAGCCTCAGGTATTTCTTCATAGCAATGCAAGAACAGACCATAACACAGGAGAAGATCAAAAGTTCTAAGTGCAGATGTCCCCTGCAGACTTGTAGATACGGGTGTGAAGCTCATAAGAGCTACTGGAACTAGATTTATAAATTTGAAAGAAGATTGCCTAGGGAGGGTAAATAGAAAGACTCAAAGAAAATTGGGTCCAGGTCTCAACTTTGATCATTTAAGACTGAAAAGAAAAGAAACAGCTGCCCATGGAGACTGAGAATCAGAAACCAGGAGACTATGGGGCCGAAGAAACAGAAAGAAGAATGTTAAGGAGAATCAGCTCTTTGTTAAACACTGCCAAAAGGTCAAGGAAGATTATTTTAATTTGTTTCTCATGTAAGCCCTAAGCTCCTGACAGTTAGGATTATTTTATTTTTTTTTGTTCCCCTAGGGTTCACCCTGTGACCCACACATAATAAATGATCAGTAAACTTTTGTTAGATTGAAGAAAAAGAGAAAGATGCATGATGAGAAAGACAGACATGCGGAAAGATGGTAGAATTTATGCTTGGGTCTCAAAAAATAAATGAGTAAAACAGATTCCCTTGATGTTTACTGCAGACCCAGCTTGATCTTAGGAAACTAAGATCTAAGGAGGTTCCTTCTGCCCCCTATGTTTTACTCTTGAGCTAACACATTGATGTGGCTCCCACAGAACCATGTTGTTGTCATGTAAGTGCCTTCAGAAAACATTTTGAGAAGTAATATTCACCTGGGTCTGGTCAATCTGAGTCATTTTTATCTTTATTGAGGTCCTGGGTGATGACAAAAAGAGCAATTTGCTTTTTCTCATCTATGACTCCACCACATCACCCTGAATGAGTTGATGGAAGCTGGGGCATCCGTTTCTGTGCCACAGTTCTGTAATACACTGAAACCACTCCTAAGGCGGCCGAACCCCAGTTTCCCATGAGGGAGAAAGGTGACTCCTGGGAGGAAGAGACGTCTAACTTCTTAGAGAAACCACCAGCTTCTTAGTCTGTTATTGTTTCTGCATTAAAGTGCTGCTGCTCTCAGGGCCACTGCACAGAATGTCAAAGGAGGACATGTTTGACTCTGCTCTGAGGATGTGGAGATCTTCTACGTAATAAAAGAGAGTGTCCTTGAATTAGAAATTTTAGGAAATACAATAATAGTTGTAGTTTCAACAGTATTTAAAATGCTATGCCATCCTGTATCATTTAGTTATGCCAAAGACCAACAAACTTTTTCTATAAAGGGCCAGAAGGGAAATAATTTAGGCCTTCCTGGCCCTACAGTCTCTGTCCCAGCTACTCAGTTCTGCCATTGTAGTGCAAAGCAGCCATAGACAAAATTTAAATGAATGATGGCCGTGTTCCAATAAAATGAATTTGAATTTCAAATAATTTTTATGTGTCATAAAATAGCATTCTTCTTTTCATTTTTTCCAATCATTTAAAAATGTGACAGCCTGGGAAACAGCAAGACCTTGCCTCTACAAAATAAAAATTTAAATAGCTGGGTGTGGTGGCCTGTGCCTGTAGTCCCAGCTACTCAGAAGGCAGAGGCAAGAGCATCGCTTGAACCCAAGAGTTCAAGGTTGCAGTGAGCTATCATTGTACCACTGCACTCCAGCCTGGGCAACAAAGTAAGCCTCTATGTCAAAAAAATTAATAATAATAAAAATAATAAAGAAAAATGTGCAAACCATTCTCAGCTCACAGGCCAAACAAAGACAGGATGTATGCTGCATTTATCCTTTGGGTAGTAGCTTGGCAATGTCTGTTTTAGATCAATGTGAAGAGCATATCATGAGAAAGATTTTCAGATTGGAACTTCTGAAGAAAATAATTTGTTTCATATAAACCCCTTTTTTAAAATTCTAACTTCTCAAAGTTACTTGCACATATAAACACATTTGCCTACATCTGACTTATTTGGCAATAAAGTGTGTCCTCTTGGTTCAGTATTCATTGAACAATTCGCTCTTTCTCCTTCTTGTCATGTACCTGTGTATGAATGTATGTGTTTATAGAGTAAACTGAAGAATGCTTACTACTTGAGTTTATAAATACCCCATCCGAGAGAAGACACAATAGTACTAATCACATTTTAAAACTTGATTAATTCATTCAATAAGTACATAATAAACATGTACTTCTGACCAGGCACATTGGCTCAGCCTGTAATCCCAGCACTTTGAGAGGCCGAGGTGGGTGGATCACAAGGTCAGGAGTTCAAGACCAGCCTGGCCAATGTGGTGAAACCCCATCTCTACTAAAAATACAAAAATTAGCCAGGTGTGGTGGCACATGCCTATAGACCCAGCTATTCAGGAGGCTGAGGCAAGAGAATCATTTGAACCCGGGAGGCGGAGATTGCAGTGAGCCAAGATTGCGCCACTGCACCCCAGCCTGGGTGACAGAGCGAGAGTCTCTCTCAAAAACAAAAAAAATCTATTTCTTACATAGTACAGTTCTGGGTATTATGGAGTTTAAGATAAAAGAGGATAGATAATTGATAGGTAGGTAGGTAGACTGACAGATTAAAGATCTAGTGACTGAAAAATTCCATGAGAATTGTTCGGACATATCACAGTATCAATGTATAAATTCAGTCTTTTAAAGCAACGCTAGGCAGTCAGACAAAACTAAGTTTAAATCTGAGCTCTTTTGCATCCCAGCTGCATGATCTTGGGGTGACTACACACACCACATAAGCTTCAGTTTCCTCTTTTTGAAATGGGGATAATAACACCTACCTCTCAAGGAGGTTGTGAGTATTAAATAAGATCATGTATGTAAATCAGCAGGTGTAGTACCTGGGAAATGGTAGACAATGAGTAAATGGTAGCTGTGCTGTAGTATTACAGCAATGTGAAGGTAGGTAACTTATTCAAAAGAAGCACACAACTAAAGGCAAAGCAGAGTAACCTTGCAAGTCAAGAAGTCACAGACACATATAGAAACCCGCAAACCTGGGGGCTGAACACCTGGCCGAGAACATTTGGCTGAAAATAAAAGCAGAAGTGACATTGTCACAGGGGCACACAATAAGGCACCTGGCCAGTTGTCTTGCCTTTGTCTTCCCTAGCAACTAGCTGCTGGGTTGTCTAAGGAGCCGCAGGCTTCCCAGTACTTAAAAGCTGTCTCAGACTGGAGAAAGTAACCATTAGTGTCAGCCCCACCATCGTGTTTCCTTCCAGTCAGGTCAGCCATGGGGCCTTAGACATCTGTAGCTCCCTCCTGTTATGCCTCCCCACCCCTCTGCCAAATTTGGGCTTCCACCTTGCCCTCAACACCTCAGTCTCTGCTCCTCCTGCCTTGTATCTCAGTCTCCCTTTGCATGTGGGGCCCTGTCTTGAACCCCAGCCTACTATACCATGATCCTGATATCTTCTTTAGCTTTGCTCTGACCAGTCCTCTTCTGCAGAGGGCTGGATTCTGCTGTCCCTACCCCTGCTGTGATCTCATCAAACTGTAGGACACATGTGCCTTCCCTTTTATAGATAACCCACTGCTGGGGTAAGGCTAAACTGCTTGGTATTAACAGCTTCCTGAACTTTATGTGATTATGAGACACAAGGTTTTGCACAAGCCAGCTGCCCTAATCCAGGCTGGTTTCCGTATTCACAGCCTGTGCCCTAGGGAGCCTCCCCCAACCCTGGTCTTAGCTCGTACCCTCTCTCCACTGGTCGTATGCAGTCAGCTAGTCCTAACATGCCTTGTGATTCTGTTACGGCAACATCAATAATGCTTTCCCAATACAAATGACAAAATTATTGGCACAGGGGCACGATATAGGGGTAACGGAAAACTTCACCTTATCTGACATCTACTGACAGTCTTATTCTGCTGAAAAGTGATCGTCAAATAAAATTGGCGTGACTTAAATTTAAACTAATTGCTTATTGAAGAGGTACTATTCTGTGTTTAATTCTAACCAGCTAAGAAAAATGTGCTGGCAAAGTGAAAGTGACTGACATGAAGAAGAGGAGCAAGTTAAGAGAAAATATGGACACAAGACTCCCTCTGGCCAGCAACTATGAAATAAAGGGCAAGAGGAGTAATATGATTGGAAGTACACATTTTTACAAAATCAGTGGAGTAATCCCAGCACTTTGGGAGGCCGAGGCGGGTGGATCACGAGGTCAAGAGATCGAGACCATCCTGGTCAATATGGTGAAACCCCGTCTCTACTAAAAATACAAAAAATCAGCTGGGCATGGTGGCGCATGCCTGTAATCCCAGCTACTCAGGAGGCTGAGGCAGGAGAATTGCCTGAACCCAGGAGGCGGAGGTTGCGGTGAGCCGAGATCGCACCATTGCACTCCAGCCTGGGTAACATGAGTGAAACTCCGTCTCAAAAAAAAAAAAAAAAAAGAAGAAGAAAAGACGACCAACTAAAAAAGATCAGGGTAGGCACTGTGGCTCACACCTGTAAGCCCAGCACTTTGATAAGCCCAGGCAGGAAGATTCCTCGGGTCAGGAGTTCGAGGCCAGCCTAGGCAACAAAGTGAGACTCTGCCTCTGCAAAAAAAAAAAAACCCAAAAAAAAAAAAAAAAAAAGATTAAAAAGATCAATGTGGTTGTTCTGGAAGTGTTCAGTTAAGCTCATATTTTTAAAGGTCATGTACAAAAGGCAGGAGAGGGGTTTATAACAAGGCTTTCTTCAAAAAGGAGGGCTCAGACTCGTGAGAGCCATGAGAATAATGCCCGAAGGGCTGATGACCAGGGACAGCTGGGGACTGGGAAAAGCATTGAAGACAATAAATTATGAACTGTTTGTTTTTTTGATTATGTTTATAGTAAAGAATAATAATAAATAAGGATAGTACCATTGAATGGGGCAGACTGTCAAATGTGAGTAGTTAAGTGAAAAACAGTCATTCAACTATGGCATGTCTTCAATTCTAACGAACAGATTTTCCCCCCATGTTTTTAATATTTATAAAATGAGAATGTATCTTCAATAGGTGAGTTTAACATGGTGGCGTTTTTTGGGGGGCTCTCAAAACAGCCATTAAATGGTGGTGCATCCTACCATATGTTGATCTTTTTTTTTTTTTTTCCAAGATGGAGTTTCGCTCTTGTCGCCCAGGCTGGAGTGCAGTGGGATGCTCTCGGCTCACCACAACCTCTGCCTCCCAGGTTCAAGTGATTCTGCCTTAGCCTCCTGAGTAGCTGGGATTACAGGCACATGCTACCATGCTTGGCTAAATTTTGTATTTTTAGTAGAGGTGGGGCTTCACCCTGTTGGCCAGGCTGGTCTCAGACTCCTGACCTCAGGTGATCCTCCTGCCTCGGCCTCCCAAAGCGTTGAGATTACAGGAGTGAGCCACCACACTGGGCCTGTATGTTGATCTTAGAATAGAAGAAAAATGAATTGTTTCTACTTAGTTCAGCTGGTATCAATCACACTCTGCAGATGAGGGGTCTACCTTGGGTGTTAGAAGTGGCAGTGCAACCAGTGACCACTAAAAGGTGGGAAAGAGTCAGAAAGGAGTTTGGAGGCCATATGCAGAGGCATATTATCTCATGGAGCACACAGAGGAGAGTGGGTGAGTACGACTGAAAAACAGGAGGGCAGCAAATACTAGAGATGGGACAAGACGGGAAAACTGACCAAAACCTTCTGAGAAGGGGTAGAGAGTGCCCTTGCCGACCCACAAAAGCCAAGTCACTGAAGAGGTATGTCACAGAGGATGGAATGGAGACAGGGGTTATGTGTTGAAAAGGTCGGGCTGGGCACGGTGGCTCACGCCTGTAATCCCAGCACTTCAGGAGGCCAAGGTGGGTGGATCACGAGGTCAAGAGATCGAGACCATCCTGGCCAACATGGTGAAACCCCATCTCTACTAAAAATACAAAAAAAAATTAGCTGGGCGTGGTGGCATGCGCCTGTAGTCCCAGCTACACGGGAGGCTGAGGCAGAAGAATTGCCTGAACCCGGGAGGCGGAGGTTGCAGTGAGCCGAGATCGTGCCACTGTACTCCAGCCTAGCACCTGGTGACAGAGCGAGACTCTATCTCAAAAAAAAAAAAAGAAAGAAAAGGTCAGGCAGCGATGCAAGAAGGAATAAAGGAACTGCAGTGGATACTTAGAACAGTGTCTAACATGTGGCCAGGTGGGAATGGCTTGCCCTGGGCAGGGCATTTGGAACTGTGCCTGGAGCATAGCGTGTGTCTACCACTGTGTCCTGCCTCTTCTGAATCAATTAGATGAATGACTTAAAGCCCTGGTGCTCCAGGTCCAACCATGTGGCTTCGATTAATCCCATGGAGGGCTCCTCTGAGAAGGTGTTTAGACCAGGATGTGGGTTTGGTATCACAGATCAGGAAAAGACATTGTGAAATGGGATAAGCAAGACGCTGAGTATTTATGTTTTTGTTTTTGTTTGGTTTAAAAAAGGACAAAGAATGGTCCAAGTAAGTAACCAGGGAACAAGGGAGCCAGAAGCCAGAAACATTACTAGAACAAATCCAGAGGAGAGTTGGAACTGTGGTCTGTTTTTACTAGGTCTGTGGAACTCATGTTGAAGAAGGAATTTAGAGAACCTATAGATCAGTTGGCTGTGAAGGAAATTGTTCCAACCAGATATGAACAGGCCCTAAAAACTGTGATGTGCCCAAGTGGTCTATATGCAGCTTGAATATAAAGAGAAGGGACCAAAGCATCGCCTCTGATTCAGAAAAAATAGAAAAATATGTGGCCAAGAATTAAATGTGAAAAGTGACCCATATAATAGGGGTGATATGTGCTGAAAGGTGAAAGTGGTGTAAGCATTTTCTGACCTTGGAGTGGTAAAGGACTTTGTGAGCAAAAAAACAATGGTTTATGGTTTATAAAAGAAAAACATTCTACTTGAGAGGCTGAAACAGGAGAATCACTTGAGTACAGGAGTTTGAATCGAGCCTGGGCAACATAGGAAGATTTTGTCTCTAAAAAAGATGAAAGAAAGAAAGAAAAAGAAGGAAAGAAAGAAAGGAGAAAGAAAGAAGGAACAAATTGATATATTTCATTGCTTAGACCTTTCCGTTTATGTAGTTAAAACAGCAGCACAAACAAAATGAAAAGATATATGAGAAATTCCAGAACTTTTTTTTAAAATAGGGTCTTGCTCTGTTGCCTAGGCTGGAATGGAGTGGCACCATCAAAGCTCACTGTAACCTTGAATTCCTGGGCTCAAGCAATCCTTCTGGGTAGCTGGGACCACAGGTGTGTGCCACCATGCCTTGCTAATATTATTTTTTAGAGATGGGGTCTCCCTATGTTGCCCAGCCTGGTCTCGAACTCCTGGGCTCAAGTGATCCTTCCCCCTCAGCCTCCCGAGTAGTTAGGACCACAGGTGTGTGCCACTGCACCTTCATTTTTGGTGGAGACAGGATCTTGCTTTGTTGCCCAAGCTGGAGATTCCAGAACTTTAGGTATATCACAAACGATAGTGTCTTTAACATACAAAAAACTCACACACAAAAAAAAAAAAAAAACAAAAAAAAAAAAAAAAAAAAAAACAACAAAAGACAAAAAAAAAAAAAAAAAAAGAAAAGAAAGAAAAGGAATTCAATTGATCAATGAAAATGAAAAAGGTCCGGTTTCATTATTAATTAATGAAAATGCAAATCAAAGTAAAACCCAGATGCCTTTGTGCCTAGCAAATTGCAAGAACTTTAAAATAATCTCTTACATGGATATTCAGGGAAATAAGCACTCTCATGCTGTATTGGGAATATAAATTGGTATAAGCCTCCTGAGAGCAATTTGGTATTGTGTGTTAAAAACCTTAACATACACAAACCACTTATATAACATAGTAATTTCATTTTTAAGATTTCATCTTAAGAAAATAATTAGAGATGCTAAGAAAATTTAATGTAGAAGAATATTTAGTGTAGCATTCTTTATAATATTGAATACTTAGAGATAACAAGTGCCCAAAAAGAATTATTGCATAAATTTTGTTTATTCCCGTGATAAAAATCTATGCATCCAATAAAAAGCAGGTTATGAAAGATATCATGACATCAGAAAAGGTTGGCCATTTATTATTTATTTATTTAAAGACAGGGTCTCTCTCTGTCACCCAGGCTGGAGTGCAGTGGCCTGATTGCAGCTCACTGCAGCCTTGACCTCCTGGGCTCAGGTGATCCTTCTGCCTCAGCCTCTGAATCAGCTGGGACTACAAGCATGTGCCACCATACCCTGCAAATTTTTAAAAATGTTCGTAGAGCCAGGGTCTTGCTATGTTGTCCAGACTGGTCTCAAGCTCCTGACCTCTGGGTATCATCCTGCCTTGGCCTCCCAAAGTGCTGAGATTACAGGTGTGAGCCACCATCCCCAGCCAGGTCATTTATTTGTAAATATATTTTCTCAGAAAAAAGAAAGACCAAACACAGAAAAATATTACTAGTGGCAATATTGTGGTAGTGGATTTATAATTGATTTTATTTTATGTGTGTGATTTCTGTAGTCTAAGTCCACTTCATAGACATGCATGTTCTTATAGCCTGGATATAGAAGAAATTTAAGATGAAATGGGAGCCCAAGATAAATGATGGAAGGATATATTTAAATTAGACAAAATTTAAATTTAAATGAGATTCAAATTTAAATGAGCTTCAAAACTTCTGATCCACATAAACTATATCTAGGGATACAAAAGGAGCTTCCAGGTATGATTATAGACATGCTATGAGGAATTGCTGAGGATAGATGAAATACCATATGCCTAGGGTTAGGCAACCATGCCAATTTTTAAAAAAGAAAATGGGCTGGGCGCAGTAGCTCACACCTGTAATCCCAGGACTTTGGGAGGCTGAGGTGGGTGGATCACCTGAGGTCAGAGTTTGAGGTCAGCTCGGCCAACATGGCGAAGGAAACCCTGTCTCTACTGAAAATACAAAAATTAGCCAGGTGCGGTGGCTGGCGCCTGTAATCCCAGCTACTCAGGAGGCTGAGGCAGGAGAATTGCTTGAACGAGAATTGCTTGGCGGAGGTTGTGGTGAGCCAAGATTTACCATTGCACTCTAGCTTGGGCAACAAGAGTGAAACTCTGTCTCAAAAAAAAAAAAAAGGGGAAAAATGGTGGATTCCAGAATCTATAGCTTAATAAGGTTAGTTTGGTTAGGAAAAGAAAGTTGGTATCAATGAGAGCCAACCTGGGTTCACTTAGGTTAAATCCTTCCAAACCATTCTCATTTCCTTATCTTTCATGTGCTTTAAATCATGTAATCCTCATGCCAGACCTCAAAGGTCGATATTACTAGCATTACCCCCCTTTACAGAAGTGGAGCCTGAGGTCATAAACATCAAGTGATTTGCCCAAGACCCTCTAGCTGGTTTAGTTTTTTTGTGACAATATTAATGGATAAGAAGATGAGAGATATGTTTGTCATACCTCTCATTGGACAGAGGTTTTCAAGAGATACTGGTGAACAGTATAATGGACGTGGAACAGTATTATTCAGTGTTATTAGTGGATGAAATGTTTTATTATATTTATTACTAATGTATTATTAGTAGATGACATAATTACACACATAAATGTGGATCGGATGAGGTGGCTCCTACCTATAATCCCAGCACTTTGGGATAGGCTGAGGTGGATTGCTTGAGTCCAGGAGTCTTAGGACTGGACAACATAGTAAGACCTGTTGCTACAAAAAATACAAAAATTAGGCGGGTGGATCACGAGGTCAAGAGATCGAGACCATCCTGGTCAACATGGTGAAACCCCATCTCTACTAAAAATACAAAAAATTAGCTGGGCATGGTGGCGCATGCCTGTAGTCCCAGCTGCTTGGGAGGCTGAGGCAGAAGAATTGCCTGAACCCAGGAGGCGGAGGTTGCGGGGAGCCGAGATCACGCCATTGCACTCCAGCCTGGGTAACAAGAGCGAAACTCCGTCTCAAAAAAAAAAAAAAAAAAAAATTAGCTGCGAATAGTGGCATGCAAGTAGCCTCCCAGCTACTTGGGAGGCTGAGGTGGGAGGATTGCTTGAGTCCAGGAAGTTGAAGCTGCAGTGATGCTATAATCATGCCATTCCACTCCAGCCTGGACAGCAGAGGGAGACCCTGTCTCAAAAAACAAGGTTGGGTGAGGTGGCTCACACTTGTAATCCCAGGACTTTGGGAAGTCAAGGTAGGAGGATCACTTGAGTTCAAGAGTTTGAGACCAGCCTGGACAATATAGTAAGACATCATCTCTACTTAAAAAAAAAAAAAAAAAAAAAAAAAAATCAACTGGGCCTGGTGGTATATGCCTATAACGCCAGCTACTCAGAAGGCTGAGGAGCAAGTATCACTTGAGTCCAGGAGCTCAAGGCTACACATCCAGCCTGGGTGATAAAGCAAGACTCTCAAATTAAAAAGTGCAGATTAATAGGACATTGTTTACCTAGAGGTTTCTAAGAGGTAATAATAACACCACTTACCAAGTACCTATGGGCAAGGTTCTATGCAAAAGTGCTTTTCATTCATTATCTTAATCTTCCCTAGCAGCTAGAGAAATAGGTACTGTTATCCACATTTTACAGATAGCAAACCAAGGCTCAGGATGGTTTATGAACTCGCTTGTAATCACCAGATAGCTAATAATTAGAAGAGCTCAGATTCGGTCACAGAAAGTCTGGTTTCAGAACCTATATGCTTAACTATTGTACTAATGTGTCTTCTTTTGGTTATTGGCTCCTGTTAGGCTCAAATTTTTTTTATGAAAAGAAAGATTTATTAATATTTAACAATGACTCAAAAGGCATACTTCTGCCAAGAATTCAAAGTTGAGAGAATTAAGGAAAAGGAAGGCAAGAAAAACAACATTTATGGAGAACTTGCGTCAGGTATGATACTACCCTGGTTTCAGACTCAGGACCACTTTACAGAGTAGGTAGGATTAGCCCTATTTTCACTGATAAGCAGGTTGAGACTCAGAGAGATCACATGACATGTTCAAGGTCACTGGGCCACATAACAAAACCAGAATTCGAACCCAGATCTGCCTGACTCCTAAACCTTTCCACTTTTTACTACTGGCTCATGATATAAAAATATATAATAGTGGGGAAAACTGTAAAAACCTTCAATTGGCTTTTAAAAATCAGTTTGGGAGACCTAGTTTATCAGCATTTCAAGTGCAAAAGATCTCAAGATTTGAGTTGATCACAAAGCACCATGAGTCAGCAGAGTGGCTGCCAGAATACTCAGACAATCTCAGGTGGCATTCACAGAAGGACTGTGTCTTGGAAAAGGGAGAGAATGTGCCTACAGGTTTCTAACTGCTTATACCAGATGGAGAGAATTGTGATTAATTCTCAGTGCCGCATTTTAAAAGGGACTTTGACAGACGAGGCTATGGTTATTCAGAGGAGAGCAGCCAGCTGGTAACAAAAGACACACATATATACGTTCATGTATCCATATGTAACAGCTGGATTATTTTACAGAGATGAAATGCTTGGGAAAGCCCCAGAGGTGACTGAAAACCATTCTCAGTTAGCTGGAGGGCTGCTGTATGGAAAAACGTCTTCTTGGACTGTGTGTGGCTCCAGAGGACAGAGCTGTGGTTGGAAGGAGGCAGCTTTGGGCCAATAAATGAAAAAGCAGAGCATGACTGTGCCTTGCATATATTTTTAGGCCCTGAAGTACCCAGCCCGATGCTTTAGACATCGCAGGCACTCAACAAATATATGTTGAATGGAATCGGATATGTTGCTATACAAAATCCCAAGCAATTGTCTTGTGGGGTAATAGGCTCACTGGAGATTTTGAGCAGAAGCTAGATGGCCACTTGTACGCAGGACTCCCATTCCATAAAATAATTCCTACTCCTTGCCCAATTCCACCTTCTTTCCAGCCTTACCTGCTTCCCTCCTGGCCACTTTCAAAGAGGCGTCTTCACTCAAGATACTCCAGGCTGACTTCTTTTATATTTTTAATTTTTTTTATAAATGGAATCTCACTGTTGACCAGTCTGGTCTCAAACTCCTGGGCTCAAGTGATCCCCCATCTCAGCCTTCCAAACAGCTGGGATTATAGGCATGAGCCACTGCGTCCAGCCCAGGCTGACTTCTTTTTTGTTTTTGAGACAAAGTTTTGCTCTTGTTGCCCAGGCTGGAGTGCAATGACATGATCTAAGCTCACTGCAATCTCTGCTTTCCAGGTTCGAGCAATTCTCCTGCCTCAGCCTCCCAAGTAGCTGGGATTACAGGCACCCGCCACAAATCCTGGCTAATTTTTGTGTTTTTAGTAGAGACAGGGTTTCACCATGTTGGCCAGGCTGGTCTTAAACTCCTGACCTCAGGTGATCCACCCACCTCAGCCTCCCTAAGTGCTGGGATTACAGGTATGAGCCACCGTGCGTGGCTGGCTGATTTCTAATTCTCTAGAAACTGTGCTCATCAGGTCTTCTAATTACTAAGCCTTATCTTATCCCTGGTCCGACCCCAGAGAGAGCTATTGATCATTTTCTCTGGGAGGGTCTCATGTCTCTTTCCTTGCAAACATCCCTCTGTCCCACTCTCTCGCCCCATCTTTGCTTTTTTCCAGTCTATTCCCAGGGTGCGTCTCCACTGACAGCTGTCTCAGACTTTTTTTCAGTAATCTGTGCTTGGTCCTTCTCACTGTTTGTCTCCCCCAAGATATCCTATTCATTATGAGGACTGAGCTACTTCTTGGCCTGGACTCCTGAGCCTATGCATTCAGCCCAGGCCTCTCTCCAGATCTGCAGAGCTGTCATTCATTTGCACTGGATATACCACAGTCACTGTGAGCTTCATACCCTAAGCAGCATCCCCTCTGCATTTGCTCTCCTTCCTGCCTTTAGCTTACTAGTCAATGTCATTGCACTTCAACCTCAGCCCAGCTCTCCTGCACCCAGCTCCCAAACCTCTATCTAATTGATAACTGTGTCCTCAGTGCTACATATATATATATATATATATATATTTTTTTTTTTTTTTAATTGCATTTTAGGTTCTGGGATACATGTAAAGAACATGCCGGATTGTTGTATAGGTACATACATGGCAATGGGGTTTGCTCCCTCCTATATTACCTATGTCTGGCATTTCTCCCCATGTTATCCCTCCCCAACTCCCTACCCCTTACAGTCCCCCCTAGTCCCCCCGCCACAGACCTCAGTGTGTGTGATGCTCCCCTTCCAGTGTCCATGTGCTCTCATTATTCAACACCTGCCTAAGAGTGAGAACATGTGGTGTTTGATTTTCTGTTCTTGTGTCAGTTTGCTGAGAATGATGGTTTCCAGATTCATCCATGTCCCTGCAAAGGACACGATCTCATTGTTTTTGATGGCTGCATAGTATTCCATGGTATAGATGTGCCACATTTTCCCTGTCCAGTCTATCATCGATGGACATTTGGGTTGGTTCCAAGTCTTTGCTATTGTAAACAGTACTGCAATGAACATTCGTGTGCATGTGTCCTTATAATAGAAAGATTTATAATCCTTTGGATATATACTCAGTAATGGGATGGCTAGGTCAAATGGAATTTCTATTTCTGGTCCTTGAGGAATTGCCACACTGTCTTCCACAATGGTTGAACTAATTTACACTCCCACCAACAGTGTAAAAGTGTTCCTATTTCTCCATATCCTCTCCAGCATCTGTTGTCTCCAGATTTTTTAATGCTCGCCATTCTGAGTGAGATGGTATCTCAATGTAGTTTTGATTTGCAATTTTCTAATGACCAGTCATGATGAGCATTTTTTCATGTTTGTTGGCCTCATATATGTCTTATTTTGAAAAGTGTTCATATCCTTTGCCCACTTTTGAATGGGTTTGTTTGTTTTTTCTTGTAAATCTGTTTTAGTTCTTTGTAGATTCTGGATGTAAGTCCTTTGTCAGATGGGTAGATTGTAAAAATTTTTTCCCGTTCTGTTGGTTGCCCGTTCACTCTAATGATTGTTTCTTTTGCTGTGCAGAGGCTCTGGAGTTTAATTAGGTCCCATTTGTCTATTTTAGCTTTTGTTGCCAATGATTTTGGTGTTTTAGTCATGAAGTCCTTGCATATGCCTATGTCCTGAATGGTTTTGCCTAGGTTTTCTTCTAAGGTTTTTATGGTGTTAGGTCTTATGTTTAAGTCTTTAATCCATCTGGAGTTAATTTTAGCATAAGGTGTCAGGAAGATGTCCAGTTTCTCCTTTCTGCGCGTGGCTAGCCAATTTTCCCAACACCATTTATTAAACATGGAATCCTTTCCCCATTGCTTGTTTTTGTCAGGTTTGTCAAAGATCAGATGGTTGTAAATGTGTGGAGTTGCCTCCGAGGCCTCTATTCTGTTCCATTGGTCTATATCTCTGTTTTGGTACCAGTACCATGCTGTTTTGATTACTGTAGCCTTGTAGTATAGTTTGAAGTCTGGTAGTGTGATGCCTCAAGCTTTGTTCCTTTTGCTTAGAGTTGACTTGGCTATACGGGCTCTCTTTTGGTTCCATATGAAGTTTAAAGTGGTTTTTTCCAGTTCTGTGAAGAAGGTCATTGGTAGCTTGATGGGGATAGCATTGAATCTATAAATTACTTTGGGCAGTATGGCCATTTTCAAGATATTGATTCTTCCTAACTATGAGCATGGAATGTTTCTCCGTCTATTTGTGTCCTCTCTTATTTCGTTGAGCAGTGGTTTGTAGTTCTCCTTGAAGAGGTCCTTTACATCCTTTGTTAGTTGTATTCCTAGGTATTTTATTCTCTTTGTAGCATTGTGAATGGCAGTTCATTCTTGATTTGCCTCTCTTTAACTCTGTTATTGGTATATAGGAATGCTTGTGATTTTTGCACATTGATTACACCCTATTGTCAAAACTGAAAGAGCTAGAGGAGCAAGATAAAAAAAAAACTCAAAAGCTAGCAAAAGACAAGAAATAACTAAGATCAGAGCAGAACTGAAGTAGATAGAGATATGAAAAACCCTTCAAAAAAATCAATAAATCCTTCAAAAAATCAATAAATCCAGGAGCTGGTTTTTTGAAAAGATCAACAAAATAGACCACTATCCAGATTAATAAAAAAGAAAAGAAAGAATAATCAAATAGATTCAATAAAAAACGATAAAGAGGACATCACCACAGATTCCACAGAAATACAAACCACCATCAGAGATTACTACTACAAACAGCTCTATGCACATAAATCCGTAAACTTGGAAGAAATGGATAAATTCCTGGACACTTACACCCTCCCAAGCCTAAACCAGGAAGAAGTCAAAACCCTGAATAGATCAATAATAACAAGGGCTGAAGTTGAGGCAGCAATTAATAGCTTACTAACCAAAAAAAGCCCAGGTCCAGATGGGTTCACAGCCGAATTCTACCAGACATACAAAGAGGAGCTGGTACCATTCCTTCTGAAACTATTCCAAACAATCCAAAAAGAGGGAATTCTCCCCAAATTATTTTATGAGACCAATATCATCCTGATACCAAAGCCCAGAAGAGACTCAACAAGAAAAGGAAACTGCAGGCCAATATCCATGACGAACATGCATGCAAAAATCTTCAATAAAATACTGGTAAGCCGATTGCAACAGCACATCAAAAAACTTATCCATCACAATCAAGTAGGCTTCATCCCAGGGATGCAAGGCTGGTTCAACATACACAAGTCTATAAATGTAATTCACCTCATAAACAGAACCAAAGACAAAAACCACATGATTATCTCAATAGATGCAGAGAAGGCCTTTGACAAAATTCAACAGCCCTTCATGCTGAAAACTCTCAATAAACTAGGTATCGACGGAACGTATCTCAAAATAATAAAAGTTATTTACAACAAACCCACAGCAAATATCATACTGAATGGGCAAAAACTGGAAGCATTCCCCTTGAAATCTGGCACTAGACAAGGTTGCCCTCTCTCACCACTCCTATTCAATATAGTATTGGAAGTCTAGCCAGAGCAATCAGGCAAGAAAAAGAAATAAATGGTATTCAACTAGGAAAGGAGGAAGTCAAATTGTCTCTATTTGCAGACGACATGATTGTGTATTTAGAAGACCCTATTGTCTCAGCCCAAAATCTCCTGAAACTGATAAGCAACCTCAGTGCTTCTTCTAAATCCCACTTGGACTTGCGACTACCCTTCAGCCCACTGCTGCTATGGTGACTCAGACCTTAATCCCTTCTTTAGACTATTACAGTAGTCTTCTAATTGGTTTTCCTGGCTCAGGCTTCATCCTGCCCACTAAAGTTTTTATTTTAATTTTTAAAAATATGAATGAGCACATCTTTCCACTCTTTAAGAAATGCTGATAGTTACTTACTGTCTTCAGTATCAAGTCCAGATTCCTCAGCTGTAATGAAGGTTCTTTGCGATATAGCCACAACATACCTTAGCATTGATTTCCAGCCCACATCAGACTTCTCTCTTTTCTTGGGACACAGTTTTCCCTCTCCACACCTTTGTGCCTTTTTTCATCCTAATTTTCTTACAAAAAAGCCACTCTTCTCTCCTTGCCAACTTATCCCCTCCTTTAGTGCTTCTAGGAAAGCACTGTCTTCCTTTTTTTTTTGAGATGGCTTCTTGCTCTGTTACCCACTCTGGAGTACAGTAGAGTGATCTCAACCCATTGCAACCTCTCTCTCCCAGGTCCAAGAAATTCTTCCCCCTCAACCCTCCTAGTAGCTGAGATTACAGGTTCCTGCCACCATGCCTGGCTAATTTTTGTACTTTTAGTAAAGACAGGGTTTTCCCATGTTGGCCAGGCTGGTCTTGAACTCCTGACCTCAGGTGATCTGCCCTCCTTGTCCTCCTAAAGTGCTGGATTATGGGCATGAGCCACTGCACCTGGCCCCTCTTCCACTTCCGAGTCAGGAGTTCAGGGATGCATCAGGGTAAGAGATATGGTATTTAAGGCAGAGGACTGGATTGACAATTGCAGAGGGACAAGCCCAATGGGACTGCCAATATTCAGACAGCGGGAAGGACCCAGCCAAAGAGACTGGGAGGGAACAATGAGGTAGGAGGAAACCTAGTGAGGTGCGATGGAAACCAAGAGTAGAAAGTGTTTTATTAGAAGGGGTGAACGTTGTGCCAAGAGGCTGCTGAGAGGAGGAATAAGATGAAGACTGAATTGACCATTGGATTTGATGTCATAGTGGTCATCGTGAGCTTCATCGGTGTGTTTTCAGTGGACTAATGGGGGCAAAGGCTGATTAGATTGGCTTCAAGAGATCGGCAGAAATGAGGAAGTAGATGCTTGTTGAATAGGTAAAGGTTGGATGAATGAAGAAATAATGTCTTTGAGAGAATGCCATGATTGATCATGAACCAAAATAGATAAATGAATTATTCTGAGTCTGAAAAACTCCCAAGTAGAAACAATGTTGTGATTTCAGGGCACAAAGCTTTGTGTGAGTGACAAGGGAATTCAGCTGGGATTACTCACACAGTAGGGTGGGTCTAGGGAGGGTTGTTTATGAGTTCTGTTGTGCTTGCAATTTTATCTCCTCCTGGCCCCACTTCATAAAGGCCTTCATGCAAGACTTCTCAGAGGGGGCCTCAGGGAAGAGCTGTCCCTCCAGGGACTTGGGTGTAGGATATTGAGAGATTATTTTCAAACATCTCTTGCAGGTCTGTGGGGTTCCTGATAGTAAGCCTTTCAGGCTGACTCCTGCCCCTTTTTGCAGGGTGAGCAGCACCAAGCCTGACTGATCAGGAAGAGGTGAATAGGAAAACCTGATCCATCCAACACACTGTATTTGATGCTGTACTTCAAAGCATTTCTCTATAAAAATGCTATATTGAAATAATAATGGAGATGGACCAAGTGGTCGCCTAGATTTGATAAGCAGGCTGTTCATACCTGCTTCCCACTGGACTACAACAGTGATGAAGTATGAAGAATACAAACCTGGCTAGACCAGACCCAAACTTTGATTTTATGCTGTTCTCAGTGTCATTTTCCTCAAATGGTCAAAGCTTCAAAAGGCACCTAGAATGTGTTTTTGCTTACATGACTGAGGACAATACATGTCCCTTCATAGAAGCATTTTTGGGGATGTCCAGGGCCCAGATTGTGAAACAGAACCAGCCATAAAGTAAGTGAACAACTCCCATTGTACCACACGCCCTGCAGTTCTCCAAATGCATCATCTGCTCTTATTTGTCCATGTTTTTGCCCACGCGGTTCCCTGGAACACCCAAATTCTCTTCTTCCTGCTGGCGTGCTTAGCTCTGGAAGGACCTTCTACAGGAGCCCTTCCTCACCCACTCACACAGAGACAGAGCCCCAAACCACAGTTGTGTGTAGTTCAAACGCCACATCTACCGCAGTGAACTACAATGGTTTTCTCTTCTGGTGTTCCCATTGGACTGTGAGTGCCTTGAATCCTGTGACTTTAATTCTGGGTTCCTGCCTTGTTTTATTTTTTGCATGCCACCACACCCAGCTAATTTTAAAAAATATTTATAGAGATGGGGTCTCCCTGTGTTGCCCAGGTTGGTCTTGAACTCCCGGGCTTAAGTGATCTACCCACCTCAGCCTTCCAAAATGCAGAGATCACAAGTGTGAGCCACCACACCTGGCCCTTATTCCTATTTCTATCCTGTGCATCTAGAATAGTGTCTGTACATTTTGAGCACATAATCGTGTTCATTGAATAGCTGCATGAAGGTTGGAGAGTGTGGAGGAATGAATGAATACATAAAAAGATCAGAAAAATGTTACCCCCCAAATTGAAGCGAATAAAAGAAAGACTGTCAATGACTTTACATATATGCAGAATTTGTGCATATAATGGTTCTTTCCACATCCACTCGAGACAAGATTATTGCAACATAATGCATATCTATCCAGTGACTTGTGCTGTGTGTGGCACAAGATTCTGAAACCATGCTGATGAACATCAGAGTTGGGTAGTAGGAATTGATTGGTTTAATTCTAGATTTGTGAGAAAGATGTGATCTGTGGAACATATGAACTTTTTTTTTGAGATGGAATCTTGCTCTGTTGCCCAGGCTGGTGTGCAGTGGCACAATCTCGGCTCATTGCAACCTCTGCCTCCTGGGTTCACGCAATTCTCCTGCCTCAGCCTCTGGAGTAGCTGGGATTTCAGGCACCTGCGACCATGTTCAGCGAATTTTTTATTTTTAGTGGAGATGGGATTTCACCATGTTGGCCAGGCTGGTCTTGAACTCCTGACCTCATGTGATCTGCCCGCCTCAGCCTCCCAAAGTACTGGGATTACAGGTGTGAGCCACTGTGCCTGGCTGGAACACATGAACATTTTGGTCCTTGTTATTTCTTTTAAGCAAAATAGTTTTCCTTTTAAAATTGGAGAACAAGGTATACCTTAATAAATATATTTATTTGAAGCATCATTTCATTAGTCATGGTTTTTAAATTTTTCATAAGAAACTTTAAAAATAAACCAGCCGTAACACATCTGAAGTGGAAGTCACACTGAACCAGTCATTTCACTTCCAGGTGACTTGGTCTCTTTCTTGCATAATTTGTAAAATGGTAATAGCCCTTACTAGTATTTACATTGTAAAAGTGTTGTTATTGTAAATTAGATATTCTAAAATGGGTTATGATGTCTTCTTTGAAAGACAAGCATTACACACAAATGAGGTATTATTATTTAGTTTTGCCTTTTCAAGCTCATTAAATGAGAATTAGATGAAAACTCTGCTTTAAGCAATATTCAGCGGGTAAGTGACTATTGACTTGAGTGAAATGAAAAAAAAAACTTCTCCAGCTGAAAACTCAGTTTGTGCAACCTGGTCTGTCTGTGCACAGGCAAAAATAGTGTATGTATAGGTGATACTTATGGGTGTTCTTTATCTCCTCTCTGTCCTGTAATCACAAACTGAAGACAGTTAAGTCTTTCGGTTCAGTCATGATATGCGTTTTGGAAAACCAAAGGAATATGGAATGATTACAACTTAGAAATAATGTTTCCACGAATCAAGTCATGCAGCTAGCTTTCTTACTAGGTAAGGGCCCAAATTAACTGTACCAGGTCTTCACTTCCACACCTGCTTCTTAGGATGGGGGCCCTGTTCCTGCAGTATATCAGGTTAGTTTCCACTAAGGCCTGTGTGTACCTCGTTAGCACCCCTGACCAGGCCCAGGGCTTTCCTATCTTGGAATACAGGGAGAGGATGGCAGGAGAAGGGGTGTTGTGGAAATAAGATCTGGGGAATTGTGAATATCAGAAACTTCATGTGAAGGCCTGAGAACGGAAACAGTACCCTGGGAGGATTCAGGGTGAGAGAGAGCTGCTGGTGATGGACTCATCTATAGAACATCAATGTTTGTGGCCTCTGTGTGGTATGATGTGGCATTGATCATGTTGGGGTCACCACTTGAGACATTGATTGCTACCTGCGGGAGTCTGTCCTGCAAACCCTGACTTCGTGACAGATGAATAAATACACTCAAATACACAGAGTACAGTGAACGAATGGGCTAGGGAGGTTGTCAGCCGCTCTCAGAGGGCAATTGCAACTACCTGACCCCTTACTAGCTGCTCTTCCTCGCAATTATTCAGTATAGATTTAATGACAGAGGTTCTAAGTCAACACACTTGTGCATAATTAACATCATTAAAAGAGTGATTTTATGTCACACCTAGTAATCCCTGCACTTTGGGAGGCCGAGCCGGGTGAATCACGAGGTCAACAGATCAAGACTATCCTGATCAACATGGTGAAACCCTATCTCTACTAAAAATACAAAAATTAGCTGGGTGTGGTTGTGCACACCTGTAATCCCAGCTGCTCGGGAGGCTGAGGCAGGAGAATCACTTGAACCCGGGAGGCGGAGGTTGCAGTGAGCTGAGATCACACCACTGCACTCCAGCTTGGGCAACAAGAGCAAAAACTCCGTCTCAAAAATAAAAAGTATGGGCCGGGCGCGGTGGCTCAAGCCTGTAATCCCAGCACTGTGGGAGGCCGAGGTGGGTGGATCACGAGGTCAAGAGATCAAGACCATCCTGGTCAACACAGTGAAACCCCGTCTCTACTAAAGCTACCAAAAATTAGCTGGGCATGGTGGCGCGTGCCTGTAATCCCAGCTACTCAGGAGGCTGAGGCAGGAGAATTGCCTGAACCCAGGAGGCGGAGGTTGCGGTGAGCCGAGATCGCGCCATTGCACTCCAGCCTGGGTAACGAGAGCGAAACTCCGTCTCAAAAAAAAAAAAATAAATAAATAAATAAATAAAAAGTATGGTTTTATGAATGATTAAAGGTTTTGGTTCTAGGGGCCCAGAACAAACACCATTAACAGGTAATCCCCCTTCCACCTCCCTCTGAGAGGACCATCGGGGCACAAAGTTTACATAAGTAAACAAGTAGTTAGAAACAAAGGAATATGGGGCAAACAGACTTAACTGGGGAAGCTTCTGTTATTCCTAATCTTCACCCTATGACCTAATGCTCTAAGGTAAGAACTGGCTGCCTTCAGCCTGTTCCATTATCACAGGTTTATGAAAACCTTTGGCCTTCCAAAAGGTTTGAAACGACAATCTTATAACTTTCCTTAATATTTTTCCAGCTATGCTGAGTGAATCTCAACAGTCTGATACCTCTAACCCATTTCTGGTCCCGGCTCCTGGACTTCCCCGTCCCTCCCCTCTCATCCAAGCCCCTTCTGGTGTCCATCCATTAGGCCTTGACTCACCTTCGCTTCCTAGGGGCGACCTTCAGCTTCGCTTGCAGTTATGGTCATCTGATTTCCACCTGACCCATTTATTTTGGCTTCTGGATTTTGCTCCTAGAGAGGCCCCCTGCTTGGTTAGCTGCCTGGCCAGCTGCAGAGCCAGCTGTTTATTCCAGACTTCAAGGTGACTACACTCCTCTCTTCTCCCTCTGACTGGTCCCAATACATGGGCCATGACAAGAGGTGAGAGATAGTGACAGTGTGACAATTGCATCAGAACAGATTCGTCCCTTTGTAGGTGATGTCGTTGGTGGACCGCTCAGAGTTCGGGTGCACATTCATGCCTCACAGTGGGCCATGGACCGGGAAGTCTGTGTGGACCTCAGAGGCTGAGGGACAGGGGAGGGGAAAAAGAAAAGTTAGGAGGAAAACACAAGAGGCTGATCTGGTTTGCTCTGCAGTTTCGACCAAGACCACAACTGGTTTTTGGGGTACTGCTCAACACACAGGCCATGTCCTCCAAGAGCGCTGGCATGAGGTCAGCTGAGCTGACACACAGGTGGTGAGGGACCTAGAGATCCTCTGAGGTGAGTCTAATGGCGGACCACTTTCTTTACCCGTGGAAAGAACATTTAGGGATTATGTCTTTACTCCCTCCCCCTCTTTTTTTTTTTGAGATGGAGTCTCACTCTGTCACCAGGCTGGAGTGCAATGGCGCGATCTCGGCTCACTGCAACCTCTGTCTCCCGAGTTCAAGCAATTCTCTTACCTTAGCCTCCCAAGTAGCTAGGATTACAGGCTTGTGCCACCACACCAGCTAATTTTTTGTATTTTCAGTAGAGACAGGGTTTCACCATGTTGGTCAGGATGGCCTGAATCTCTTAACCTCGTGATTTTCCCGCCTCAGCCTCTGAAAGGGCTAGGATTTTACAGGCATGAGCCACTGTGCCCAGCCATGTCTTCCACTTTTAAGGCAAACTTTTTGAAACAGATGTCTGCGTCCATGGGTTCCATTTACTCCTCCACTCACTGTGACCTGACTGCTGCCTGCATGGACCCTACTCCCTGCCAAACCAGTCCAGTATCTCCATGGTACTCACCTGTGGGTGCTTCTTAGTCTTTTTCTTGCTTGATCTCTTGATAGCATTTGCCTTTGTGGATCACAGCCTACTTCTTGAAATATGCTTTTCCCTTGTTCTCTGGATACCTCACCATTCTTTTTCCCAAGCTCTCTGGCTACACCTTCTCACTCTTTTTTTAGGGGTCCTTTGTCTGCTCATCTAATATAGCTTGGATATTTGTATCCTCCAAAGCTTATGTTGAAATTTCATCCCCAGCATGGGAGGTAGGTCCTGGTGGGAGGTGTTTGGATCACGGGGGTGGATCCCTCATGAATGGCTTGGCGCTTTTCTTGCTGTAATGAGTGAGTTCTCGCTCTGTTAGTTCACGTGAACACTGATGTTTTAAAGAGCAGCACTTCCTCTTTTCACTCTTGCTCTCTGTCTCTGGCCACGTGACATGCCTGGTCCTTTCAGCTTCTACCATGAGCAGAAGCTTCTTGAGACCTCGCCAGAAACAGATGTGAGTGCCGTGTTTCTTGTACAGCCTGCAGAACTGTGAGCCAAATCAACCTCTTTTCTTCAGAAATTACCCAGTCAGGCATTCCTTTTAAGCAACACAAAATGAACTAACATACCATCCTTTATTTAAGCTTTGGTGTTATTCTGGCTTCTGTCTTTCTCCATGCTCCAACACACTCTCCCAGGGTATGTCATTCATCGTTGTGAAGTCTCTTGTTGTCTGTCGTGTACAGATGACTCTTAAATGTGTGTCCTCAGATTTCTAGATCAAACTGCTTGCTGTTGTCCTGAATGTTCCCCAGTCATCACAAAACACACACATCCAAGGCTGAACTCAGCACCTTCTCCCCCAAATCTCCTCAATTTCAAATTCATATTTTTGTTGTCTTATTGAACGATATCACTATCCACCCAGTTGTCCACATCAAGAACCTGATCTCTGCTCTGGATTTTCTTCAAAACTCCAACATGTAATCCGTCACGACTTTCAGTAGTTTCTACCTCCTCGAGAGTGTGACTCGTACATTTCTCCATAATTTCGTGCTGCTTACCTTTCCAGCCTCATCTCTGACCACTTTGGCTAAGACCCTAGAAACTACTTTGAGTAGTCAGGTACTCAGCATGCGTAATCATGCATTGTTCTTTCCAAAATGTGCGTATGTTGTACCCTCCCCCTGAAAAAGACTTCTCCACCTCTTTATTTGATTAACTCCTCCATACCTTGTAAGTCTCTGTGTCCAAGCTACTAACTTCCAATTTTCCCTAAATCTGGGTTAGGTGACCTCCCTAGGGCTCTCAGTACTTACATCTTCATAACACACTTCTTTATCACAGCTGACTTTCCTGTGTCTACTGTGCTCACATCTCCTGTGGGGTCCCTGTAGGTGCTTATCAGGACCTTATTTTTTCTGTTCACCTTTGTATTCCTAACACCAACAAAGTATTGGGTACAAAAACAGATTCTCAAGGAATGAATGAATATGAATGTTAAAAGTATCACTGTGAAAATACAAAATAAATTTCTGGCTGGGTGCGGTGCCTCACAACTGTAATCCCACCACTTTGGAAGGCCGGGGCAGCAGGATTGCTGCAGCCCAGGAGTTCGAGACCAGCCTGGGCAACATGGTAAGACTCTGTCTACAAAAACAAACAAAAAAAGGCAGGGTGCGGTGACTCAAGCCTATAATCCCAGCGTTTTGGGAGGTTGAGGTGGGCAGATCACCTGAGATCAGGAGTTCGAGACCAGCCTGGCCAAAATGGCTAAACTAAAAATATGAAAAAAATTAGCCGTATGTGGTGGTATGCTCCTGTAATCCCAGCTACACAAGAGGCTGAGGCAGGAGTATTGCTTGATCCTGGGAGGTGGAGGTTGCAATGAACCAAGATCGTGCCACTGCATTCCAGCTTAGGTAACAGAGCGAGACTCTGTCTCAAAAAAAAAAAAAAAAAATATAATTTCAAATGTCAAAAAAAATAAAAAAAAAAAAAAAAAAAAAAAAAAAAAAAAAAAAAAAAAAAAAAAAAAAAAATTAAAATAATGATAATAAATTAGCCAGGTGAGGTGATGTGCACCTATAGTACCAACTAATCAGGAGGCTGAGATGGGAGGATCGCTTGAGCCCAGGAGGTTGAGGCTGCAGTGAGCACCACTGCACTCCAGCCTAGGCAACAGAGTGAGACCCTTTCTCAAAATAATAATAATAATAAATAAAATTTCCAATCAGAGAAAGCAATTAGTATTTTACTTAACAAAGATTGGTCCAGTCCCTCAAACATTAAAGGGATTTATTGAATGATTTAAAATATTGCTGAGCATGGTGGTGCACACCTGTAGTCCTAGCTACTTGGGGAAGCTGAAGCAGGAGGATTGCTTGAGCCTGGGAGACTGAGGCCAGCCTGGCAACATAGTGAGACTCTATCTTTAAAAAAAAAAAAAAGATTTTAAAAAATTAGAAGAACTTATCAACATTAGAATTGTAAGCAGAGGGGCTGGGCACAGTGGCCCATGCCTGTAATCCCAGAACTTTAGGAGGTCAAGGTGGGTGGATCACTTGAGGTCAGGAGTTCAAGACCAGCCTGGTTAACATGGTGAAACCCCATCTGTACTGAAAAAAAAAAATACAAAATATGATCCAGGTGTGGTGGTGTAGGCCTGTAATCCCAGCTACTCAGGAGGCTGAGGCATAAGAATCCATTGAACCTAGGAGGCAGAGGTTGCAGTGAGGCGAGATCACGCCACTGCACTCCAGCCTGGGCCACGGAGTGAGACTCCATCTCAAAATAAAGAAAAAAAAATTGTAAGCAGAGGGTAATTAATAGCGGCAGACTTCACATCTGTCCTGTGGGCTTCTTTTCCAGAGTTCCATATCCAGACTTTCAAACCGTGTTCTGGGGTCATCCAAACATTCCATCCTCCTGACTCCATAAACTACTGGATTCATAACCCGCTCCATACTTGAAAACATGGGGATTGGAATTCGGTAAGTGTTGATGTTTTAGCTTTTTCTCTCTTTAGTTGTCAACAATGTACTGTACCAGTAGAGTAATGCTTTTTCAATTCTTCTCTCTGGAGTCTTCATCAGAAGATGTGACTGGACTCCTGACTAGTCTAGCTGTTTTCACAATGTTTGAATATGCTACCTGTACAAAGAAATGTTGTGAAGTCTTCTGAAGAGTTCCATCTTTTTACACTTTCTCCTCTGTTTCATAAGTATTTAAATTCTTCAGCCAGGCACGGTGGCTCATACCTGTAATACCAGCACTTTGGAAGGCTGAGGCGGGTGAATCATGAGGTCAGCGGTTTGAGACCAGCCTGGCCAGCAAGGTGAAATCCTGTCTCTGCTAAAAATACAAAAAATTAGCTGGGTGTGTGGCAGGCACCTGTAATCCCAGCTACTCGGGAGGCTGAGGCAGGAAAATTGCTTGAACCCAGGAGGCAGAGGTTGCAGTGAGCTGAGATCACACCACTGCACTCCAGCCCAGGCAACAGTGTAAGACTTCATCTCAAAAAAAAAAAAAAAAAAAATTCTTCATCATTGTTCTATTGATTTTTTCCTAAAGTGACTTTGCATAGAGAAAAGTGAATTTTCACCTGGGCACAGTAGTTCATGACTGTAATCCCAGTGTTTACAGGTAGCATGTGCCTGTAGTCCCAGCTACTTGGGAGGCTAAGGCAGGAAGATCACTTGAACTCAGGAGTTTGAGGCTGCAGTGAGCCATGATCACAACCCTGCACTCTAGTAGAGGCAACAGAGCAAGACCTTATCTCAAAAAAATAAAAAAGAGAAAGAAAGAATTAGAAAGACTTGCTGCCCACTCTGGGCCAGTTGAATAATGCAAGACGTGAGTGGTTCAACCATACTCCAAAATCAACTGCTTTAGCCATACTGCCTATCGACAACCCCACTCCATCCCCACTGTCAAATTTTTCTAACCTCATAACTGCTTTTGTTTTCCAAAACACTAATTGTTTATTGTCTACCTCCCCTTCTAGAATGTAAGCATCATGAGGGCAGGCAATTATTTTGTTCAGCTCTAGATGCTCAGCACTTGGAGTAGTAACTCAGTAAATATTTTTTGATTGCATGAATGATGTCTTTTGCAAGTTTTTCTTTTTAATTTTTATACTTTTAAAAATAGAGATGAAGTTTTGCTACATTACCCAGGCTGGTCTTGAACTCCTGGCCTCAAGCAGTCCTCCTTCCTCAGCCTCCCAAAGTGCTGGGGTTACAAGCATGAGCCACCACACCCAGCCCTTGTTTTCTTTTTTCCTTTAAAGAGGCTGATGCACATTTCGGTCTCTAGGGATCTAATGAAAGTCTGGTTTTCCCCTGAACACTTTTATCGATGACTAAGACAATAACATTGATGGCATGCTGAACAAATTTACAGATGACACACACTAAAAAGAATAACAAATTAGTTGGAGGATACAATCGGATTCTCTCCCCGCCCCCAATCCTGACAAAATGTAATAATGGAGCCTATCTAACAATATGGCGTTTAATGGATACCAATATGAAGTACTCAAAGATCCTCAAATTGAATTGTAAAAGTACCGAGTGGGGGCGAGATGATGTACTGAGCTCCACATGGCAGGAAGATTTACAGTCTCCTGTTGATGGTAAGAAGGTGATGAGTCAACACAGTGGGATGTAGCTTTTAAAAAAATCAATCTTTTGTTATACTAATAGAAATGTAGTGCTCAAGAGGGGAGCTAGTTCTCTAGTACTCACTGGTGATCAGACCACATTCGTTCTGTTTTATAAATTCTGGGCTTCAGACATTCAGAGACATTGATAAACAAAGGATTATATGAGAAAAGTAAAAAGTATAAGAAATCTGGTGCACAGAGTTATTCAGAAATAACAAAAGGATCCAAGGTTGTATGTAGGTGTGCAAGGGAGATGGTGATAACTAGCATATGTAGCTGCCTTTCAAAGTTTGTGGGGCTATCCAGCAGAGGAGAGATTTGATTTCTTCTGGGTAATCCCACATGGCAGTAAGTAAGTATATTTCAACCCATTAACATTGGTCAACTGTTAGATATGCCTAGCAGTCAAATGGACAGCCACTGGAGGTAGTACATTCCCTGACCCTGGTGCCTGGAAGTGGGGCAGTCATGCCTTATTCACTGGGTGCATTTGTGATGGAAGTTCAAACCCTGGAGTGAGGATGTGAGGAGAATAGATTGTTTATAATAGCAAAACATAGTAACTGCTTGCTGTTTGGCAAGCACCATAGTAAGTGATTAACGTGGTTGTCATTTCTACTACACCCCACTAGCTCATTTTACAGATGAGCAAAGTGAGGCTTAGTGGGATCGAGCAGTTTGCTCAAGGTCTTACACCTTAGCACAAAGCAGATCTAGGATTTGAACCCAGGTAGTCAGATCCCAAACCTTTATTATTATTCTATAAGGTCCCTAAGTGGCACGTGATGGTGTGCGCCTGTGATCCCAGCTACTGGGGAGGCTGAGGCAGGAGAATCACTAGAACCCAGGAGTTCAAGACTGCAGTGAGCTATGATCATGCCACTGCACTCCAGCTTGGGCATCAGAGCAAGACCTTGTCTCTAAAATAAGTAAATAAAAATAAAAGTAAAGTATAAGGACTTTTACTTCAAAAAAGCCATTCTTTCCCACCTTGAGATTCTATCACTCTATGAAATAATTAAACAGAGGAGCATATTATCTCAGAGTGGATGATTCTATAGTACATAGGTTCCCTTTATATCTAATATGCAGGAACTGTTATTAGTCTGGCCATTTACGACTTGGGCATACTATACGGAGCCCAGCATAGGACTGGCACACAGAAGGTGCTCATTAATTATTTGTTAAGTGAAAAGAATGAACAAATGTAGCAAATACAACATTGGCAGCATCTGAAATGACAGAATCTCAATATATTGTGCCTGAAGAAAGGCACATTTCTGGGTGGTCTGCCGAGGACCCTTGGCAAAAGTGATAATCAATCATTCCCGGCAAAGGCCATGAGAATTCCTGTGCAATTGTTTCAGTGATATTCATTTAAACAAATATTTATTGAGCACTGGTCCTATGCCAGGTATGTCCAATGTGTTAAGGATGCAGAGGTGAATTGGAGGATGTGCTGTCAGTGGGGGAGAAGAACAGGTGAGCAAATCCTTACGATACCTTGTGACAAGTGCTATAGCAGGTGCATGTATGTTTTTTTAAGTATTATGGAAGCAAAGAGCAGAAAGGAACTAATTCTGCTTGGTTGAAGGAGCCGTCTGATACTTAATTATGTTTTATTTATTTATTTATTCACTTACTTATTATTATTATTTTTTTTTTGAGACAGGGTCTATCTCTGTTGCCCAGGCTGGAATGCAGTGGCATGATCTCAGCAACCTCCGCCTCCCAGGTTCAAGTGATTCTCCTGCCTCAGCCTCCCAAGTAGCTGGGATTTCAGGTGCCTGCCACCACACCCAGCTAATTTTTTTGTATTTTTAGTAGAGACAGGGTTTCACCATGTCAGGCTGGTCTCAAGCTCCTGACCTCAGGTGATCCACCTGCCTTGACCCCCTGAAGTGCTGGGATTACAGGCGTGAGCCACCACCCTTAGCCATTGATTATGTTTTAAAAATAGCTTCATAAATATGTTACTTGAGTTTATTCAGTCTTCATAAAGATCATGTGAGATCATGACTTGTACAGAAGATGAAATAGAGTCTTACAGAGCTTAAGTGAGTTCCCCAAGGTCATAGAGCTAGTAATAATAATTGCCCACATTGATTGAGTGCTTAGAATATCTGCGACTCTGTTCTAAACCATTTTTAAGACATTTAATCCTCACAAAAACTCTGTAAGGTAGTTATTGATATCATTGCCATTTTACAAATAAGAAAACTGAGTCACAAGATTTAAGAAACTTGCCTACACAGGAGAATCGCTTGAACCCGGGAGGCAGAGGTTGCCGTGAGCCAAGATCGCCCCACTGCACTGCAGCCTGGGCGACAGAGCGAGACTCCGTCTCCAAAAGAAACTTGCCTACAGTCACATAGCTAGAAAGTGGAAAACCAGGATTTGTACCTAAACAGTCTGAGTTTAGCAGGCAGACATTGATCCGCTGCATGAAATTGCCTCGTCTAGTCCCCTAAAGAGCTGGAACTCACATACTTGGACCCCGATTCCAAGTTCAGTTCTCTTTCAAGTGACCTTGCTCAATAGCAGATACCGCATCCAAATGAGAAGAAATGGTCACATGGATACATGGAGGCTATGTAGTTCTTGAATCCATGATATGGTGGTATCATGGTATGGTGGGAAGGCAATGGTGAAGTCTGAAACGCATATGAACTTAACCATTGACAAGCATTATGGTACCAGCTTTAAACTTACTATGTTTTAGGTATTCAGGGTGTTTTCAGGGCAGTCAGAATTTGTTGAGACAGAGTCTTGCTCTGTTGCCCAGGCTAGAGTGCAGTGGCGTGATCATGGCTCACTGTAACCTGGAACTCTTGGGCTCAAGTGATCCTCCCACCTCAGCTTCTCAAAGAGCTGGGATTACAGGCATGAACCACCACACCTGCAGAATTTGGCCTGTTCTCCAGGTCGGCATCCTGGGCTGTATGGACGGTGACTTGTTACTCACAGGAACTAGCCACCAACACTTACCTGCAGCCTTTTGGCTGGTTTAAAGTTTTCTAAAAAGAAGAAGACAAGGCATAAAATATTAAGAATGAAACGCATGAAATTCAATACCTGTATATTAGCAAGAATGGAATGCAGAAATGGAAAAATAAAACACAGAATTGTTTAAATTGTCCAGCTTTCTCTCCATAATAAAGATTGGATTGAAAAACAGTTCAGGGCGGGACATGGTGACTCATGCCTGTACTCCCAATACTTTGGGAGGCCAAGGTGGGAGGATCACTTGAGTCCATGAGTTTGCGAGCAGCTTGGGCAACACAGCAAGACCCCGTCTCTAAAAAATTTTTAAATTAGCCAGGTGTGATAGTGCACAGCTGTAGTCCCAGCTACTTGGGAGGCTGAAGTGGGAGAATCACTTGAGCCCAGGAGGTCAAGTCTGCAGGGAGCCATGATTGCGCCACTACATGCTGGCTTGGGTGACAGAGTGAGACCCAGTCTCAAAAAAAAAAAAAAAAAAGATGAAGAAGAAGAAAAAGAAAAATAGTTAAATCTAATATTACTGTGCCTTAACAATTAAATTGGTCTGGCTCTGTGGCAAATCTAAATGAAAAAGAATTGTTTTTTAAAATGAATGAAGGAGATTCCTTCTTCTTTAATAATTATTACTTATGTTAATGTGGACATGACCTACATGATCAAAGATATTGTGTCTTTAAAACAGCCATCTCTCGAGATTTTTGGAGATTTGGTCATTTTAAAATCAGCTGCAGGCTTGGATTTCTGTGGCAGGCAGTGGGGCAGAAAATGTCAACGTTCTTTGGTGTTCTTCAACGCAGGTGGGGTTTTGGTATTGCTTGGTTTTTAGTGTTTTGATTTAGTCGATTCAACTCTTTATCTTGGCCTTTGTGTTTGTGGATTTCTATTTTCTTGGCTTCAGTTCCTTGGAAACATTTGTTTTGATGGTGGCAGGAGCATTGGTTTAGTCATGTTTTATTTTTGTTGTTCCTATTTATTTCTAATATCCTTTAGCTCAAGTCCACTTACAAAGTGTCATGTAACCTGTCTTTATGCCTCCACAAATGAAATGTTCCCACTAGTAACTCTAGTGTAACCTTATAGGAATAGTTAATTTGATGCCCAGTTGATGCCCATCGAGATGGTTCTGTAGTATTAGAACAAGGGTATGTCTTGGAAATTATGTTTGAAATTTATAAGTGGATTTAGCATTTAGCATGTGAAATTTCAAATGTCTTAGATCAACAAGCAGCCATATTCGTATAAACATATTTTCCTTTTCATCGCTGAGTCAAGAGAAGTTGGAAAATTCTTTTCTCACATATTCCATTCTTCAACTAAACCTGAAGGTAAATTACTTTTAAAAACCACATTCCAAACAAACAGTTTTTCATAAAGCTATGAGAACATGAATAGAGTGGGCCCCGCTGGCATTTGGGATGTGTGTGTAATTAGAACTCTCAGTTTTTCAAACATGTAATTTACTAGAGTTGAGGTTTTTAATTCTTAACTTGGAGTCCGTTGGGATGAAACAAGTGACCCTTGTTGGAAATATGTCAAGAATCAACTTTCTCAGATTGACCTTTGGTTTGCTGGTCATCAAATTAAAACACTGTATCTTCCCAGGCTTAAAGATGTCGGAACCTTCCTAAGTTTGCTAAAAGATCAAGGCAGAAGTCTGTGCTGCTGTGAAAAACAGATCTTCCCTCTCCCTTCTCCTTTTAGTTGGTTTCTACATGAGAGAGAACCTGCACCACCTCGGCTGGCCCCATCTTTGCTCCAAGAGTTGCCTTGTGTACCTCTCGTACATCCTTTGGGGTGTGGGGGAGGTGGAGTACCCTGTTTTTGCAACCAGATAGATGGCTGTCATCCTTTGAACTGATGTGGCATCCTTTCTAATACAAGGCTCAGTACTAGGCACCAAGGACTGCTGCAGATGCTCTCAATCACTATTGTTCATAACCTAAAAGTAGCAACAAAATTTGGAATAACTCAATGACTGTGTGACCTTGAGCAAGCAACTTAATCTCTCTCTAAAATAAGGATCTCATGCCTGGGCAACATGGCAAAAAATACAAAATTACAAAAAATACAAAAATTAGCTAGGCGTGGTGGTGCGCACCTGTAGTCCCAGCTACTCAGGAGGCTGAAGTGGAAGGATCACTTGAGCCCAGGAGGTGGAGACTGCAGTGAGTTATGATGGCACCACTGCATTCCAACCTGGGTGACAGATGAAGACCCTGTCTCAAAACAAACAGACAAACAAACAAAAAATAGCTATTTCACAAGTCATTGTACTAAATACTTGGGATTATATATGGAAATACTTAGCAAAAAATCTTAGAACATAGTTGCAATTGTAGATTGAATTTATGTGAAGTATATAAGAATCCACGGAAATTCAAAGGGACAGATGGACCCAAATCAAAATTGTCTGCCTCTAGCCATTTGTTAAATCAAAGTTTCACTTTCAAATTTAGCTAAATCTACCTATGATTTTGCTTTAAAGTCCACATTCAGAACAAAAAAAAGTACTTCCATGATAATCTGTTCAGACAGATTTCATAACAGGAGCTGACAAGGGTTTATTTAGGAGAAAATGACACATGAACCAGTAGAAGAAGGACTATTAGGTAGATAAAATGTCTATTTCAAAATAAATGAAGAAGGGACAATTATCTGATACTAGAACATTCAGATGGTGATATAATTATAAAATAGACTTGTTTTTGTAAGTTGGGAAATTAAAAAATGTTTACTGACCTTAAAGGAATAACCTTTTTATAACTGAATGAGAAACCATGCAGTACCTTGCATTAACTCGTAATATGCTAAAAATATCCGCTAACTATCTTTCTATTTAATTGCATCTGCTGTCATGGCCTTACATTTATTTCAGTGATACAAAAAGAGTGATTTGATTTGGTAACTGCCTGTCCTCTCTGCATATCAGAAAATGCGAAGGAGAAGCCTTCCCTCTGACTCACTTAGCTGTGAAAACAAGACTCTGCCAAGTTGTTGGAAACAAACACTGTAGTAAAACTATAAGAAAATTCTGCTAAGAAACCTTTTCTCATCTGCAAATTACTTGACTGAAACCTGAGGTGCTGGATTTCAGCACAAAGGTGACTTTGGAGGAGAAAGTTTGTGCCAAACTTAGATCTGTTGTTTTTGTGTTATGTAAGAAGGAGAAAAAAATTAACTGTTTACTCCTAAGCTATAAATTTAAGATTATCTATTACACCAAATAACAGAATTTCCAAATCTCTGTAGCTTTACTTTAGAGCTATATTTTCATAAACTATGATCTGTACCCAATCAAAACTAAATGTAATTGAATATTAAATAATTAGCCTTGCCCAATTATATTTAAATAATGCTGGACAAAGTTATTTTATTCACTGTGTCAGAAGTGAATTATAGTTGAATTGCAAAAATGGCATTGTTAAACAATGAAAATATTTGTCTTTTTAAATAACTTTTCCCTAATTATAAAAAACACACGTATAGTATAAAAAAATAGAATACAGAGTAAAAAGAAGAAAATGAAAATCGCCAAGTCACCCATAATCTGTCACCCGAAGAGATCATCATTAAAATTTTGTTTTTAATTTATACACACACACAAACACACATGTGCACACAGTTACACATACCAGAATATTCATTATATATTAATGGTTTATTATAGAAAAATTAAACATAAGGAAAAGTAGGCAGAAGCATAAAGAGTCCCATCTACCTATCAACCCATGTCTAACCCATCAATACCCCCCTCCTCTCCCCGTCTTACTTTATTTTGAAGCAAATACCAGATATTATATTATTTCATCCATAAATTTTTTTTCTTTTTTTGAAATGGAGTCTCACTCTCTCACCCAGACTGGAGCGCAGTGGCACGATCTCGACTCACTGCAAACTCTGCCTCCCCAGTCCAAGCGATTCTCCTGCCTCAGCTTCCTGAGTAGCTGGGACTACAGGTGCGTGCCACCATGTCCAGATAATTTTTGTATTTTTAGTAAAGATGGGGTTTTACCACGTTGGCCAGGATGACCTCGATCTCTTGACCTTGCGATCTGCCTGCCACCGCACCTGGCCCCATAAATTTTGATATGACTGGGTGTGGTGACTCATTCCTGTAATCCCAACACTTTGGGAGGCCCGGGCAGAAGGATCACTTGAGACCATTAGTTTGAGCCTAGCCTGGCCTACATAGTAAGGCTTTGACTGTACAAAAAATTTTAAAAATTAGCTGTGTGTGTGGTGAGTGCCTGTAATCCCAGCTACTGGGGAGGATAAGGTGGGAGGATCATTTGAACCCAGGAGTTCAAGGCTGCAGTGAGCTACAGTTGTGCCACTGCACTTCAGCCTGGGTGACAGACTGAGACCATGTCTAAAATATATATATTTCAGCATGAATATTTAAAAGATAAGGACTTGTAAAAAAACCACCATTATCATATCTAAATTAACTAATACTATTTTTTAATAGTATGAAATATTCAGTGTTTGAATTTTTGTCTCACAAATCCTATAAGTTACTTTTATAGCTTGCTTGTTTGAAGGAGGATCCAAATAAGGTTCATGCACTGAAGTCAGTTCATATGTCTCTTAAATCTCTTTTCATTTAAATCTCTTAAATCTCTTTTAATCTCATTTTTTTCCTTGTCACTTATTTGTTGCAAAAAACAAGTTGTTTGTCCTATAGAACTTCTCATAGTCTGGATTTTTCTGATTGCAGAAAAATATATATATTCACATCTTAAATATAAGTAATTTTTACTATGTGGAAATATACAAGGTGAGCCTACGCCATCTTGTACCACATAGCAGGAGAGCTATCAAAAACTACTAGGGTTGTGTCAAAAGACGTCAGGAACCCATTTGAAAATGCTATCACAGACCAATGAGGATAACTTGAGTATTAATAAGAATAATATATGTACAGAAGCACATTAAATACATTTCAATGAATAGTTCAAATTATAATTAGAATAGAGAAAACAGAAGTTATTTAAAAATAAGACAAAGGTACATAATATCTAAAAATCTCTTGTGATGTTACCTAGATCTATTATTAGTTCATTAAGGATTGTAATAATATGTACAGAAGCACATTAAAAATATATATATTTATATAAATATATATATTTTAATGTGCTTTATTTATATAAATAAATATTTATATTTATTTATATAAATATTTATTTATATATATATTTATTTTTGGCAAGACTGCTTCATAGGGAGTGGAATATTTTGTCATGAGGCAGTACATCATATCTAAAAATCTCTTCTTTTGTGATGTTACCTAGATTCATTATTAGTTCATTAAGGATTATAAAAATGGTTTTTTGTTTTTGTTTTTTTGAGACGGAGCCTCATTCTGTCGCCCAGGCTGGAGTGCAGTGGTGCAATCTCAGCTCACTGCAACCTCCATCTCCTCAGTTCAAGCAATTCTTCTGCCTCAGCCTCCTGAGTAGCTGGGACTACAGGTGCATGCCACCATGCCTAGCTAATCTTTGTATTTTAGTAGAGACAGGGTTTCGCTGTGTTAGCCAGGATGGTCTCCATCTCCAGACCTTGAGATCCACCTGCACTGGCCTCCCAGTGTGCTAGGATTACAGGCGTGAACCACCAAGCCCAGCTAAAAATGGTAATATTTTAATCCTATTATTCCTTAAGTTGACTTTCTGGCAGGTGCCAATGGTGTTTGCTTTGTCTTATTTTTAAATAACGTTTGTTTTCTCTATTCTAATTATAATTTGAACTCATTCATTGAAATGTATTTAATGTGCTTCTGTACATATATTATTCTTATTAATGCTCAAGTTATCCTCGTTGGTCTGTGATAGCATTTTCAAATGGGTTCCTGACGTCTTTTGACACAACCCTAGTAGTTTTTGATAGCTCTCCTGCTATGTGGTACAAGATGGCGTAGGCTCACCTTGTATATTTCCACATAGTAAAAATTACTTATATTTAAGATGTGAATATATATAAATATAATATAAGCCCACAGAACGGAAACTATTTATAATAGCAAAAGACTAGAAATAACGCCGATGTCTATTAATAGAGGACTGGTTGAATAAACTATGATACCTACACACAATGGAGTCTGTGTAGCTGTAAGATGGAAGTAGGATTTTTTTTTTTTTTTTTTTTTTTTTTTTTTTTTTTTTTTTTTTTTTTTTTGAGACAGAGTCTCGCTCTGCTCAGGCTGGAGTGCAATGGGATGATCTTGGCTTACTGCAACCTCTGCCTCTCAGGTTCAAGCAATCTCCTGCCTCAGCTTCCTAAGTAGCTGGGATTACAGGTGCCTGCCACCATGCCTGGCTAATTTTTGTATTTTTAGTACAGACAGAGTCTCACCATGCTGGCCAGGCTGGTCTTGAACTCCCAACCTCGTGATCCACAAGCCTTGGCCTCCCAAAGTGCTGGGATTACAGGAGGGAGCCACCGTGCCCAGATGGAAGTAGGATCTTTAAATATATTATGGATTGGTCTCTAGGATATATTACAAGTGAAAAATGGAGGGAGAAATGTGAGTCTACAATGCTACCATGTATATCAGAATGGATATATATATATATTTATATACATATACGCACATATATGCATGCATACACATACATGTAAATACATTTGCTTATATTAGAAAACAAAGAATGGAAGGATTAACATCACAAAATATTAATAATAGTTACTTATAAAAAAGAGAGGGAAGAAAGTGCAGGGGATAGGGATAGAAACTAGACTTCTTCGAATTCACTTTGCTTTGTACATTTGACTTTGGCCGGGCTGGTCTCGAACTCCTAACCTCAGGTGATCCACCTGCCTTCGCCTCCCAAAGTGCTGGGATTACAGGCATGAGCCACCTCACCCGGCCTAATTATGGGATATTCTAATCTTATCATGCCTGCTGTCCTTGAGAAGGAAGGGAATATAGATGTAACATGGAGGAGGTTAGGTAGAAGTCCTGTGGTCCTGAATTTGAACGGGGAGTTGATCGAAACTTAGGATGTTTATGTGCATGTATAGACATATCTCCTAGGTCTTCTGTTCACTGAAAAACCTAGTAACAATGACTAAGCCAGAAGCAATGAGTACCCTTGTTATCTATATTAGGGACTGGCTGAGGCAGATCATAATATATGATATTAATATGATATATGATATACATGCATATATATCATAAATATATATTCAAATATACATAAATTTCATATATGTGTAGCATCTATTATTTAGCTATTCTTCTATTTCTGGTCATTTAGATATTTCCAATTCTTTACGCTTATATATAATAGTGTGGCAAAGCAATTGTGTACTTATTATTTCCTTCATAGGATTTTCTATAAGTAGAATTACCCGACTAGAGGGTAGGAACATATTTAAACTCTCGTTTAGTATTGTCAGATCACCTCTAGAAAGGTTATACCAGGTTACATGCTAAGCGGCAGTGGGGGAGAGAGTGACTGATTCACTGCATTAATAGTTATAGACATTTTAGACATTTACACTGACATAGTTCTGCCAATCTATGTCAGGTAGAACTGTGCCTTTTTTGTTTTTCTCTTTTTGATTTTCTTATAGAGAAATGTTAAAAAATTAATAACACCATATGGAAAAACTATGCTGATGTAACATTTTCGTATTTACATTATAAATTAATAACTGCATATTTGGCTCCTTAAAAGTCCTACTTATTTGCTCTTTATATCTCAAGAAAACCCTGCAAAGTGCTCCTTTACTTAGATAATTTTTTTTTTTGAGATGGAGTCTTGCTTTGTTGCCCAGACTGGAGTGCAATGGTGCGATCTCAGCTCACTGCAACTTCCACCTCCCGGGTTCAAGCAATTCTCCTGCCTCAGCCTCCCGAGTAGCTGGGATTACAGGCGTACACCACCATCCCTAGCTAAGTTTTGTGTTTTTAGTAGAGACGGGGTTTCACCATGTTGGCCAGGATGGTCTCAAACTCCTGTGATCCGCCCACCTCAGCCTCCCGAAGTGCTGGGATTACAGGCGTGAGCCACCGCACCCGGCCCTACTCATACAATTTTATGTGTATATGGAGGGAGTTATATCATCACCAAGCTATTCTGCATTGAAAACTAAGGAGGAAATAGTTTATCCCTCTATGAAATGGTATTGACAGGAAGCTATCCACAAAGATTAGAATGGCCTTGTCAAACTTAATGTATTCCTTATAATTAACGCATTGAATTACAAATCCTTTAGTTGTAAACATACGTATATCGTGAATGTATTAAGATATAAATTTCATATCTTTTTGGTAATTTTGGCAGCTATCTTTGAAATTCCTGGGTTTTTTACCTTGTAACCTTACCTTCGCAGAACTCATTATATGTGAAACTTTATTTTCTAAACATAGTTTAGGATATGAACTAACTTTGTAAACATTATTGTACAAGTACCTTCTATATACAACTCAACTATGAATATTATGAAAGCAAAAAGTATGTAGATTATTGGCAAAACCATAGACTGTTAGAGCTAGAGGCACCTTGAAGAAGGTCGTCTGGTCTAACCCCTTGATTTTATGCTTTGGGAAACGAAGACAAAGGGCAGTTACGTAACTTCATTAGAGTCGTGCAGCTTCTTCATGAGAGTGTGACAAAAACCCAAACTGATTTGGTATAGTGTCCTCTCCGTGTCACTTCTCAGAGTTAGCAAAACTTGAAGGCAATATGCAAAACCAAAAATAATTGTTGTGTTAGGGAAATGGGATTTGGCATGTCTGCCTTCAAAATTCGATTATGTGACCTTTTTGATAAAAATTCTACAGAGAATGGATCAAAGACTACATTATAAAATTAGGTAAAAGAGCACCTTTGTTATTTGAGCAGCTAGAAATAAATTATGGGTTTTCTAATATTTAGCAGGGATTTGTAGCAATCAAAATGCAGGCCACCCATGACTTGTTGGGGGTGCAAAACTCATTGCAGTTTTTCCCATTATTTTAATAGGAAAAAATGCGATTATTTTTGCACCAACTTAATACAATGGTTTGACATGATTTTTTGACTTTATAATGGTGTGAAAGTGATATGCATTCAGCAGGAACCATATGTCGAATTTTGAATCTTCATCTTTTCCTAGGCTACAGATGTGCAGATATTACTCTCTGGTGAAGCCAAGCCAAATCACCTAACACAAAGCCCATTTTATAATAAAGTGTTGAATTTCTCATGTAACTTACTGAATGCTATATTGCAAGTGTTCTGGGCACGTTTCAGGTAGGCTCGGCTAAGCTCGATGTGCGGTAGGTTAGGTGTATTAAGTGCATTTTTGACTTACGTTATTTTCAGCCTATGATGGGTTTATCAGGACATAACCCTATCGTAAGTGGAGGAGCATCTGTATACAGCATCTGAGTGCCTCATGTATGTGTTCATAGGTACTGTTGTAAGCACTTTGTATAATCTCAATGAATTCTAACCATAATCTCAAGCACAGAGAGATTATGTGACTTGCCCCCCAGGTAATCTTAAGAATGTCAGACTCAAGATTTGAACCCAGGCAGTCATAGACCCGATGGGTTATTTGAAGTTTCAAGCCTCAACTGTCATTGTCGCCGCTACCAAGGGCTGCTGTTATTGTATGACTCTCCTTCGCTGTCTTCCCATAAGATCAAAGGTTCTACTTGAGAAATTCTTTCATAGCCAGGCATGATGGCTCAAGTGTGTAATCCTAGCACTTTGGGATGCCAAGGCAGGCAGATCCCTTGAAGCCAAGAGTTCAAAACCAGCCTGGGCAACATGGAGAAGCCTTGTATCTACGAAAAATACAAAAAAACTTAGCTGAGCATGGCGGTGTGTGCCTGTAGTCCCAGCTACTTGGGATGCTGAGGTGGGAAGATCACCTGAACCCAGGAGATCGAGGCTGCAGTGAGCCATGTTCACAACACTGTACTCCAGCCTGGCTGACAGAGTGAGACTCGTCTCAAAAATAAAAAAAAATCCTTAGAGCAAAAATTTTTAGAGACAATCTGCCACTTGCTATGTGATTTTTTTCATTCCTCATCTGTAACATAGCTGTGATAATATCTACATGATAGAATTGTTGGAGGACTAAATAAGAGAAACTGTATCCATTTTTTTAGTAAAATAGCAGGCACACAGCTACCATCAGCTCTGGCCATCATTATTAGTATTATTAATATCATCACCAACATTATCATTATTATTTCTTTCTCTCCTTTTGACCTCTTTTTTAATGCAAAAGCTCCTGGAAAGGATGATATATTACCCAAGAAGCTACTGACTCATCAGCTGTTTTTTTCCTAACAGAAGAGAGCAGACAGGTACTAAGGCAGAAGGAAGGAAAGAGGTAGAGAGACCCCAAATTCAACTTAGAGTTTTACCCCAAATTATTTGGGATACATTTACCAAACAGTTCATTTGGAGTCTAGTCTCGTATTTGGGATCCGGTAATCTATTTTTTTTTTTTTTTTGAGACGGAGTTTCACTCTTGTTGCCCAGGCTAGAGTGCAATGATGTGATCTTGGCTGACTGCAAACTCTGCCTCCCAGGTTCAAGCGATTCTCTTGCCTCAGCCTCCCGAGCAGCTGGGATTACAGGCATGTGCCACCACACCCAGTTAATTTATTGTACTTTTAGTAGAGATGGGGTTTTTCCATGTTGGTCAGGTTTGTCTCAAACTCCTGACCTCAGGTGATCCTCCTGTCTTGGCCTCCCAAATTTCTGGGATTAAATGTGTGAGCCACCGCTACTGGCTGGAATCTTGTAATCTTTATTAGGTTTCTTAAGCCTGTTAAGGAGTGAATAAGGCCATTGCTAGCAGTGGCGACAACCTTCTGTCCCTGCCCAAGGAATCTTGTCTACTGTGGCCACCTGCCAATCCATGCTGCAGTGGGAAGTGGTCAACAATCCTATGCAAGCTCCTCAGTTTCCTGTGCCTGGGAACGGGCCTTTTGCCACGGAAAAATTTTTTATTGTACCTGTAAGTACAGAACACATATTGCACCATATGAAGGATCTTATTAAGACTTCTTGCTAGGCAGGGCACTCAAGCCTGTAGTCCCAACACTTTGGGGGACCAAGGCAGGCAGATCACCTGAGGTCAGGAGTTCAAGACTAGCCTGGCCAAGAAGGCAAAATCCTGTCTGTACTAAAAGTACAAAAAATCAGCCAGTCGATGGTGTGTGCCTGTAGTCCCAGCTACTCGGGAGGCTGAGGCAGGAGAATTGCTTGAACCTGGGAGGTGGAGGTTGCAATGAGCCGAGATCAAGCCACTGCACTTCAGCCTGAGTGACAGAGTGAGAATTCATCTCAAACAAACAAACAAACAAATGGCTGGGTGTGGTGGCTCACATCTATAATCCCAGCACTTTGGGAGGCCAAGGTGGGCAGATCATGAGGTCAGGAGTTAGAGATCAGCCTGGCCGATATGGTGAAACCTCCTCTCTACTAAAAATATGAAAAAAGAGCTAGGCATGGTGGTGGGCACCTGTAATCCCAGTTACTCTGGAGGCTGAGGCAGGAGAATCGCTTGAACCTGGGAGGTGGAGCCAAGATCACACCATTGCACTCCAGCCCGAGCAAAAACAGTGAAACTCCATCTCAAAAAACAAAACAAAAGAAAACAAAGCTTCTTCTTAATCTGGATACACACTGTGCTTCAAGGCTAGGACTGAATGCCATTCCCGAGTTGTCATTCCACTTTTTACTCAGTTAAAAGTCTAAAGGTGGCCCGCAGCCGCATCCTCACGCTTTTCTCTAGGGCACACCCTTTCCATTGATGCCTAAATTCTTCCTGTTTAATGCTACCAGCTTCTCCCTCGGGTCAAGTACTCTTATTTTCTGTATTTTATTTTTCACTTTTCATCCTATGGAAAGGATCGAGCACATAGTAGAATAGAAAATGGTGCACAAAGGTGTTCAGTGAAAGGCACATCTCATTTCCATCCAGGCTTCCCAGTGCCATTGGCCAGAAGTACCCACCATTTGTTCATTCATTCAGAAAATGTGGTGGGGTGCCTCCTCTGTGTTAGCCACTGTTTGGGGTACTTGGAATCTAGCAGCAAACAGATGGGTAAGATCCCTGCTTTCTAGTAGGGGTTGATGGGCTACAAACAATATACAAGAGCAAGTTATCATAGGGTGGGTTAGAAAGTAATGAATGCAGCCTGGGCAACATGGTAAAACCTCGTCCCTACAAAAAAATAATAATAATACAAAAAAAAATTAGCTAGGTGTGGTGGCATACCTGTAGTCCAAGCTACTAGGGAGGCTGAGGTGGGAGGATCACCTGAGCCTGGGAGGTGGAAGTTGCAGTAAGCCAAGATCATGCCACTTCACTTCAGCCTGTACAACAGAGAGACCTTGTCTCAAAAAGAAAAAAAGAAAAAGAAATTGACTAATGCTATGGACAGAAATAAGCAAGGGTGGGGGACAGGGCAATCAGGGTTACTTATGAAATATCTATCACACAAGCTGAGTGTCCATCAACAGATGAATGGATAAAACAACTTTTATACACACACACACACACACACAATGGAATATTATTCAGCCATTAAAAAAATGAAATCCTGTCATTTGCAGCAACGCGGATGGAACTGGAGGTCATTACGTTAAGTGAAATAAGCCAGGCACAGAAAGACAAACATCAAGTATTCCCACCCATGTAGGAACTAAAAAAGTGGATCTCATGAAGGTGGACAGTAGGATGGTGATTACCAGAGGCTGGGAAGGGAAGTGAGAATAGCGGATGAAGAGACGTTGGCTAATGAGTACAAACATAGAGTGAGATCGTGGAAATAAATTATAATATTCAGTGGTACAGTAGGGAAATTAAAGTTGACTATAATTTATTATATATTTCAAAACAACCATCAGGTTTCAAAATATCTCAAGTACCCCAATGACATGTACAACTATTATATATCAATTTTCTAAAAGTCAGAAATAATTTTAATGGGAAAAAATAGTATATATCACAGGCCAGGAATTCTCCTGAGCACGGCAGGCACTCTTATCCTTGTCATCGTAAAGGGAAACTGAGGCACAGAGGAGGTAGGAACATGACTTAAAGTCACAAAGCTAATGAGTAGTGAGACCCGGGCTTTCGCGCAGGCTGTCTGGCTCCAGAGCCTGAGCCTAGCTGCAGAACACTTCCGTCATCCCAGCACAAAACTCCCATGCCTGGTAGAGTCACTCTCAATTCTCTTCTCCCCGCAGACCCTGGCAACCACTCTTCTGTTTTCTGGCTCTATGGATTTGCTTAACATAAATATTCATCTAAATGGAATCATGCAATATGTGGCCTTTTGTGACTGGCTTCTTTCACTGAGCATAATGTTTTCAAGGTTCATCCATATTGTATCAGTCTCATTCCTTGCTGTGGCTGAAAAAGATTCTATTGTATGAATATACCACATGCTGTGTATCCATTCATCAGTTCTTGGCCACTTGGGTTGTTTCCATTTCTTGGCTATTATGAATAATACTGCTGTGTACATTTGTGTACAAGCTTCTGTGGAAATGTATGTTTTAAAACTTTCTTGGGTACGTACCTAGGAGAATTGTTCAGTTGTAAGGGAACTCTATGTTAAACTTATTTTTTTATTTTTATTTTTGTGAGATAGGGTCTCACGCTGTCACTCAGGCTGGAGTGCAGTGGTGCCATCTTGGCTCACTGCAATCCCCGCCTCCCGGCCTCAGCCTGTTGTCTCACTTCAGCCTCCTCAGTAGCTGGGACCATAGGCATGTGCCACCATGTCTGGCTTTTTTTTTTTTTTTT